>NC_084805.1:11584874-11910124 GCF_963583255.1 Pyrus communis | reverse complement strand
CTCAGTTTGCCACTTGACTAGCGTCTAGTGCCTTTTAGAATCTTGACCCTAACCATTTGATATATTTTTTGCATAGATGGTATATAAACTGGTATTTAGAAGATGATTAAGAAATGAAAATTCGGTAATCAGGAAGTGAACTACAAAATGCATTCTAATCCATTTTATATGACATTATGTCGTTCATTTCACCCTAACTTAATCTCAATCTCTTAATACTTGGAGATCTCTCACCCTAACATAGCTTCGATGTCACCGGAGTTAAAAGCAGCTATACAAACACGTAGTTGCTGCTGAAGCTGATGGGGCAGGTGAATAGCTCCTTGTGAACAATGGAATGGACCACATCTAACATGGAGAAAGTGGGAATGGGAAGAACTTGTTGGTGTTCAATTGGACTTTATATCCTGCTTGGATTCTCTTCGAATATGTATGAGAGAGCTGCAAGTAGCAACTTTGATGTGGCCCCATTTGCTAACAGAATTGCATCCTCTTCTGACATTGACTCTGACCCTTCACCTTTTTTGTTTAATCAACATTGGGTACGACTGCAAACAAGAATAACAAAGATGATGTTTTCCATTAGTTGATCGTGCGCGAACGTACAAAAGTCATGTGCCCCACATGACTCAGAGTTATTTCAAACTTTTGACCTTTTTTTCATAAGTTCTTTACTTCTCTTTAGTACAAACCCTTAAAATTTAGCTAGTTAGAAAACATGTTGTATTCATTTTGAAAAACTTATGGTGAACTACCAAAAAAGTACATTAGACTCACTAACATCAAATTGTGGCTAATTGTAAGTTTTAAGAATTCAACATAATCAATCATATCCATTGAAAAAAATGGTCAATCACGGGAATCTCAATCTCTTTCATTTCATTGCTACCGTATAAAAAATTTGAGTCTATTGTCTGGTCATGTTCAAATTCAAAAGCACCAAGTGATACTTAGTTCACAACATTTTCAATTGATTTCCTTCAAATTCTACAGTTTATAGGGAGAACTTAACAAAGTTAGAGTGATATGACAAATTGACCATAAACTTAATAGAATAATGAGGTGCCGATATGCCCAAAATAACCTTCAACATAAATTCATGACTTATTTTGAATGAAAAACTTTACAGAATTAAGATGATATGACAAATCAATGATTTTAGAAAGTCGATACAACAGATTGGTTAAAATTTTAACTCATGACAAATTACCAAAAAAGTGTATAGATTCATTTTCATGTAACATTTAATTTGTCCTTTCGTTAACTTGAGAATTTGGAATGTTTGTACACTATATCAAAGCATCAATCTAGTTACCCGTAATTACATCTGATCTCAAATTCTACTCAAGATTTTCACATCGTCACTAATTCTAATCGATTAAGTACTTCAGTCTGAAAACCCTAAAAGAAGGAAACATTTGCAAGAGAGTTGTAGCTCAGCTGTGTTTCCAACAAACAAAATCGTTTCCAGCAATATCCCACATTACGACAATACCTATTGCCGATACTATGTAGCAGCCAACAATTTGTATGCATTTTTCATGATATTATGCATGGATCAGATATATACTTCATTATATGATAAATAGATACACACACACGTGTGTGTGTGTATATATATATAAGAATTATACGACATATATAAGATCCATCTATATAGATTTCATCATCTACATCCAGAAAGCCGTATGCTTTGGAAGAAGCTTCCTCAAAAATCAGGGGCACCCCACATCCTTGAACCGATAACCATCTTTCGGCTAACCTAGCCTCCTCTGTCCCTCAGGACCAACACGGGGTAGCCGTTCGACCAAACCAGGTGGGAGGGCTGTTGACTTCATCCATTTACGGCTCAAGCGAGCTACAAGATCTTTTAAATGTGCGAAAAATGGATTGTTTCAGGTAGTGCTCAGGCACAAGAAGATTAAACCAAATTTGGCAGTAAAACCAAAATAAAGACCAACTAATTTCAGCAAATGATTCACGGACCAGCTTCTCCAGGTTGGAGCCTCTCCAGCTCCCACAAACAAGTCAATGCGGGCAATAGGCCTGCACAAACTCACAGCACGACTTGTGATCTTCCCTCACAACTTAAGCATCCCATGTGCTTTCTAGTCTCTATTATGACATGCACAACCCGGCATAATTTCGATATGCAAACAGAATCACGAGTCCCAGATGTGTATGACCTACACAAGATCCATTGAAATGGCATAACAATCTTCAATCTAACGAACAGTTTAGGATGGAGTTGTTATAAATGGTCATGAAATGTTCCTCTGAAACACCGTTTATTAGCAAGAACTTTACCATGAAGCATCACCAGAAAATTTATCATCGAATAAGTAATAGCAAATGCTACACTGTTATCAGAACTGACATTATTGTTCAAAAGAGCAAACACTAATATAGGTTGATAATCAACAAATGAACATTAAAACATTTAGTCACAGCTTATGAGACAAAGAAACTTACCACGTACAAGCAATGAAGTCCAGACACCTATGAACCATCATCCTCATCCAGAAATCAGCTGAACTACCAAGTTTCTTATTATGAAGTATAAAAAGACATACTCCTACTAAGCTTTCCTAAACCAAAAGCACTTGTTCCTACGGGTTACATCCAAACTCTACGATCACAACTGTGTAAGAATTCAAACATATGCAAACACTTATTTGGTTATTCCCCAACTTCATGCTGAAAATTTAAAATGAATAACATTCTTAAAAAATTTATATTCATCCACTGTACGTTCACCATGTGAGAACGATATTCTTCCAAAATAAAAGTTCAACAAAAAAACAGAGAACAAAATGTCAAAATCATTTGTGCAGCAAAGCATTTATGTTTCAGTATAAGATTAAAAAGTTGCATGCAACAGACCGGAAATAAAACCATACAAGCTCATATAAACTCTTCCATGTTCTTTATTTCAACGTAAAACATTCTTGCTCAATTATTGAGTTCGTAAGAACGACGGAAGAAATCATAAACCATTGCTAGTCAAGTATTTGGTAATAAATAAATAAGTGAAACCAGCAACCAAGGTTGAAGGTGAGAACTATAAAATCCAACGGTCACAATAAGCATGTCTTCTCTAAGAATGCATCAGAAATACATACCGTGAAACATAAAAAATAAATAAGTATGAGCTGGTGTCCCAACTGATAATCAAGAGAAGAAAAAACAAATACATAGCTCCAATCAATAAGGCATTCCCACTCCCTGCTTCAGACTAGCAATGAAATTATGTACAGGAACATTTGCAAAATTGACAACTCTAGTGTTTCCTACTTAATATGGAAACAATTGGTCAAAGCAGTTATTTAGAATAGCCTGAAAAGGAAAAAGAAAAAGAAAAAGGAATATAAAATGTGCTACTGAAGTGCATTATTTTGACCAAACGGCACTCTTTTTACTCAAATTCACGATTGAAAAGTTAAATATCTATATTGTCCAAAAAAGGGAATGAAAAGAGGACCTACAACAATTGATCATTCTCCTGCCTTTAGATGATTGGAAGTCCTTGCGCATCACCCATCTTTTCCATTCCTCCCTATCAATCCCAATCGCAATTTGTTCTCATTAATCAATCTTAAAATACTTACAAATCCTACCTAGTTTATGAATCATTCTATCATTCAACCACACTCTGTCTAGATGTAAATGAGGCAAAAATATTTATTCTACTCTAAGGTTCTCCGGGCACCCAGCTGAAGGATTCAAAAGAGAATGCAAAAAATAAAAATAAAAATAAATAACATTTCTTTCAATTTCGTCATGTGTCCTAGAAACAGCAAGACTCACAAAGCAACTACTAGCGATCCTGACAAGTGCGGCAGAAGGTACCGTGTGACAACTCGCAACATCCCCGCCCGTTGGCAGCCAGATGAGAAGTGAGGCAGGCTGCAGCCGTCACGTTGTGCATATGCATAAGTGATTGTATGCATCCCAGCTCTCCTACGTTCCTTAAAAAAAAAAAAAAAAAAAAAAAAAAAAAAAAAAAAAAGCCACTAAAATCAGAAGATTATTTGTTATACCTATACCATAAATAAGTATGAAAGGACCTACGACACATTTTTGCTCTGAAAAATGTAAGAAACTGCTATTTTCTTTTCGGGAACCTAAGAAACCACTACTTGATATTGGAGAAGGTAAATGTAACCACAGAATTCATGATCCAGGTGATTGTTAAAAATGACGAATCAAAAGACAAGATTTTGACTTTAAATTTCATTTCTTTTACTAATTGTGAACCAAAAATGCACTTGTTTTTGCCATAATGTAGATCACAAAGCGCTAAAATCACCACCAAAACTAAATCAGTACAATTGTCAGTAACATCCTCCAATGTCCTATGTCCAATGTCCTCCAACCAAATTACCCAAAACACAGTCATCACCCAACATCTCCCTTAACCTCTACTCTTCTTCCTTCCAGCAAAAACTTGTGCCATTCACAAAATAAGGGTGTACAGGTAGCTGGAACAGCATCACCAGTAATAGCTAACAGAAATCGTCAACAAGGCAGTACAAAATACTTGAACAGTTCTTCTGCTGCTGTATATTTTTCACCACCTTACTCCTCATCTTCAACCATTCTTCTGCCTATTGATCTTCTGTAAAAGATTTGTGTGTTGGGTATTTGACGTGTGACTTTGATTTTTCATACTGGGTTGGAGAAGAGGGGCAGTAAGTTCACATGGTGGTTGAGCATGGCAGAATTGGATTCGAGGAAGATGGGATTAAAGACAATGACGGCTGAGAAGCTATAAGAATGAGGAGACAACGTTAGAACAACATAAGCCGGATTTAAAATCCTACAGGGTGAGGTGGGATTCTTTTTGGTCTTGGTTCATACTTCTTGCTCTCAAATCCCACAAAATCCAAAACTTAATAAAATACTGTTAAATCCTTGAATTTTTTAACAAACATAGATTTATAATCACTCTAAAATCATCGATTAAAATCTCAATTGACTACCCATAGATTTGGATATATTCTTTAAAATCCTCTTAAATCTTAATTTGACTAAACATGATTTCAAAGTCTTTTAAACTGTCTTTTAAAAATCTAATTGACTAGCTACCCAGTACTACGCTTTAGTAGAATTCTTCTTCACTTGTAAGTGAAAGGTCTTAGTTCAAATCTCGTAGATGACGAATTCGATACTAAATTAGGTTGTTTATTGTGTGGTTTAGCCGAACTCTCCCTTCCTTAGTGTAAAATATATTGTTGTAATTAAAAAAAAAAAAAAAAACCTAATTGACTATACTCTGATCTTAAAGTCTATTGAAATTCTATCAAATCCTAATTTGACTACACCCCTTGTGAATTACAAATCAACAAATCAGCAGATACCATAAGAAAAATAACAATTCACTGATTCAAATCCAATTTTCTCCAATTTCCAGAAACCAATCAGCACCTAACGCAAAGGTGAATTTTTTATTTTTTTTAAGAAATATACATAGACGAGAAATTGAAAGGGGAACCTGGGAGAAGCGAAGAGGCGACGAGGAGTAGAGAGAGACGGCGGGCGGAGGCGATGGAGAGGGGCCGCCAAGCGAAGCGACGAAACCCTAGCGGTGGACACCAATGACCGAGAAAGCGAACCAGCTGAGCGCCAAGCCATTTTCGGAGTTACTGTTTGCCGATGGTGGTGGGGGAGGGCTTTGTGAGGGTTTTGTTTTGTGAGAAATGGTGTGGCGCAAGTGCACGACAGCTGATGTGTGTTAACCACTTTTACCGTTGGATTCTTAGCGATTAATGTGTACCGTTAGATTGTTTTAAATAAAAAATTTTGTCCCCAGAGTTAAGTCAAAATCACCTACTCCATTTTGGTGGGGAGATACTGAAGGGCAAAGGAGGATACATTGGGTGAACTGGGAAGAGTTGGGGAGGCCCAAGTGTGCTGGGGGTGTAGGATTTCAGAACTTGACTTTAATGATGGTTTACTTGTTAAACAATGCTGGAGACTTATTCATAATCCCAACTCCCTGTGGGCTCAAACTCTTGAGGCTCGATATTTTCCTCATTCTTCCTTCTTTGATGCTAAACTTGGGAGTTGGGCCTCTTGGGCTTGGGCTAGCCTTCTAGTGGGGCAGGATATCCTTAAAGCTGGTGCCCATTGGCAGATTCTTAATGGCAGGGATACTAGACTTTGGATCGATAGGTGGCTGCCTTCGCTTCCTCTTGGTCATCATGTTCCCCGAAGCTATAATCATATTACTATGAATACGAAGGTTTCCTCCCTTATTTGCCAAAGTACCAAATCTTGGGACATCGACTTCTTACGTCCTTTCATTTCAGAGGAGGAGGTCAATGCTATTTGTGCCACCCCTCTGGGGAATTTTTCTAACCAGGATCGGTTGATTTGGACAATAGAGAAATGTGGCAAGTACTCAATTAGGTCAGGTTACCATTGGATTCACTCTGCAAGGATAAGGGTGGGGGCTTCTATCTCTATGGATAATTTTCTCTGGAAGGCTGTTTGGAACATCAAAGCACCTCCAAGAATTCTCAACTTCATATAGAGAGTTGTTATTGAGGAGTTGTCCACGATGAAGGGTTTATTCTTACGACGGTCGGTCTTCGCTCCAATGTGCCCAATCTGTAAGAATCAGGAGGAATCAGTTATGCATATGCTTTTGCTTTGTCCCTGGGTGGCTCTAATTTGATTTGGTGGTCAGCTTAGTCTCCAAATTATTGGGGATGGCACTTCTTCCTTTCTCAACTGGATCCGTGGTATGATTAATGTGGACCCCCACCAGCAGGATAGATCGAGGATCCTCTCGATTATTGCTTTTTCTTGCTGGCACATCTAGAAGGCTAGGTGTAATTATGTCTTTAATGCTACGACTGTTGTCCCTTCCCAGGTGATGCATGCTATTTCTTTCTCCATTGCTTCTTTTTGGGAGTCAAAGGCTCCAAGCTCTCTTATTGCTCAATCTATCCATGCTCCTACCAGGCCTGTTCCTCATTGGTGTCCCCCTACTGACCCTTACATCAAACTCAACGTGGATGCAAGCTGGTCCCCGGTAGATGGTAAGGCATGTTTGGCTGTGGTGTTGAGAGACCATCAGGGCCATTTTGTGGTGGCTTAGAAGCTCTCTATTGTGGTTCGGTCGGTGGCGTTTGTGGACGCGATGGTGATGCTTAGGGGGTGTGAGTTGGCAGCTGACCTCGGTATTGGTTGGGTGGTAGCAGAGTCGGATTCATTAGAGGTAGTCTCTTCTTTGAATGGAGATATTTCTAATGGCAGTTGGGAAGTGTTCCCTATATTTCAAAATATTTTGAGTGTGGGGACCTCTTTTCAAGGTTGTCGCTGGTCTTGGGTTCCGAGACCGGCCAACCAAACAGCGGACTTTTTGGCGTCGAGGATGAACATGAAGATGTGCAGTAAAACTTGGGTCAGACAACCCCCATCTTCATTGATTCACATTCTCAACAAGGATGGGCTTCCTTGCCCTCCGTAAGTGTTTTTGTATTGTGGTGGTGTGTTGGGACGACTCTTGGCCTTTGTGGCAGCGTCTCTCGGTTGATGTCCCTCACACTACCCTTTATTTTGTTTTGCTTTGCTTGTCCCTTCTGTCGACTTTCCTTGTAGTGTTGGCTTTTGCCATGGTAATGCATATTTCCAGTCTTCCAAAAACAAAAAAAAAAAAAAAAAAAAAAAAATCACCTACTCGATTGACAGGCATAGCTTTTGTTGTGAAGTTTTTAAACTTTACGAGTCTCATAATTTTTTCAAACGTGTCAATTTAATTCAATCTTCGAATTAATCAAGACTATTAGTTTTTCGCACTTTAAATTTGATAGATATATTTAAGGGTCAAAGGCCCATACGGAAGGTTATAAAAGATTGAGGGTCAAAACCAAATAAAAAATTTAGGGACACCTATTAATCAAAAATATATCGGAGTCACATGAAATTATTTTAGGAACTCTTACTTATTGATATACATAGCTTTAGCTAAAATTAATGACAGATGGTTAGGCTCTACCCTATCGCTGGTTTTCGTTCGTTTGACTGGTTTCCTGGCCGAGACCGGCTATTGTATATCAATGCCCTATTTTGCTGGTACAATTGCAGGGTTTGGTACCTTTATGTTGTTTCTGTAAGTTGTAGATCAGTCATATGATCATTACTCAATGGCATTAACATTAGTGTCATGCCCTGGATCCAAGGTCAGCAAAAAATAATTTCACGCCCAGCATGCGAGTATAAGGAAAAATAAAACGAAAAAAATAAACTTCTCATATAAAAATAACTTCAAAATACTTACAGGGTGTACACAAATAAATAAAAATCCTTAAATCACTCATTTAACACAATCTCAGCTTGTTAACCCTTCGTTGGTCTTGTAACAAACCTAAAAAGTCTAAAATGTAAAAGGTGAGCAAAACCATAGCTTAGTAGGGATATAAGTCTTATCAAGGATAATTGTCAAGGCTAAATGATGTGATGATTATACGCACACAAATTAAATCCTCTTTTTATCAATTGTAGTGAAGAATGTAAGTAGGGATCGTTCTGGACCGGGGATTAGGAGGGATTGTTAATCACTTGGATTTGACTCAAAAACGTAAAAACACAATATAAAACACCAAACTAAACCCAAAGAATGCAAAACTAAAGTTTAAAACACTAAGACAAACCAAAAGACTCAAAACAACAAGAAAACACTCAAAACTGCCTTAAAACTACTTTCTGAGCAGTTTTGAGCACTAGAGAAGAATTTGGACGAAAATAGTTATAACTCGACTCAAGATACTTTAAAAACACAAACTAAATTGATTTCTAACTAATTTGACACTCCAAGTAAAGGATAATTTTGATTTTGACGAATTTGAAAACAAAACTTAAAACTTTGTAAAACGAACAGATTTTAAAACGAATTTGGATTTAACGAATGGAATGAAGGCTAGCTAAGGGGTTCATCTCCACACATGCCATACTTGCACACAAAACGATTTCTAATTGCTTTTCAATAAACCATGAATTCTCAACGCCCCAGATTAACCGTGAATTGCACTAATTAACCCTCAGATTTTCCTAACGTTATTGAATTGGATGATTGCATACGACAACCCAAAGCATTCCCCACAAGTTCCCTACATGAATTGCATAATAGAGATACAAGCAAGAATCATTAAGTTCTTTGAAAACCATAAGCATTGACGAAGCACTCGTTACTATGAATTGCATGAAACTTATGCCAAGAATTTACTTAACGCAATTGAGATCATCAACTTTTACTACTTGTGAATATAAGTTTGTAACGATTAGGTGAAACTTCCTTATATCCTAGCATTAGATTTATGCATGATAATTAAGCGTGCACTCTCAACCAACACACACAAATCAGTTTAATTCAAATAGATAAGTGAATTGAATTCACAACTTATGAAACGCAATTAGAGGTAATCAAATCATATAGCAAGCATGATCATGGTTTCGAATCCCCCCCTAGCCAAGGGGGGGTTTAGTTCCTCATACGTACAAGACAAAGAAAAGTAAATTTAACCATTGAAATTAAAGGAGAGGAAACACCTAAAAATTCCAGCAACTCGAACTTGAATTGCATGAAGGTCCAAGCCCTCTTCTCCTCCTCTTTGTTGCGGCACAAGGTCTAAGGACAGGTTTTGGGTGGTATTTGTATGGAGGAATGGATGTGTGATGGTAGGGTAGTGTTTAGGAGGGATGGGGAGTGTGGCAAGGTGGGAAAATATGGAGAATGGTGAAGGATGGTTGCGGCAAAGGGTTGGGAATGTATTTCTGGCGAATTTCTGAATGTGGAGGAGTGAATGATGAATTGGTGCGGCAAGGGGGTCTATTTATAGTGCAAAATCCCTCTCCATCAGCAAGGAAAAGGACTAAGTATTTGAAGATGACAAGGAAATCAAAACCCATCAGGAATAGGCCATCAAGAAGGTAGGAAACCCCAAAGGAAAAGGAATAGAGGCGCCAGATTTTTAGGGTTCTAGAAACAAAGTGTTTTGTGGCAGAAATTGGCACTTCTAGAAGGATTTGAGGCGCCACCTTTGTAGGAGATAAGATAAGGTTTCTAGAATCATGATTTAAGTGCCAGATTTGTAGGGGAAAAGAGATAAGGGTGCGGCACCTTCTTAGGGATAATGTTAGGGCTTCTAGAAAGCCTAAAAACTAAGGGGAGGTGGATAAAACCCACGGCAAAGATAGGATAGGGCATCTAAGGCTTCTAGAAACCCTCCAAGATAAGGTAAAGTGCATGCCATCCCTATAGGATTAGGATAAGGTGTCCTAAGGTGTTTAGGACTCCTCTTTGTGGCTGAAAACCTTGTGCATTAGGATTAGGAAAGTTAATCCTTCTTCATCTTGGAATTCTTCTCCTTCTTGGACTTGGAAAACTTCTTTGTTGCTGCAACTTGAGGCCATTGGGATTTAACTTTCCTACTTCAAGTAGGAAACCTTGTTTGAGTAGGAAACTTTGTTCTTCTAGGAATCCTAATTCAACTAGGAAACCTTGCTCAAGTAGGAATCATCATCTTCAAGTCTTCAATTTCGTCCATCCTCTTGGCTCCAAGCATATGATATCCATTCCAAGCTCTAATTTGCTCCAAAAGGCTCCAAAATGCATCCTTTTGCATACTTTGCCCTTAAATCCTGAAAATACATAAAACTAGCTTTAAAGACTACTTTACTAAGGAAAAACACTATAAATGCACAAGAACAAGCTAAACTAAGATAAATGCACAAGAACAAGCTAAACTAAGGTGCATAAATATGCCCCTATCACTAAACCAAGTGTCATGCTCACATAAATCAATAATATCATGCTACCAAACATAAATTATATTCCATGAATGCAGCTTAACTTCCATTACCCGACCTGTTAATTCATATAATAAAACAAGCGGATCTGCATGTCACATACCATGCATTTAACCAATGCAGCGGTGGTCCATAAGTTCTATTATAAGATAACACCAGTAACCCTGTCATCCCAAATTTCCCCTTTTGTTGGTCATGTTGTTCTTCTCTGAAAAGAGTATGTGTTTAGGGCTCATAGGGGTAGCAAAAGCTTATCGAAATTTAGTAAAGATGGAGGTATATATATGAAAATAGGGTCGGCCATTGTGTTGGGGTTTTACCCTACATGTGGTAGCATCCTTCAATCTCTCGATTGCGTGATGATAATTCTAGACTAGTTTGTGGTAGAAAATACCCTTCATATTCCTTAGCACAACATCAGGAGCTTGCTTGATAACATATTGTGGCCAATTTATTAAAGGGACATAAGGCCCGGCAAGAGAGAGAGTGTGGAGAGAATAAGCTGTGGGGAAATTGCAGGATATATTTCCCTATGCAATGCCTTATATTTATAATAGACCATGAGGAGAGAGAAACTTGCTCTTCAAGTAATATAAAGTCTAATAGGAAAGAATCAATAGAATAAAGAGTAATCTTAAACCCAACCTACCTAGGATTTACACAATCACACATGTGCTAAATATTTAATTACAACATATTCATTATTACACTATATATTATCCTATTCTTAGTTGGATTTTATATATACTTTTAGAGATTTTTGATACTTACATTTTGTATTTTGATTACAGGTGCAGCATAACCTACTCTAGTAGGAAAGTGGCCAAACAATGGATTTTTTGAGAAATTCTAATTGGAGTAGATTCTCAAGGCATTAAGATAGTGTCAAAATCACAATCCTTAAATTCAAGCCGTTTGGTCGTGACGACGAAAATAATGGACGTGAACAAGGTTGGATAGATTAACCTTTTGGGCTTGTTTGGGTCATAAGTTATTGAAGATGTTGTATTTTGGAGAAATTTCTTTCTACAATATTGAAGCGGACTTCTTAATCTTTCTAATGATCTCTTTGGGCTTTTTCAAAAAAAAAAAAAAAAAAAAAAAAAGAATCTTCACATATTTGATTTTCTATCAATTTAGGTTTACCCTTAAGATGTCTTATTGAATTATATTTTCAGATTTTGGGAAACCTATTTTAGGTAGGATTTTAATTCTAAATTAGTATATATTTAGCCGAGCTTTGTAACCTTAGGAGTTAGAAGTTTTAGAATTGTAGAATTCGGCTAGAGAGTTTTGGCCATTGCTACTTTGTACTATAAGGTGTATTTCCTATTTTTCTTTTTTAATAATATTTTTTTTATATTCAATTATGATTATGTCTAACTAACTCTCTTTGCTAGGGTGAGGATACGAGCTTTAGCATGAATCTGTAGTTTCTTTTCAATTTGCTTATGACATTATGCATGCTTACTTTTAATTTTTAATTATTTTTTTAAACTATCATTATATCTTAATGTTTGATCACCATTATGATGTTTAGACAAGTAATTGGATGCAATTCCTGTTGGAATGTCACCCTGAAAATGGTTATTGCTTCTTGTGGTTGGAAATTATAGGTTCACTTAATCGAATGTCATGCTCTTAATGGTTGCATGGTTTTTCAAAAGATTTTTACAAAACTTATTGAGTCTTGCATGTTTCCTATATAACGATTATTATTTTATCGTTGCTATAATTTTCAGGGCAAATTGTTTTCTTATTATTGCTTAGTTTCTGTTATTGCAGGCAGAGATTCATTCTTTCATGAGTTTAGCTAGCATTTATAACAACATACATAGAGATATTATTAATAAACAGGGTCTCAACTTCCCAATCATGGGGCTAACCACCATATCCTTCCTTCATGTTCTTCCACATATGAAATAACATTATTTTAATTAGTGGGATTAGTCTCCTTCATGGATGACTCTAAGACCTCGAAAAGGTGGAATATTATATAGCTTCCACGTTAAAGATTAATTGATATGAGAGAGATGATCTTTTCGTCAGTTGTCATTGATCTGAATGTCACATATGGACACTATTTTATAAATTTCCGTCTAGCATCGCTTAGATCCCGTTTAGGCACTAGATGGTTGATCATCGCCTCGATTAATGCCTAGGCATTTAAAAATTAAGAAAGGGCGCCTAGACCTACTAGGCGTCCACCTAGACCGCCTAGCTTGCCTAGACCTGCCTATGCACCCGCCTGGATCACAACTCACTTAGACAGAAAATAGATAACTTTTATTTTGTAATTTTTTTTTTCCAATAATTTGTAAGAGACTTGTTGCATACTTAAACGAACACACATTATGTGACATCCCACATCGCCCAGGGGAGTGATCCTTATATGTATATTCCCATCTCTACCTAGCACGAGATCTTTTGGGAGCTCATTAGCTTCGGGTTCCGTTGGAACTCCGAAGTTAAGCGAGTCGCGCGAGAGCATTCCCAGGATGAAATACTTCATAATATCCTTAGTTCACATGTTTTCATTATGTTCACATGTTTTCCTTAGTTCACATGTTTTCATTATGTTCTAATACTTCATAATATATATGCATTATATTTTGTAGTTTATGATGAAATTATATATATATGTTAAGTATAAGCAAATACTTATTTACAGGAAATATGATAGATTTACTTAAATCCGCCTGATCCGTCTAGGCGCTAGGCCCCAACCCGCTGTCCAACTAGCGCCTAGCATTTTTTAGAATCTTGCTTGTGTTAACTCATAAGTAATTGATAAGACTACAGAAAATTGTTATAGTGGCTACACCCTAGTACTTCTCATATTTGATTTGTTTTAATCCGATTGCTCTTTTTATTGTTATTGCCTTTGTTTTTAATACGTTAACTTTTTAGCACTTTTTATTTCAATTCAAAATTCCAACTTTCTTAAACTTGTATTAAATAACAAATAGTTATCTAAGAATTGTATTTAAGCATAAATTATTCATATCAATTCATGTGGAAATCGACCTCGCTTGAGCCATTTGTACTACAATAACCATGTTCTCTTGGAAGCAGTCTGTGATTTATCCCTGATTTTGCATATGATAAAAATCCTATTAATAATGAAGATGGTAATTATGGTGCTTAAATTTTCAATTTTCTTATTTCCCAGAAACAGAAAGAGCCGGGAATTCAATGACAACTCAAGAAAAAAGAAAAAAAAAACTCTTAGATAATTCTTTGAAGTGTTACTAATGATAATACAAATAAAACCCCTTGGATTATTCTCTCATTTGCTAAACTAAATTCAGCTTCAAAAAGTCCCCACAATAAATGGAACATGACACTGAATCACTGACACCAAAGTGGAAACGAAACTTTCATTCGGAATAAATCAATAGGATGAATATAACCTCAAAACTCGATGATAATATGCTGCCCTCAGAGATATGCTGTCCTCAAACATTTTAACTGTCTGTTGAACGTATAGATCCTGCCAGATGATATGTTTGCTGTAACTGTACTTCCACTATAATGTAATTTTTTAGTGGTGTTATGGTCCTTGGACCAAAGACCAACTTCGTGAAGGTCTCCTTCCTTCCAACATATGTTGACTGTCACCCCGCCACGAGCCTTCAGTCCCTTCACACAACCGTTTGCCCATTTATCCCGCGGAAGAGCGGGAAGCAAATATAGGTCCTTGACAGTGCTTTGGACAAGCATTTCTGCAACTGCTGCTGAAAAACTGGCACCAAAAGATAGAGAATTACCATCGCAGTCAAGCCACCAATCTTCGTCACTCACGGAAGTGTTAGGTCTATTGACGCATATGAACAGTTGGAATTGAGACATACGAAGGAGATAACTTGTCATGAAACTGATTCAATAGAAAATTAACTCATGCGGCTTACCCAAAGTTGGCGTCAATCTGGAAAGGGGGATGTGCAGTGAACAAGTTACCGTATAGTCCTCCTTCAAAATCACTTTCGTGATCTGGATCCACCAAGTCAATCAAATGCTTGACCATACGATATGCATGCTCACTATTGTGAAGACGTGCCCACAACGCAGTCTTCCATGTAGTCGACCATCCTGGACCCTCCTCTCCTGTTTTAAAGTATACAAATATGACAGTATTTAGTTACTAACCATGTCAAGTTTCATTTATTGTTCTACATTTGCTAGAACCATGCCGGGTTTCCTGAAGTAAACAAGAGTCTTATGTAGCTAGTCATCGTTGGATGAACTCTTGGGTAGGGTGATCTTCCAGGTAGGAGACATTAGTTTGTAACACCATTAAATTGGATCATCACAAAAGGCCTGAACAAAATTCATGTAGCCGTAGTATTTAAGTGTGTTCCCATCAATCATCTAAAACCAAACCTCAAGGGGTAATGTTGAATGTCAAAAGTCCTACTTTCAGTTTGATATTATCACCTTTCTTTACAATTTCATTTGTAACGCATCTGCGTCATCGATACATCCAACGTTATCGTTATCCAGATTCATGTAATAGTAAGTTGTTTGGCTTCCACGTGATATGCAAATTACGACTACATTTCATGTCGTCCCAATTTGCATCTAAATTCAGTTATCAATTATAATGTACAAACCTCTTTTAAAGAGCGTATAATCGACCGCTTTACAGAGATCTGGAGTTTTCTCAACGCTTATTGTGTGTCCTGGATACAAGCCAAACAGGTGTGATACATGTCGATGGTGCACTTCTGGGTCCTCAAAATCTTGTGCCTGCAATATTACAGAGATAAATATTAGTTTACAGTTAATTTAGCGATTCTATACAAGAGCGTCATAAGACATTATAAGACCTGGAAACGGATTCCTGAAAAATGGAATGTGCAATCTCCAGCTTACCCATTCCATGAGAGAACCATCTCTAGCAATTTTTGTGGGTGGCAACCGAGACTGAGCCTCCCGAACTTTTCCAACAAGAGCAACCTGTGTTTTTCCTAAAATCTGTTTTTTAAAGAATATCTGTTAGACATCAATAGTCCATATAGCTAAAGTAGGAATCCTTGCTAGCACAAAATTGGAGCAAAACCTCAGCAGCAGAAACTATTGCAGAGAAAACTTCTTTGATGATTGAAATGTCCATAGTTGACGAGTAGCTCACGCTTGCCTGCTTGCCATCAGGAGCAATAAACATGTGCTCCGGAGAAGTTGATGGGTTGGTTTCAAGATACCCTCCACGGCCTTCAATCAACCAATCCAGCAGAAATGATGTACATCCTTCCAACAAAGGATATGCCTTATTTTTAAGAAAATCCTAAAGATGTAGAAAAATTAGCGATCATTTACCTACTAGAAACCGTAGTCGAATAAGATAAGCAACATATATAAACAGTACGTTGGAGTTAACAGCAATAGGGTACAAGGCACAGGAGCTCACCTTGTCCATCGTATAAGTAAAATGTTCCCATAGATGAGTACAAAGCCAGGCTCCTCCCATTGGCCATAAAGCCCACACAGCTTGACCTCGATCAGGTGATGTTTTCGCCCATATGTCAGACACTTGATGTACAACCCAACCACTGGCTTCGTAGTTCACCTGAAATGTGCTATGTGAATTAATAAGAAAAGTAATGCACAGAGCACCGAAAGTTAAGGCTGTGAATGTAAACTAGAATGGGAGAGATCCCACCTTAGCCGTTTTACTCCCGTTGATAGATAAAGAAGATGTATAATCAAATAAGGGCTCCTGGCATTCTCTTAGGTTACAGGGAAGGGATGGCCAATAGTTCATTTGAAGATTTATGTTCAGATGCTGAGCGCCACTGCAAGTATAAAGTTTAGTAAAAACCACCTCAAATTATTGCCAAAACCTCTGACAAATACAAGGGGGCCAAATTAATTAGTCAATGTACTATGTTTATGCAATATGTTCGGAAGGGTGAGTTTAGTCGTGCCATGTATGACATGCTAACAGGATGATACCCTTGGAGCCTTGAAGAGAGGGAGAGAGAGAGAGAGAGAGAGATACATACTCCCATGGAGGCTCAATATCCTTGCTCCATATACCCTGCAGGTTTGCTACTTGAGTTCCAACCCGTGAACAAGAAATAAGAAGATACCGGCCATACTGGAATAAAAGTTCCACAAAGGAAGGATCTTCATCAGTTTTGAAGGATTTCACCCGGTCTGCAGTTGAAACTAAGGCATCATCACTTCCCTTTACATTCAAATTGGTCATACTTTTCTTTGCCTCCAAAGTTTTATCTCCTAAATTGCCCTTGGAGCTCTTAGAAAGCTGCAACGAGACACGATGGAAAAGATTCTGATAGTCATCCAAATGGTGAGCATAAAGATCCGAATACGACAAATTTCTTATTGAATTCAATGCAGTGAGAGACTCTGAAGTTGGATCCCTCTTAGAATCAGAGGGCTTAGTAAATGGTCCATCAAATGATGATGAGGCCGCCAGAAGCAAAACAGCCCAATCTGAATCTTCAACCCTTAATTTCTTGTCATCCAAAACATGTATTGCACCACTGCCATCGCTAATCTGCAAATCAAGAACTGCCGAAAACTGAATCCCTTTTGGACTGTCATTAGATTTTGGTGGTATCCTTTTGCCAGGACAACTTCCTTGTAGTATAATTTGGTTATTACCATTTACTTGTGAATTATGATGTAACTTGCTGTCTAGAGAAACTGTAAATGATAGGGACCCCGGTTTGCTAGCGGAGATCTTTGTCACAATCACTTGATTAGGATAAGACGAAAAGTGCTCCCTTGTATATTCTACACCGCCCACTGAGTAATTTATCTTTGCCGTTGCAGTATCCAGATCTAGCTCTCTGCTGTAAGTTTCTTCATCATATTTGAGATGTGAGTCACCGAATTCTAGGTTGATGTCACCGAGTGGTTGATAAACCTTCATCAAGCAAGAAATTAATGTCAGACATAAGCACCCTCGCAGACACGCAACTCATCCAATATCCAGTGCCATCGGTCAGACAAAGCTTGGATTTGCATAACAATTAAAAATAAGCCGTTAGCTGCTTTAACTAAAACTACATTTACCGTACAAGGCACTAATGACATTCAAAAACAGATGTCTATAAGATACACATTTTTACTCTATGTACCTTATTAAATTAAGATCCCATTATGAACAATTATCAGCAAAAATTAGTAGTTCGATTGAATTGCATATACCGCATTTTACAGTATTACATCGAGCTTAAGTAGTCATCACAATTCATTGAAATGAGTAAAAAAACGAAGCACTGAAGCTGATGAAGTTACTTACATCAGAAGGATCTCCCGCCAACTTGACCGCTGCTTCAGTAGCTTCGACATATTTACCATCGTCAACAAGTTTTCTAACCTCTGTTAGTACCTGTGGAGCCTTTGGGTTGGTATAGTTGCCAGGAATTCCAGTCCAGATTGTGTCCTCTACAGAAATTTAAACTTCATGCAATGAGTTTCACTATAATCTTACTCTCTCCGTGTTAGAGAGAGGGAGACAGAGAATAAATGTTTCATGATAACGAAAAAAAACATATATCTTAAAACAATCCTAAGCATTAATTTTAATTCTGGTTGCCCTCTCATAGTTCTCATCCACCAATGATGAAGTTGTTTGAGAATTCATGAGTAAAATGCTTCCTAAATCATGTTTAATACCTATATGCCGTTTGATGTCTAGGATTGGATCCGATAGCTCACTAGACTCATTGCAAGTTGCATTTAAAAATGGACGCAAAACTTTCAAATGCTGTCTAAGTTAGGGGGGGTAGAAGATGGATTAGTCACGAAGGAAACTTATATATTCCAATCCCCATAAAAATTGTAGGGTTGGGAGGGAAAAGTTTTCTTCATCAACAATCCATCTTCTACCCTCTACTTAAACCAACATCTTGGATGTTTGACATCCATTTCAATCCAGAAAGTTATCCGATCCGAGCCAGTCCAATCCAATCCTAGACCCCAAACAGGCTGTGTCTTCTCACAAGCTAACTCTAATAATGCCAAATCATTCCAAGATTTCTAAGTTCCTGAAAAAACAATAAACTCAAAATACCAAGCATTTCAATTGAAGCAAACGAAACACAAAACACAAAAAACCCAACAAAACAGAAGCCACAATCAACACAATGCAATCAAAAGCTTTCAACTTATTACCATTGAGTTGGAGAGTTTCTGATGCCACACCACCCCAAACCATGGCTCCAAGCCTGCCATTCCCAATTGGTATAGCATCAGTCCAGTGCTTGGCAGGCCCAGAAAATGTGACCTTCAGAGGCCTAGAACTCTCCCCCTCCTCCTCCTCCACTAAAGATGGGGTCCACAGGTCCTTCTCTGCAGGGCTCCGTACCAGAACCCACTCACCATCATCCTCCATTGCAGAAGAAGAGGAAGAAGAAGAAGAAGAAGAAGAGCTCGTGACTTTGTTGTGATTTTTCGTTTAGAACTGTCGGTTTCTGAAGTGTAGTGGGTGAAGTTCAAAAAGTGAGTGGGTCAGAAACTGTGCTGAAAACGTTTTGGTTTGTTGAGGCCTTTAATGTCAGGGCGCGTAGTAAGGTAACGAGGGTCCCACGCATCACGGCATTGTTTGTTTGTTTTCTACTCTCCTGTTTGCGCTTTGGAAAGCTTCAGGAAAATGGAAAAGCAAAGACAAAAGCCTTGTAAAGCCTCTTTACTTTTCTACTACTAGCCTAAGGTCTGCACGTGAGATGAAATCTTCCATACCGTTTATGGTCTCAATAAGTAACTGATACGTATTTAGTTTTTTAACTTGTTTTAATTTTGTCGTCATATATTTAATATGTGTCAAATATCTATTAGGATCACAAAAATACCACATTTATTTTTGGTGCAGAAAATTCTCTCTTAACCATACACGGGTTGCTGTGATATGTATTTGTGATTATTTGTTTAACATCACATATGTTGATTGGCATGGTCCTGGTATATATTACGGCGGTGGTTAATATCAATGATAGTTTGATTCTAATAGAAGTTTTAAGTAAAATTTTGCTTTTAATACAAATTCTAGGTTATTTTAAATTATAAAATTGTAGGTTCATATTTACTAAACTCACACTAATCAGTTGTTCGTCCTCTTTGTGGCTTTGTTTGGATGTTTTTGGATTAGTTCCAATCTCTTTACCACTTCTCAAAGTGATAGCTTTAGCAGTTTCAAAACCTCCCTTGGGATTGACAATGGTAGAACTAGGAAGGTTGCCTTTTTCTCTAAATTGTCCTATGAATTATGCTATATGTCCAATTTGATTCTTCACATTGCCCATCTCTTTAACTTGGTTTTGTAAATCTTGAGTCAAAGAAGTTAGTGTTTGAAGAATTTTATCATAATCCATTAACGAATCTAAATTTGGTTGGGAAGGTTGTGGGGGCGGCTGTGGTGGTGCAAATGGCCTTTGATAGAGCCCTGGAGGTGGTTGTCTATATCTGCCTTGTTGTTGAGTTTGTTGAGGTTCCCTCCACTTCATATTTGGATGATCTGTCCAACCCGGATTGTAGGTGTTGGAGAATGGGTCACTTCTTAGTTGATTTTGGCCTTGATAACCTATGGCATTGGCACTTTTCCATCCCCCATTCTCTATTAATTGAGGACATTGATCAGTATGATGTCCTTGCATAGAGCACACGCCGCATGCAGCTACACTTTGCACTTTGGATCCTTCAACAACATGTGATATAAGAATAGAGAGATTAGCCATTTTAGATTGAAGTTCTGACTTGGATTGGGCGTGCATGTTCTCTTTCTCTAACTCCTTCATATTGTTATGTGTCAAGGCACGATTCGCTATTAAAATCTTCGCAGCAACTGGCATTTTGTCAATTAAAGCACCTCCAACTAAAGCATCAAGCATTTGTCTTTTAAGTGGAAGTAGTCCTTCATAGAAATATTGAATTAAAAGCTCCTCCTTCATTTGATGTTGTGGACAAGATGCAACTAAAGTCTTGAAACGCTCATAATACGCTGGAAATGATTCTCCTTGGCCTTGTTGAATTCCACTAATTCTCTTCCTTAAAAGAATGACTCTTAAAGTTGGGAAGAATTTCTCCAAGAATGCTTTCTTCATGCTTTCCCAAGAGGTGACGGTTCCAAGTGCTAATTCAAAGAGCCAATCTTTAGCCTTTTCCAAAAAAGAGAATGGAAAAGCTTTCATCTTCAAAATATTCCCATCCACATTAATTGGTGTCATGCTCGAGCACACCACTTCAAATTCCTTAAGATGCTTGTTTGGATCTTCCATGGACAACCCATGGTATTTAGGAATGTGATGCAGCAAACTAGACTTCAATTCAAACTCATTGGTTTTGCCTTGAACTGCCCTAGGGTATTGGATGCAAAGGGGAACAACATTGTCCAATCCCGAGGCTGAAAGTTCCTTGATTGTTCGATTGTCAACAGCCATGTCTTGATCCTCTTCTGATTCTGTTTCAGTTTTAGCTTCAAATTCGGATTCGGAACTAGAACTAGGTGGATTGAATTATGGCTACTTCATCTTCCTTCTCAAAGTTCGTTCAAAATCATCGTCAAATTCTAATATATTCTCACGAATAGGTTGAGAACTTCGAGTCATAAACTAGTACCTAAATCAAAAGAAAACAATGATTGGGGGGGGGGGGGGTTTGGACGAATTCAATTAAAACAAAAGTAAAGGGCAGCAAGTAAATTAAGTTGTGAATAAAATATGGATGAAATGATAGCTAAAGGATTTTTCTCCACACATGAATCATATGCATACAAATCGATTTCTAGTTATTCTTTCTATAACCATGAATGACAATGCCCCAAATTAACCTTGAATAGGACTAATTAACTGTTAGATTCTCCTAATGTCAACCAAATTATTCTTCTCAAGTTCCCTAACTATGAAAAGCATGATAGAGATACATCTCAAATATCATTAAGTTCTGTGAAAATCATAAACATTGACAAAACATTCGCAACTATGAAAGGCATGATACTCCTGCCAAGAATTTACTTAACTCAATCATGACTAGTGACCTTTACTACTTACAAATATCGGTTCATAACGATTAGGTGAAATTTCCTTATGTTCTAGCATCAAATCCCTGCATGCAAACTAAGTGTGCACCCTTAATAAACATATAAGAATAAGTTCTCTATAAAGCAGATAAGTAAATCGCTTTCTTGTCTTATGAAACAATAACTGGATGTAATCAATTTATATAAAACGTATGATCATGGCTTCGAATTCCCCTCTAGCTAAAAAGAAACTTAGTTACACATGTTCATCATAACTAAAAAGCAATCGAAATAAACATTGAAACTTAAAACAAAGAGAAAAAGAACTCTGAAAATTCGAGTAAATTCAATGGATGAATGGCAAGCACGACACTCTCTAAATCGCTCCAGGAATTTCATATATATAGGGAACGGCTGATGAGAAAATTAACTTAACACACAAATTAACCCTCTTTTGACAATTGTAGCATATAAATAAGTAGGGATCGTTCTAGACCGGGGATTAGGAGGGATTGCTAAATCACTTGAAAACTGACTCAAAAACGTAAAACACAAGTTAAAACACTAAACTAGACTCAAAGAATGCAAAACTAAACAATAAAACACTAAAACAAACCAAAAGACTCAAAACAGCCCCAAAACACTCAAAACTGCCTTAAAAACACAATCTGGGCAGTTTTGAGCACTTACACTATTTTGGACGAATTTGGGTAATAACTTGAATCAAAACACTTAGAAACACAAACTAAGACACTTTCTAACTAAATTGGACACTAAAGTAAAGGGGGATTTAGTTTTTGACGAAATTAAATAAAATGCACAGATTGTAATTAAAACAGATTGTAAAGATGAATTTGATGAAAATATGGATGGAATGCTAGCTAGAAGGTTCCTCTCCACACATGTCACACTTGCATACAAGATGATTTTCAGTTGGTCTTTCAATGAATCATGAAACTCAACACTCCGGGTTAATTAGGTCCGCTTAAATTAACCTTCAAGTTTTCCTTAAGTTAATGAATTGGATGGGACAACACATACACAACTCAAAACATTCTCCAAAAGTCCTTTACGTGAAAAGCACAATAAAGATACAATCAAAGATCATTAAGCAACATGAAAACTATAAGTGTTGACGAGGCATTCGTTACTATGATGAGCATGAAACTAGTGCCAAGAATTCATTTAACGCGATTGTTTATAAGCAACCTCCACTACTTGTGAATATAAGTTTGTAACTATTAGGTGAAACTCACTTATATTCTAGCATCATATTCATGCATGAAAACTAAGCGTGCACTCTCAATAAACATACACAAATAAGTTATCAATCAAGCAGTTAAACAAATTGAATCCACAACTCATGAAATTCCAACCAAAGGTAATCAATTCATATTGCAAGCATAAACATGATTTTGAATCACCCCCTAGCTAACTAGGGATTTAGCCTCTCATGTTCACAGAAAGAGAAACAAAATTGAAATTAAACATAAAGAACAAAAGATTGATTACACCTAAAACGCCCAACGAATCCACTTGAATTTCTACGCGTTTAAGCTCCTCTTTCTCCTTTCTTCTTGCTGCGGCAGAGAAGGTTTTATGGACTTTTTTGGATGTTTTTCTGGTTTGTAGATGGGTTTATGGGGATATGGTGGTGCGGCAAGGGGTGTGAGTGGTGGAGGAAGGTTGGGAATGGTGGCTGGAAGGTTGGGAAGGCTGCGGCAGAGATGGATTTTGGGTGATGGTGGATGCGGCTTAGAGAGGGAATTAGGTTTATGGTGGCTGAATGATGAGAGAAAAGGGATGGGAGTTGCGGCTGAGATGCTTTTGTGGCTGAAATATGAAGAATGAATGAAAAGAGAAGAGAGAGCTAGGGTGCGGCTTAGGGTTTAGTTTATATAGGGTTTCAGAAAATAAAACCCTAGCTTATTAAAATTAAATCCAAGGCTTCTAGAATTAAGAAATAAAATCAGAAATTAAAGAGGGATTGGCTGCAAGGTGCGGCTAGGGTTTAAATTAGGAGAGGAGCATGTGTTTAATTGCATAACCTAGGACAAAACTACCCCCCTTGCACGGCAAGGGAAGGGAATTAGGGGAAAGGCACGGCAAAGAGGTTTAAGGGGGCTAGGGCCTTTGTTTTGTGTCCTAAAGTGCCTACAAGGCCTTCAAAGTGGCTAGAAAATACGGACATTTAAGATTAGGAAAGGTTACCAAAACGGGAACCTAGGGTTAACTTTCCTACTTCAAGTAGGAATCCTTGTTGAAGTAGGAATCCTCGTTGGAGTAGGAATCCTCGTTGGAGTAGGAATTCATCGTTTCTTCAAGTCTTCAACTCATTCATTCCTCTTTTGCTCCAAAAGACTCCAATTTGCATCTTCTTGCACACTTTGGCTTTATAATATGAAAATGCACAAAAGTGACTTTAAACACTAAAATAGCTAAGGAAACACAACATAAATGCATGAGCACAAGCTAATTAAGTCACATGAATATGCTCCTATCAACGGCTAAATCCAAGGAGGAAGGAGTTTTGGCATTTTAAATTATTTTAGAACTCTAAGAATTAGATAGAAAGTCTTGGAATGTGATTAGGATTCCTCCTTGCAGCTGGAGATAAGATAAGATAAGGTCGGATAAGATAGGATGGGATAAGATAATGTTCCTTTCCAACTAGGATTCCTCTTTCTTTTGTAATTCCTTGGCTTCCAAACCTCAACTTTAATTTCTCAAGATTTTAGCACATATCTAGCACCATTTAGACACCAAAAACATCTAGCCCATATGCTATCCACGCATGCTATCCAATCTAAGTCCAAAACTGCTCCAAATTGCTCCATTTGGCTATTTATTGTTATATTTACCAACTGGACCTACAATAATACGAAAATAACTTAAATTACTACAATAAATGGAAATTAACTAAATAAATGCAAAGAAATAAGATAACAAAGTCACATAAATATGCTTCTATAAAAAACATGAAGGCTAATAGAGGATTGTTAACCTATTGTCATAAGGAGTTGTTGCGTCGACTTGTGTTATGTCTCATTTGTTGAGCCACTCTAAACTAAGTTTCCAGAATTCAACTCGGTTCCGTTGAGTGGTCCAGAATCCTCTTTCTACGTGGTTCTGTTAAGTGGTCCATAATTGTGTTTGCTTGGGTTCTGTTGAGTGGTCAAAACCCTGTTTCTCCTGGATTCCCTTAAGTGGTTTGCAATCCCTCTTCCTACCCTGTTCTGTTAAGTTGTCCAAAATCGTGTTCCGTTTCGATTTTGTTAAGCGGTCTGGGATCCCATTTTCTTCTAGTTCCGTTGAGTGCATCGGAACCCTTTATTTGTTGGATTTCAGTGAATGGTTATGAATTCCTATTCTTATTCAGTTTTGTTGAGTGGTCCGAAATCTTATCCCTGTCTCCATTGGTCCTTTAAAGTTAGTCTAGAATGTGGAAGCTTAGGAGTTGTAGGCTTCGGCCGAGCTGTGCTGCTCTAACCCTAGTTTTCAACATATTTATGAACAATAGGCTTGAGAACCTTTGTGGTTTGATTTGGAAAAGTTGAGGGATGTTTGTGTGATTTTATCGGGATTTCAAATGAACCATTTATGATTTTATAAAGGGTGATTTTATGAATACTATTTATAAATTGAGATCAATGGACTTGTTTTTATTATTCTCACATACGTTGAATTATTGGTGCTCACACGAGCTTCGTAGCTTATCTGGGTTGTTGTTTTGTTTGATACACCATTCCCACTGTGTAAGGGGCGATTATCTAGGAGATACGTATGTGTACATACAAGGAGCTTTTGGTGTAGGAGCCAAAGGTCAGAGAGCTTGGAGTGGAGAAAGTGTAAGGATTTCTCTGTGTTTATGATATGTTATTCTCTCTACACAATGCCTTTATTTATAGTAGCAAAGAGGAGAGAATTACTCGTCCTCCAAGTAAATACAATTGTAGTAGAGAAAAAAAAATAACTAAGAACCAAATCTATCTAGAATTTACACAATCACATTTTAATATAATATCCATAACATTCAGTTGTTTAACGTCAAATTTTGTCATAAGCATAAAATTAAAAAATTAGGATGCTTTTGATTATAATTTAAGTTTTTCTTTTTCTTAGTACATTGATATTTTTAAACTAGGGAGAGGGGGAGTTCGACTAAGCCACATAATCGACAACCTCATTTGGTATTGAATTCACCATCTACGAGATTCGAACCTAAGACCTCTCACTTCTAAATAAGAGGAATATTACTCTCACTTCTAAATGAAGAGGAATATTACCAGACCGTAATACTGAGTGATAAAATTTAGGTTTTTGTTTAGATACAAAGTTTTCATTCTTTTTATTTTTTTTTTTAATTTAAAAAAAAATATCATAATCACTAATCAATTTTGGATGTGGGCCGGACCTTACATAAACCATTAACATATTCACCGCTTGCCGGACATCGGGAAGAAAAGATAAAAAAGAACGCAGACAAATCTTTGTCGGTTGGCTCATGATTATCGTCAACGTTACTTACTAACCGCCGCATGAGAGCCACGTACAACAACTTGTGCTTAATCTATTATAGTTTTGAATGTTCTTGTGACTGGCCATCATTATGAACTTGTTTATAGATAATTAGATAAATCTAAGAGGATGATCAAGAAATTAGGTTTATTGGAACTAAGATTAAGAAGAGTAGACAAACTAGTGAGGATGACCAATATCAAACTAGTCCTACTTGGTTGACATAATTCTTCAGTGCTTAATGGGTTTTTATGTGTTTAACTGTATGCCTAACCAATAGGATATAGTTGTCACGTATAGACACATGAGTTGATGCTTGATCACAGTTTAATTCATATCTTAGAAAGAACAAACTTAAATATTGGCATGGTAATTGTAGAGTAATCGGCTTGAAGAAAAGGGAATATGATTGTTATTGGTGGATTCATGACCTTAGGCTTTCATCACATTAATTTCTTTTAAACTTACATTCATTGTGTGTCTTCGTTATTCATATTTCTGGTTTAATTTTAAGTTGAAGTTTGAATTATTTTTCATAATCAATTAATCAAACATTTGTTTCCTAGTCGAGTTAAGTTTCATGTAATCAGCTGGTTGAATTGGTATTAAAAGCAATCCTTGTGGGATCGACCTCGTATTTGCATATATTTCTACAATTGATTCATGCGCTTGTGATTTTAATTTGGTTTAGATTAATCTATTAATTAGGTTAGTTTAAATACACATCATCTACACTTGTAGTCTTCATTCAGCTGATTAATCACCAATTTTGAGTCACCAAACAACTCAACTTCAGTTATCCCCAACTCTATCAGGATTTCCAAGCCAATGATTAATGTTTCGTACTCTGCTCGATTGTTGGTAGTATTTTGATAATCTAGAAGGAATGAGTAGCAATGTTGAATTCCTTTGGGATTAATGATGATAATCCTAGCTCTAGCAGGATGTTGAGTGCAAGATCCGTCGAAATACAACCTCCAAGGAGTAATCCATAGGCTGGTTATTCTCTTTATCTCTTGCTGAACCCACTCCTCCTTGCCCGAGTGGTCTTTACTTGGTGGCATCCAAGGACTAACCATTTCTAAAGTTCCTGGGATGTTGACAAGTTCATCCTATAATTCTTGATGCTCAGTTAAGAAATCTGTAATTGCCTGCCCCTTTATTGCTCTTTAGGGTACATACTGGAAACTGAACTCTAATAGTGCTAGAATCCATTTCCAATTCTCCCAGTTAGCATTGGTTTCGACAACATATACTTGATCACATTGTTCTTGGCAATGATATGGATGTGGTAAGGCAACATATAATGCCTTAACTTGCAGGCAGTGAAGTATAGAGCCAGTCATAGCTTCTCAATTGGGGTACATCTTGTTTCTACCCTAGTAAGGATTCTACTGAGGTAATATATTGCTTGCTCCTTCCCTCTTCATTGTTCTGAGCTAGCAGGTTTCTTATTGACTTTTCAGAGGCAGAAATATAGAGCTTCAAAGGTTTCCCCTTTGAGGAGGCATTAGTACTGGTGGAGAGGCTAGACAGGCTTTCACTTTATCAAAAGCTTCTTGGTGTTATGGGCCCCATTCAAACTCTTCTTGATTCTTCAGTCTTAATAGGGGAGTTAACGACTAAATCTTGGCCGCCAAGTTAGCAATGAATCTCATTAAGAAGTTGATCTTCCCCAGAAGCCTTTGCAACTGCACTTTGTTGGTGGGAGAATGTGACTACATTATAGCCTGAGCCTTGTTTTTTTCTACCTCCACTCCTTTCTGATGAACAAGGAATCCCAAAAAATTGCCCAATCTGACTCCAAAAGCACATTTCTTAGGATTCATTTTCAACTTATGGGTCCTCATTCTTACTAAAGCTTTTCTGAGCTCTTCTAAGTGTTGCTATTTAGTTTTAGACTTCACCATAATGTCATCAATGTATACTTCCATGTTATGCCCAATTAAATCATGAAAAATGGCACCTAAAAAAGTTGTCTTATGATTATTTTCTTTAGCCATTTTTGTTTGATTATAACCGACATTCCCATCCATGAAAGATAGAACTTTGTGTTTTGCAACTGCATCTATAGATAGGTCAACCATGGGCATGGGGTATTCATTTTTAGGCGTGGCTTCATTAATGTTTCTATAGTCAACACAACATCTGATCGTGTTAGTTGCAACTTTTAATACAGGCACGATGTTGGCCAACCACTTAACATATTTTGCAGGCCTAATAAATCCAGCTTTTACCAGCTTTTCGATTTCTTCTTTGACCTTTTCTTTTATCTCTTTTGACGTTCTCCTTGGAGCTTTCTTCAAATGTTTGTACCCTTCCTTGATAGGCATTCTGTGCTCTACTAAACTAGGGTCCAATCCAAGCATCTCTGTGTAATGCCATGCAAAACAATCCTTGAACTCATGCAGAAGGTCTATTATCTTTGCTTGATCTCCAGCTTCCAACAAGCCACTGAGTTGTATTGGCCTTGGATCCTTCTCAGTTCCCAAAGTAATGGTTTCCAAGGGGTTTTGTACTTCTGGCACTGGTTTATAAGACTCTGTACACCAAAATTCAACTGACTTTGGACCATCGGGCACATCATCTGGCTAGTCTAAGTCATATATACACTCAGCCATATGAATGGCTGCCTCTATTTTTTCTCCCAAAAACTCTTCTTCTTCTCTATTCTGGGTGCTTGAAGCCTCTTTCTCCCATTTTGCTTCCTCTCTGACTGAGCTCTTTCTTACTTCTTTTATCTTTCTCCCATACACCATCAGTCTCTTGATTAAGGACCTGACTACAATCACTTGATCCTTCATCTTCTGTTTTGACATCATTGGTGTTGGTGGGCTGGGATAATATGGGGCCTGTCCTATTCCTCCTTGGTGAGAGATAATCCTTATTTTAGAAGCTTTTTCGCCGTTACCTTAGTTGGGTAACCGTTCTCATCAGCTCTTAAACACTGCAAAATTCCAATACTGGGGTTGTAGAAGTTTGCCTCTACAACATTGGTTGTGGGAATAAATGGTTGTGACTCGGCTTCCACAATCTCTTAAAATCCTGGTTCCTTGGTTCTGGACTCATGGTAGACAGCAACTTGTTGATGTAAAGTGGATGGTACAGACAAACTTTGGTGAATCCAATCTCTGCCTAGCAATGCTCCATAGGTAGAGCTGTTATCCACCACAAAAAATGCCAGCATAATTTGCTTAAACCCCAAGTCAACCTCCAAAGGCAATATCCCATAGGTTATGGTGATGGCTCCAGACAAACTAAAAACTGTTAGATCAATGGGAATAAGATCATCTTCACTTCTACGCAACCTCTTCATCTGCTTAGATGGGAGCACATTAACCACTACTCCACCATTTATTAACACTCTCTTGAATGGTACTCTTTCCAGATGAGTAGTTACATATATAGGTTTGAGATGGTTGGCTAAGGCCAAACTTGACCTGCTAAACACCATTCGGTCAGAATATACCCTCTCGTTTCCTTTTGTGCAGGTTCGGGTAAGTTTGCCATGCTTAATCATTCTTTCCTAGCTTACTCAACATTAACAAGTGCCATCATTGGTTCTGGTGCCAAATAATCACCATCCATCTTGGCTGGCTGATCTGGCTTAGCCTAAAACATGGCTGATAAAACATAAGTCATGTTTACGTGGAAGTTATTGGGTCCAAGTACCTCTTTTTTCTTTCCTCCAATCTGATACATAAACTCATCCATCCAAGCCTGAGCATCATTGGTTAACATCAGCTCGATCACCTCCTTATCTACTACTATATCAAAGTTAAGGAACTGCCTTGGGGTTTCGCAGGGTGCATCTTCCATTATAGGTGAAGGTATCCCCCTCTCAGGGGAAATGGTCCTAAAATAGAGGGGCTTCGGTCTTCAGCTTGGTGTAGGCATTATGACTACACTTTCCTGAGCTCTTCTCAACACTATGTACTTTCCTGGATGAAGATTCTCAGGTACATGATCTCTTCTACCTTTCATTCTACTATTAGCTCTTTCTATCTCGTTTTTGCTCCTTCATTGGAGTTGTCTTCTTCTACCTTATGTAGCCTCCTTAAACTTAACATTCCCATATGCTTCTGAAATGGTGGGGATTTTCATTGAGTTTATATGAGCCTTATGCTGTCTTTGGACTCTTTTGATCATAGATGCCCCCATCTCTTTAACAAGTCTTCCATCCTTGCCAACCACATACCATTTTAGGTCAAGTCAGGCTGAATCTTTCTCAATAACTCGGGGCACTGGGTTCATGGTTCTTTTTCTTTATCCTTGACTTGCATTGCCGTGATAACTTGGCTGTGAGGTTTCACTTCTATCCACATTGGCATCTTGGTTTCTTTGTCCTCAGCTTCTTCAAAGGCCTCAAAGTTCTGAAATACCTCATAAAGACCTTTAGGTTTAGAATCCCCTCATAATCTTTGGAACACATCTTGGAAGTTGCCTTCTCTGCTGTTCGAATAACACTTATGCGGGCATCTTGTTCTTCTATTTCTTTTCTTCTAACTAACTTTCGGTCAATAATGGGGCCCAATGCTGGCACCTCCAATTCACATTCACATTGGCATTTACTGCATAAAACCACTCCCTTGATTACAACTGCTTGTGGTCTGTTGAGCAACCATCTAACTCTTTCAGATGGCTTAACAACTTACCTTCTCTCACCCTTCTCTTCCCAAGTAGCCATTCTCTTTCCTTTTTCAACACAGTTAAGGTTGATAATGTTAATTGGGGCTTCTGGGAATAGATCTGTGTCAATCATCATGTTAGCTTAGGGTTTTTCTAACAACAGCTTCCTCTTGACTATGAGATCTTGGATCCAATCCCTGAACTGGACACAATTGGGTATGGAATGGTTGAAAGTGTAGTAAAGCTTGCAATACTTTTTCTCTCTTAACTTTTCTGGTTTAGGCATCTTCTTGGTGTTGTCGGGCACAATCACTCTAGCCATCACTAACTCTTCATAGATGTCTGCTGCCTTAGTTAAATCAAAAGAATAAGTTTGGAACTTCGGGGGATTCATAGGCACAAAACCCCTAATCATTTATAACAAACTTCTGATATTTGACAAGCTGGACAAATACCTTCACCATCAAAAGTTTGAAGGGAGTGGTCATCTGTGCTGCGCATAACTCAATTCTTTCTTTTACATTGCTGTTATTCTCCACTGGTTCTAAACTCTCAAACTCCAATTGGTGTATTTGGGCTTTGTTCTTGTAGAATGGGGGCACTTTGGACGAATGCTTCACTTATTGCTCATTGGTTAACAACTTTTCATACTTGGTAGTAGCAATCACCAATTCTTTAAGTTCATTAAATTGCACATCATAGAACTTTTTCCTCATGTAGTCCTCTAAGGACTTATGCTCATGTTGTTTCACCTCCACTAGATCATTAATGGTCATCTCGAGCTCCACCCTATAAAAATGCTTGTGGAAAGCCATCTCCATTGCCCTCAGTTGGCAATAGAATTAGGGGGTAACAAAGAGTACCATTGAAATGCTAAGCCCACTAGCGAATTCCCAAACAACCTTAACTTGTAGTTAGGATTATATTCAAACGCCATACAGTAGTTGGAAAACTTGAAAATGTGGTCTCTAAAGGACACATTACAGTCTCCCCCATTTAAGGTTGGGAACGCGGGCATCTTGAAGTTAAGGGGAAAGGGGTTCTGAGTAGGGCTTCTAATATGTGATCCTGAATAGTGGGCGAGCTTGTGGTTGGGCATTTTAGACCACCATTCTTTTTAGTTTAACTAACTTATCTTTGAGTTGTTGGTTAACTGCATTGTTGTGCAGGGTGTAAGGAGGTCCCCACTTCGGGCTACACTCATTGCCTGAAAAAGCCTCTCTTTATGGTTCTGGATGTCTCCACCTGACCTCCCATCCCTTATTAGCCAATGGTGGTGGCCTATAAAGGAGGCTTGCCTGCAGCTGTGGGCACACATTTTCCACTGGACTCTCCAACTTGCTGAGTCATTCCAAACTTCCTTCCTTGTAGCCTGATCGGCCCTTTACTATCTAGTGGGAATAGTAAAGGATCGGGCAAACTTGTTTCCGGGATCTTTTCTTCTTTTGGTCGACTAATTCTGGGTTCCACCTACCTTCTTCTTCCCTTTATCCTTATTTTCTTCAAGTAAAGGAAATAAGGGCATCACCGGTTCTTTCTCAGGGCTTGCTTCTCTGATCACCTCTTTGGCAAAACCATCTTTTGGTGTGGAGTACTCTAACTCCAGTCTTCTCTGCAGAGTTCCTGTTAAGGAACAAAGTCTGCTCACTTCTTCTTTGGTGTGCAGAGTGATCTTCTCCATACTTCTCAATACTTGTACCATAATAGCTTGCAGATCTTCATTAGTAACTTTTTTGCCCAACTTATTTGAAGAAGTTGGGCTCTCTAAGACCGCAGGACCTCATAGGGAGAGGAAATCTTCTAAGTGGTTTGTCATATATGCTTTTGTCAGACAATGGGTTTGTCCAAACTCTATTTTCCACCTGAAAGTCCACTATTTCCTTCTTCTTGATACAAGAATACTTATGTGATCCCACCAAGCATGCCAAAACTATTTTTGGGCAATGAGTTCCCTCACATAGCTCCCCAGGGGTTTGGCATTTAGTGTGTTGTCAGCTGGGCTCTTGCTACTTAGTGTGCTGCAAGATAGGTTAGTAGTTAATTTGAAATGTGCCTTTATGGGGCCTTTGGTGTAGGCCTTGAGGCTCACAATCAAAACTAACAAGGATCTTGGCGTGCCACTATTAACTCAGTATAACAGATGTTGAACAAGTGTGAATTAAGTTGATTACTTGCACCCCAAGTTACTTAAACTTCTTGTTATAGAATGATTGTCATAGATGGGTTAAGTCTACATTAAGTTCTTTTTCTTGCCTTGTAAACAAGGACTTTTAGTTCATAATCTTGTATATCCAAAATGAAGGGAGTTCAGGGCCCTTTTAACCATTTCCTCGAACACAACTTGTTCTTTAATTAAAACAGGTTTATTAAGTTAACCAGATTCAAATGCAAATAAGATTCTTAGGTAGAAAATAGTTGGAAATTACTTGAATACATGCTGAAAAGTACATTAAGCAACATATCTACTAAATAAAAGTACAAACAAAGAGACTCGGGCAAGATTTCACCTTGTCGGGCAAGGTCGAACTTCTTGCAACCACTTCTCTTTGAGTTTACAGAGTTTGTAAGCTAAAAGGGATGGATGGTAAACAGGTTTTACATGAGGGAATCGATACTACAATGCTAAGGTAAGGTAGCAGAGCTTTTACACCAGACACAAGATAGTTTTGCTAAGGGAACTATAACTAAAAGGACTGAATTTGGACAAATTTAAGCTTTCTAGGTACGAATTGGCTTGAGAGTAGAGTTTGTATGTCTTTTGATTGGTTGGTTGAGTGTCCTTGTCTCTGATGTCTTTTCCTCCTTTTATAGCTAATTTGGCCCGACTTTTTGGCTTTGTTCTTGGCCAAGGGCTTTCAGAGGCAGTGAGTCATCTTGTATTTACACATTCATGCCATTAGAAAGTGCTTTTTGGGCTGGTGGTGAATTGGTATCTATTAACCATCACTTCAATCTTAGGCACGTGGCCTATGCTTTAGCTAAAATGGCTTCAATTTGCTTCAGACCTCTTAGCTGTGCTTTGGGCAAGTCTCCATTTGTTTTGGCATCCTTGGGCCTCCTTATCACAAAGCCCAATGTTAAATAATAGCCTAAACACCTTCATTGATTTGTCAATAAAGAAATGCATACTCTTGTGCCTCTTGGGTTTACTCGCTGCAGCCATATCCTCCCAATTAACTTCTTTGACTCTCCATTTGATTTGCAGTGGGAATTTCGTCTTGCTGTTGGACTTCGACTAACTCTGGAAATGATTAATCTCCATCGAAATTAATAAAATGAAAAGCCACCAATGCTCAATTCATACTCTTGGTGAAAACCCATGAATTGAAGATAAGATTAGAAAGTTGATTCTTCATCCTTCTCTTTGACAAAGTATGCTAGCTGTGCTTTGGAAATGGGAGAGAGAAAAACAAGACTTTTCTTTGTTTGTCTGTGAAAATGAGAGAAATAAAGATTAAGGGGGTGTAGTCAAATTAAGATTTGAAAGGATTTTAAAAGACTTTAAAATCAGCTTGTAGTTAATTAGGATTTTAAAAGACTTTAAAATCCTAGTGTAGTCAAAGTAAGATTTAACATGATTTAAAAGAATACATTCAAATCCAGGTGTAGTCAATTATGATTTAAAATCTAATGTACAAATATGTAGGTATTCGAAATGTTATAGATTTTGAAGGATTTCATTAAGTAATGGATTTTGTACGATTTGAGAGCCAATTTATGCATAACAAAGGCTATGTAGAATTTCATCTCCAACCCTAGGATTTCTTTCAAACTGACTTCTTTCTTATCACGCTCTCGATGCCGTACTCCTGCGATACCTTGTTCTTCTCCGAGGCATCCACCTTAGCAAAATTACATCTTCGGACTTGAGCTTGGTAGTTGTCGTCGCGGGGTTTCAAGGCTTGGCAATGTCTGCACCACGGCGCTGGTTTAAGTAGGGGTTTATAGATATTGAATGAGTAAGGAAGGAAGACTGGAGTAGTCAAGGTGTGGTGCGACATCGTCAGGGAGAGGTAAATAATTGCTTTATGATAGGAGCATATTCATGCGACTTAAATGGCTTGTTCTCGTGCATTTACGTTATGTTTCTTTAGTTATTTTAGTACTTTAAGCTATTTTCGTGTGTTTGTAGGTCCAAAGGGCTAAAGGAGCAAAAAGATGCATTTTGGAGACTTTTGGAGCACTTTTGGGCTAAGGATGGATAACTTATGCTTGGAGCCAAAGTGTTGGACGAAATTGAAGACCTAATTGAAGACCAAAGTGTTGGAACCTTGTTCCCTTTAGTTTTAGGACATTTAAACCTTTCCTAATCCCAATCATGCCATGCATTCACACCATTCTCTCCCAAAACCGTGCATCTCCACAATCCCATTCATCAACACATACATCCACATGCATTCACCCTTTAAACCATTAAATCCACATGCTTTCCTATTCAATTAAATCAGCCACATGCATTCATCATCATAACCTAGCTGTCATTCCACTTCATTGCACATGCATCTTCAAATAAATCAGCCATTCCACATGCATATTCAACCTAGCTGTCATTGCACATGCATTCACTCTTTAATTCACATGCATTTACTCTTTAATTCACATGCAAAACACCTTCATTCCATCTCCCATTTCAGATTGCATTCCATAAGCATTCACTCACCTTTAATCCACATGCATCTTCCATAAATCAAATCAGCCACATTCACCACCACATTCACTCATTGCTGTGCACATTCACTCACCACAAACATTCCACATGCATTCATCAACATATCTAGTTGTCACTCACATGCATTTCCTTCATCATTTCCAACCCACATGTCCTTTTAATCATTCAAACATACACCCATTCACCACCAGAAATCATCCTTGCCGTGAGTTCCCATCAGATTTCCATCATATTCACATGCATTCCATCCTTTAAAACATTGCACATGCACTCCCTTTAATTAATTAAGCCACATGCACTCCCATCCATTTCATCATTGCAGCCAACACATGCTTTCACATGCATTTTCAGATTGTCCCCTTGCACATGCAGCCACATATTCATTGCACATACAATTCCAACCCACATGCATCCTTTAATCATTCAAACATGCAGCCACATTCCCTCCTAGCTGTCATGTCCCCCCATTTCACCTATAAATAAACATCTATTGCATTCATTCTCATTCACTCTTCCATATTCGAAAACACCACAGAAATTGGTCCCTTGGGGCCGTGCCCATCACACTCATTCATTCTCATTCATTCTTCCACATTTCAGAAAATCATCCATTCACACCAAGAAACATCCCCTTGGCCGTGAGTTTCCCTACAAATCCAAACACCACTCCTCTTCCATTTCCATCACTCCCCAAACCATTCACACCATCAAACTATCCTTAGACCTTGTGCTACAATAAAGAGGAAGAGAAGAGGGCCTAAACGTTCATACAATTCAAGTTTGAGTTGTTGGAATGTTTAGGTGTTTCTTTGATTTCAATGTTTAAATTCAATTCTCTTTGTTTTGTATGTTTGAGGAATGGAAGAAAAGAGTGCTTAAACGTTCATACAATTCAAGTTTGAGTTGTTGGAATGTTTAGGTGTTTCTTTGATTTCAATGTTATGAAGAACTAAACCCCCCTTAGCTAGGGGGTGATTCGAAATATATGTTTATACTTGCATTTTGATTTGATTACTTCTAATTACGTTTCATAAGTTGTGAATTCAATTTGTTTAACTGTTTTATTGATAACCTATTTATGTATGTTTATTGAGAGTGCACGCTTAATTTTCATGCATGAATATGACGCTAGAATATAAGTGAGTTTCACCTAATAGTTATGAACTTATATTCACAAGTAGTGGAGGTTGCTTATAAACAATCGCGTTAAATAAATTCTTGGCATAAGTTTCATGCAATCATAGTAACGAATGCCTCGTCAACACTTATAGTTTTCAAAGAACTTAATGATTCTTGCTTGTATCTCTATTATGCAATTCATGTAGGGAACTTGTGGGGAATGCTTTGGGTTGTCGTATGCAATCATCCAATTCATTAACTTAAGGAAAACTTGACGGTTAATTTAAGCGGACCTAATTAACCTGGGGTGATGAGTTTCATGGTTTATTGAAACGCAATTGGAAATCGTTTTATTATGCAAGTATAACATATGTGGAGATGAACCCCGTAGCTAACTTTCCATCCATTCTATTTCATCACATTCATATTTACATTTTGCTTTTAATTAGAATTTGTGCATTTAGTTTAAATTCATCCAAAACCAATCCCCCATTTATTTTAAAGTGTTAGATTAGTTAGAAATACATTTAGTTTGTGCTTATAAGTGTTTTGATTCATTTTGTTTCCCAAATTCGTCCAAAGTACTCAAGGTGCTCAAAACTGCCCAGAAAGTGTTTTTAAGGCAGTTTCGAGTGCTTTGGGTACTGTTTGAGTCTTTTGGTTTGTTTTAGTGTTTTAAAGTTTAGTTTTGCATTCTTTGAGTCTAGTATAGTGTTTTATATTGTGTTTTTACGTTTTTGAGTCAGTTTCCAAGTGATTAACAATCCCTCCTAATCCCCGGTCCAGAACGATCCCTACTTATACATATACTACAATTTGACAAAAAGAGGGTTTAATTTGTGTGCGTATAAATCTCGCATCACTTTACCATTGCAGTTGTTATAGGATTTGATTTTAAAGCGTTAACAACATATTTCACATTGAAACATGGTCATTGAGGGATAAAAGAAAAGCAACTAACTATGGACATCCATTGAAACATGGTCACATGGGAATCAAAGTGCGAACAAGGGTAATCGACAACAGAGTACAAACTTATGGCACGTTTATGTAAGGGGAGTGGGACAAGAGGAATGGGAATTGCACTCCTCTCGGTTTATTCAAGTGTTTCCCAATACTTGAGCGAATGAAATGTATGTGGGACCCATCTAATATGGGGAATTAAACTCCCAATATTACCTGGAATACGTTTATCGAACAATAGGTGGGATTTGAATTCCAGGAGAAAGCCACTATCTGGAATCTTTTTTTTTTACCCAAAATACCCTTATCTCATCTCTCTTCCACCTTTTTCTTTGCTTCTCTCTATCTTTGTTGGTAGTGACCAATATCAAAGGAGAAGAAAAATCAGAAGGGAAGAAGAAGAAGATGGAGAAAGGAGATAGGGAAGTTGAAAATAATTGGGGAATAGGGTGTGGTGCTGTCTTCATGAGAAAGAAAAAACAATTGGCTAATGGGGAAGAAGAATGAAAAGAGAACTAGAAGAATGGAAGAATTAGAAGAAAGGAAGGCTGAAAAGAGTTGGGGGATGGCTGAAAAGAATTGAGCGATTAGGTGCAGTTTGGGCTTCAGGAGAAAAATAATAATTGAGGGATAGGGAAGAAGAGGAAGCAGGGCTCTCATTTTTTTTATATTATGTAACGACCTGTTTCCCATTTTACTGTTTTTTTATTTATAATTTTAATGAGGGTATGAAAATGCCCATCGAGGCAAATGCGTTGATTTTGTCTGACCGCCTTGTCATGTCATGTAAGATCTTTTTTCTTGACGTATCCTCATAGTATTTGTCGTTACAAACGTGTGGGCGCAACCAGAACGTAATTTGGAGTTATAACAAAGGAGATATTAACGTTCAAAGTCAGGGATATTTTAGTAATTTTAACCTTCTTTAGAAGGCTCTAGAAAATCTGAAGCTATGTGAAATGCCACGTGTGTGGCTGGGATGAAAGGAAAAGAAAAGGGAAGGAAGAAATGGATGACTGGGATGTGAAGGAGATAAGAGAAATGAGAGAAAGGATGGAGGGAACCGGCCAATCAGGAGGAAATGAAATGAGGGGAAATGAGGGAGAAAAGAAAGAGAGAATCGGACCCTCCCTTAACCCGTGACCCGACCCATTTCTGGGAGATTTGTCGACGGTGAATTGTCTGTTTTTCAGGCAAATTTCATCAAATCACCACTTGGAAAATCCTTCATGACCTTCCTCATTCCCATTAGACCCCAAAAATCAAAGGATTTGACCTTGGAATTGGGAGAACCCGCATGGTGGGGTGTGGCGGTTTTGGGTTCGAATCCCATCTACCACCACCACCAATAAACTCCCCTCAACCCCAGGAACAAAGCCCAAACAATGGTTGAGGCGTTAGCGCTTGTTTGGAGTCGAATCAAGAACACCCATTTCAAGGGTTGCTGACGGATGAAGGTGGATTTTAGGTGTTTCCCGGCCAAATTGGACTTGGCCACATGTATGAAAATTGTTCCCCTTACTGAGATATACATGTCTTTAAAATTTGGTAAATTTTGGAAATAGTTGATTTTTCCAACGAGTTGGGATAACAAACCGTTACCTGCGGCGGCGCATGGGCTGAGACATCCCTGACCTTCATAGGCTAAATTTTAATACCCTGATTCTATTTGTGAAGTCCGATTGATGAATTTCTATCGTTTGAACCTAGTTCCAATATGGTTTGCCACTTGATTAGAATAATAATCGACGATCTGACCGTTGGATCATCACCAAGCTTTAATACATTATAGTACATAATATTTGAAGACCATAGGAATTTACAGATCAGGAATCCGACGTACGGGTCTTTCCGAATTGGATTTGTAAGTTCGTAAAATAAAACGTCGGCCAACACTTAGTTATGGCGATTGGCAGAAATCTAACTATTGGATCGTAATGAAACTTTAGTATCATGTGGATATTTGGAAGTTACAGATTGGAAATCTGAGGTGCGGATCTTCTAGATCGAGTCGTAGGGTTGTAAACCCTACCGTCAATCTTTGACCGGCGATTGACTTTTGGTTAATGGGTTTCAAATCATTCTAGAACGTCCTTGGGGATGCGTTTTATGTAAGTTACATGTTCCATTGCTAAGGATTCTAAGATATTGTTTGATAATTGTTCTAGGCGCCGATCGTTCATGACACCTTGATGTTTGTGCTAGGGAGTTGTAGCGCAGACTCCAGGTCAGTGGGTCTTCTCCCTTTTTTATAGTATGTATATATATGTGTGTGTGTGTGTATGTATATATATGTATGTATATATATATATATATATATATGCTTTACGGTTTCCAGAAACGTTTTTATATGAACTATACATTGAATGCCATGTCGTGAATGAATTATATTTTTAGTATTTCATTACTATTGTTATGCATTATATGGAATCATACCGCGGAGGCTCAGGTACGCTTCAGGTGAGTTAGCATGTGAATGATTGGTTGCATTACATTGTTATACATAGATGCACTTAGAGCTCATTATCCTGCACCCTAGTGTTAGTGTTCCCGCCCGAGGCCATGGCACAATCCTTCATGTGATGTTCACCTCCTGCACCACACGCTCACCTTGGATCCAAGTTTAGTGCCAGCCCTGTTGTACAAACCACAATAGGTGGTTTCAACTCGTAGGTGACCCGCGATTATTGACACAGCCTTCACGTGATCGTAGCACTTGAGCATACATATTTACACCCATCCCTGTCGTACAGACCATATTAGGTGGTTCAGACTTGTGTGCAGGCATAGGTTGATGAGTTATTAGTTCAGCCGTACAGGTCACGTTAGGTGACTCCAGCTGGCATATTATTTTACCTTGATTTTCACACATGCTTACATGTTTCAGTGTTTAAACGTTATGACATGGCATACTTGGTTTTTACTGTCTTTGTGCATTGTTTTACGTATATACGTAGTATTTTTTTTTTGTAAACTATACGGGTTTTACAGCGAGGGGTTATAATGTTTTCAAAAGGTTTTAATTAAAACTTTATTTTCTGGCCCACTCACCCTTGTTTTTCACTCCTCTAGGTTTTAGCTGCTGAAAGTTTGTATCGACGAGGATTCTTGGCGAATCTCAGTATAGGTGGCTACCTCTGAGGGTATGATCCTTACCCACACTACTGTATTTTATTTATGCTCTGACGTCACGTGTGAAATGGGTTCATTCCTGCTCACAGCGCACTCTTGCCTTTAGACACTTTTAGGTTTAAATTTATTTACATTTTCCACATCATTATACTTTATGGCTTCATTACCTTCCAAGTGTTGCCCAGCACAGCTCGATTTGGAGTCCTATTGGACATTCCAGGTTGGAGTGTGTCAGTTTGGTATCAGAGCATAAGTTGAGCAATATTGTGTTCATCACACACGTGATGTAAGCATTCTTGGTTCTTGAACCTAAATGTTGAATCTTGCCACCTCGTCGAATACGAAAAATGTATTAGTTTTTTTTTTTTTTAAAGTCTTGAGTGACTTAATTAACTTATCGACCTTTTAGAAAATTATTTTGGTGAACGCCTCTAAATTATAAGTGAAGAATTCCCCTGCCAAGGAAAGATATAGATTTGAGATAAGTTGATGGCCCTGAAGCAGGGCTACTATATCGACAGTTGTGCATTAGGGGAGAATTATCTCCCAATGCCACTATTAACTAGTCATTTCTTCCAACCTATTGAGTTAGGAAACCATAAATAGTCTTGATTCCTTGGCAGTACCCGCTAGTACATCTCCTATTAAAATCCCTACGAAGTTTTAGTTTTCGTTGAAATTTCCAGAATTGTCTTGAGTGACGGTGGGGTGCTAATAGGGTAGCACTTGATGTAAGAACATCAGGGGGACAATCACTTTTGGTCCCTAATAGCACTAATCTTTCCAAACGCATTAGTGGTTATTCCGGATCTTCAGGGGGAACATCGACTTCCATCTAAGTCTGTCCTGAAGTAGATTATTAGAAAATTCTTTTCTGGCCTTAGGACATTCCAGCCAACGCTAGTTCCTGAGTTTTCTTTTGGTGACGTACTCGTCATTTCGACAGCATAGGCGCCGGTATATGAGTTGTTATACCTACAATTAGTAGAAATCCCTGAAGTAGTAAGTATTTTCTTTAGAATTAATGAAACCACCTCACCGGGCCAATTCCTTACCAATCGTCCAAAACCAATTATCCGAGTGGGCTCTAGCTTGTAATCAGCCTATGGTGGCGCTATTAATTGACGATACTGTCTAATATCCAGGAACTGTCAACCAGTATTCTGGTGGTATAACTTCTGATATTGGACACAGGCTAGTATCCGGGAGTGATACCCTTATGCCATGATGCCAGTTTATAGTTTCAGGGTAGCGAACAATATCAAAATATCGTATATGCGTCAATTAATGGCACAACTGGTGGACTGATTAACAGTGACTACTTGAGCCGAAGAAACTAAATTATGGAAACTTAGCAGTAAACCTTGTATTAAAACAGTAAACTCGAGGTTATGTTAACCGTATTACCTATTTAGGTAATCAAAACCTTTTCCACTAGCCACTTCTCGATCATTTTCCAAAGTAGACAGTAGGTTAAGATACGAAATGACATCCCACTGTTAGAATGTTTAGAGTGTTGAGAAAACTGTGAAGACCTTTTAGTTCGTGTCGTAGAGTTGGTTAGTAGTTTAGCATGGTTCGAGGATGTATACCTTTGGCATCATTTCTCAAAATTCTACTTGGGATGCCACCGAATGCGAGAATTGGAATGCACCAGTGATTCACCTCGTTAACACCACATTTATTCTCTTTATTTCTTATCGAACAACTCCTATACCAGTTTTCTTTGTGACTTTTCGAATAAGTCCCACTTCATTAAGAGAACTTAGTCACTAAAGCTTACCAATTAGGGAATTATCCAACCAAACACTTTATCTAGGGAATTTTAAACCTATTTGCGAACGCGAAAGATTGAACCTTAGGTTGTACCTAGACTTTAGCAACTTGATCGGGTGCTTTAAGCTGATGGTCTAACCGACCAGACTTTGTAACCTGAGTTTGCCTCCATGGTCTGACGAATTCATAGTGATCTTATCGACTACCTTCTTATCTACCTCGGCAATGAGACCAAATTCTCTGAACTATGTTAGTCAGCTTTATACCAAATTCCTCGACTGTAAACTTTGATTAAATTGATACTCTTCTTGGGAGACGTGATCTCAGTGGACTAGATTCTTTTCTTTTTCCATAAAGATTGCAGCGGAAGTAAGTGGGAATTCTCACAAAGTACTATGAATTTCGAGATATCTTTAGTTTTGTCGATTTTATCGACAATTGGTTAGAGATTTTCAGCTATAATGTTTTTCCTCACTCATAACCGAGGAAAGTTAATTTAGTTGTGATGTTAGTATGAATAAAGTTCTGACAGTCGAATTGTTGTCTCAATTTGCTTTTGTGTTACACCTTTCAATGACATTGATCATTTTTGGGAATCCACGATGATGTGTTCTTTGGATGTTTTGACTCTGTAGATGCAGCATAATGGAGTATCATTTATATTTCCCAACGGTTAAAACCGTTTGAAATGAACCAACGTATTCATGACTTAGAGTCAATTGTTATTATCTTCATTTGAAATATTGGATGACACTTCTTAGTGAGAAACGTGTCTAAAACCTTTACCAACCTTAGATTTCTCAAATACATCTTCATTTGAGATAAGCTAAAATTCTTGATAGCGATGTTGGAATGACCAAATCAACGCCTACGATTACACTATCATGTATTACCCCGGTGGTGCAAGCGTAGTTACTGAGCACCTTTAGCTTGTCCTATCCCACCTCAATTGGAATTCAAAAGTATTGTTTTGACATTACTCATGAGATATCAATAATTTATTTGGATGGTTATAATCATTTCCTGTACCTGTATAAGGATAGGAAATCTCACCATAAGTTTCCGATACGAGGTATCTTGTACATGTGGAGTTATGATGATGTTTTAGTGACCATCGACCGACGCGACAAGTTAGCCACTTTCCATTAGTCCAGAGGGACTACATTTTAGACCACTTGAAAAATTCCTCATTCTTGAAATTATCAAATTTCTCGGGCATTTAGACTAGTGTCTATTCTGATGGGGATTCCATATTCAGCTCTTTGTATTGGAAGGTATTCTAGTTAATCTTGGGTCCGTGTCTACCCTACAACACTTTGTATTATTCTTGAAACAGAGAAACTATCTAAAGGAATTGCTCGGATATTGAAATGTAGTTGTGATTAGTAATTCTTCAATCACCTAACAAATACTCTACTAAACGAATCTTTACCGTTGGTGATTGAATATTCCTGAAGCTACCGTTGTAGCGAGATATCATACATTAATTTTAGTTACCTTATATTCGAGAATTGTTGGACTTGTTTTGACTCTCAAACTCCTGAGTGTTCTTTTAGTCTCTTGAAATTTTTTTTTTTTGCTAAATTCGAGAGGAATTTAATCTGAAGATGCTCACTAAGGCTTTATGGACTACATTGTACGACTACATGGTACGTTTGTCACTTTTGTATCTTATGATGTGTGGTTCACTTTTGTATCTTAAAGGCTATAAGTACGAAGTTATTACCCAGTACTGCACTTTATTCTTAGACTAATGGTTAGTCTCAACAAACTACACAGACCTTCGTGTATGTGTTCCGTTTTATTCGTTATGCATACTTAGTAAGTATGTAGCAAACATTTATTTTATTAGGGTTGTGTGTAACTGTGGTTACACTTTTGATTTTGGGGTATGACACATTTTAAGACATTGTATGGAGACTTTATGCACAATGCATAATTGGCAGGTGAGTATTGCGAACAGGTATCTAAATGTTTGAGATTGCGATATAGAAAATTTTATATTATCGACGATATTGCCTGAGAGGGTAGTTCGCGAGCATGATCAAGGCTTTGACTTGACGATTTATGTGTATTTCTCAATAGGGGACATGATGGTAATATTGGGCCCTCAGGATTTTGTTACTTACTTATCGGGATAACAGTGAATTATTGGTATTGTGGGCTGCAGGCCGTAATATTGATAACTTATTTGTTGAACTCGTTGAGTAGGTGGACATTTAGATCCGTTTACGTTAGTATTTTAGTTATTTATATGTTTAGTTACTTATTTATTATTTGGGTTTAATCCAAAGATGCTACTTCCATACCTTCGGAGTACGATACGCCACAAGTGCGTAGGTAAAATTTTTCTATGCTCAGTTTTGATTTCAGTACAACTATTTCTACGATATTACGTATACGTATTTGGACATTATGCTTTTATACGTCTATTTTTTACTCTATGTTTTTATAAAAGTATTAGATTTTAGTATTGTGCTAATGGAGAAGGAAATTATGAGCTTGGAGGCATGAAAGAGGAATAATTGTAATCTGATCATGATGGAATGGCATTCTTTTTTATGCGGCCGCTTTAACTCGATTTCTTCTTGTATATGTATTTATATACATATTTTCTCCTTATTTTTGAGGATTTTACATTTAACAAGTTATTTTAAATTTCGGGCATGAAATTTTTTTTAAGGGGGGCAGATTGTAACGACCCGTTTCCAATTTTACGGTTTTTTTTTTTTTATAGTTTTAATAAGTGAATGTACGAAAATACCCTTCAAGGTAAATGTGTTGATTTTGTTTGATTGCCTTGTTGTGTCATGTAAGATCTATTTTCTTGATGTATCCTCATAGTATTCATCGTTACGAATGCGTGGACGCAACCGGAACGTAATTTGGAGTTATAACAAAGGAGATATTAATGTTCAAAGTCAGGCATATTTTAGTAATTTTAACCTTCTTTAGAAGGCTCCAGAAAATCTGAATCTATGTGAAATGCCACGTGTGTGGCTGGGATGAAAGGAAAAGAAAAGAGAAGGAAGAAATGGACGGCTGGGATGAGAAGGAGGGAAGAGAAATAAGAGAAAAGAGGGAGGGAACTGACCGATCAGTAGGAAAGGAAAGGAAGTGAAATGAGGGAGTAAAGAAAGAGAGAATTGGACCTTCCCCTTAACCCGTGACCCGACCCGTTTATGGGAGATTTTTCGACGATGAATCGTCCGTTTTTTTGGCAAATTTCATCAAACCACCACTTGGAAAACCCTTTATGACCTTCCCCTTTCCTATTACACCCCAAAAATCAAGGGATTTGGCCTTGAAATTGGGAGAACCCGCACAGTGGGGTGCGGCAATTTTGGGTTCGAATCACCAAAATTTGAAGCTAATCCCGTCAACCACCACTACCAATAGACTCCCATCAACCCTAGGAACAAAGCCCAAGCAATGGTTGAGGTGTCGGAGCTTGTTTGGAGTCGAATCAAGAACACCCATTTCAAGGGTTTTTGGCAAATCGAGGTGGATTTCAGGTGTTTCCCAGACAAGTTGGACTTGGCCACAGGTATGAAAATTGTTCCCTTTACTGAGATCTACTTGTCTATAAAATTTGGTAATTTTTGGAAATAGTTGATTTTTTTGGCGAGTCGGGGCAGCCAACCGTCACTTGCAACGACGCATGGGCTGAGACGTCCCCTGACCTTGCTAGGCTAAATTTTAATACCCTGATTCCATTTGTGAAGTCTGATTGACGAATTTCTGTCGTTTGAACCTAGTTCCATTATGGTCCGCCACTTGATTAGAATAGTAATCGACGATCCGACCGTTGGATCGTCACCAAACTTTAATACATTATAGTACGTAATATTTGAAGACCATAGGAATTTACGAATTGGGAATCTGATGTATGGGTCTTTCTGAATTGGATTTGTAAGTTCGTAAAATAAAACATCGGTCCCCACTTGGTTTTGGCAATTGGCGGAGATCCAACCGTTGGATCGTAATGAAACTTTAGTATGATGTTTTAGAAGCATAATGTGGATATTTTGGAGTTATGGATTGGAAATCCAAAGTGTGGATCGAGTCGTAGGGTTGTAGACCTTACCGTCGATCTTTGACTGACGGTTGACTTTTGGTCAATAGGTCTCAAATCATTCTAGAACCTCTTTGGGGATGTGTTTGACTGATGGTTGACTTTTGGCCAATGGGTCTCAAATTATTCTAGAACGTCTTTGGGTCTCAATTCATTCTTAGATATGGTTTGATAATTGTTCTAGGCGCCGATCGTTCGTGATGCCTCGATGTTTGTGCTAGGAAGTTATAGCGCTGACTCCAGGTAAGTGGGTCTTCTTCTTTTTTATAGTGTATATATATATATATATATATATGTATGTATATATATATATGTATATATATGCTTTAGGGTTTCCAGAAACGTTTTTATATGAACTATGCTTTGAATGCCATGTCATGAATGAATTATATTTTTACTATTTCATTACTTTTGTTATGCATTATATGGAATGATGTTGCGGAGGCTCAGGTAAGCTTCGGGTGAGTTAGCATGTGAATGATTGGTTGCATTACATTGTTATGCATAGATGCACTTACAACTCATTATCCTACACCCCAGTGTTAGTGCTCTCGCCCGAGGCCATGGCACAATCCTTCACGTGATGTTCACCTCCTGCACCGTACATCTCACCTTGGATCCAAGTTTGGTGCCAGCCCTGTCGTATAGACCACAATAGGTGGTTTCGACTCGTAGGTGACCCACAATTATTCGTACAGTTTTCATGTGATCGTAGCACTTGAGCGTACATATTTACACCTAGCCTTATTGTACAAACCACATTAGGTGGTTCCGACTCATGTGCTGGCATAGGTTGATAAGCTATAAGTTTAGCCGTACAGGTCACATTAGGTGACTCAGGATGGCATATTATTTTACCTTGATTTTCACACCTGGCTTACAAGTTTCAGTGTTGAAACGTTATGACATGGCATACTTGGTTTTTACTGTCTTTGTGCATTGTTTTACGTATATACGTAGTATTATTTTCTATAAACTATATGAGTTTTACAGCGAGGGGTTATAACGTTTTAAAAAAGTTTTTATTAAAACTTTATTTTCAGGCCCACTCACCCTTGTTTTTCGACGCTTTAGGTTTTAGCTGCTGAAAGTTCGTATTGATGAGGATTCTTGGTGAATCTCAGTATAGGTGGCTACCTCTGAGTGTATGATCCTTACCCACATTATTGTATTTTACTTATGCTTTGACGTCGCGTGTGAAATGGGTGCATTCCCGCTCACAGTGCACTCTTGTCTTCAGGCACTTTTAGGTTTAAATTTATTCACATTTTCCACATCATTATACTTTATGGCTTCGTCACCTTCCAAGTGTCGACCAGCACAGCTCGATTAGGAATCCTATTGGACATTTCGGGTCAGGGTGTGTCATATTAACTACATGAATATCTTTTTGACATTTCCAAAAAAAAAATTGACAAACCATACAAATTCTTTTTAAAGCTTTTTCACAAAGTTTTAAAAAAATTAAAAATTAAAAATTTACCAAAAATATAAAAATTAATATTACTTGGAATATGGGCAACTTAGTAAATTACATTAGTTTTCGTTCTGATTCTAAGAAATTTTAGTGAATAGTTTCAACAAGAATCTGATTCTAACTCCACCCCATTCCAATTCTCCCTCAATCTAACTCCTCCTCAAATCAATTCCCCTCATTTTGATTACGAATTAGTAAACGAGCCCTTAAAGTACAGCTAATTTAAGCATTTTTCGAATCCCAATGCGTACATGCATAGTCTGCACTTCAATCAAAAGTCATATGCAACTAAGCATTTTCTTGTAGCAACTGTAAAAACACAAATCATGTAATTTCTTTCATTTAAATTCAACATATCACAAAAATTGTAGCTTTCATGTAAAAATTAATAGGAAAACATACGTTCAACACCTATAAATAGAAGAGGCTTTTTAACGAGAAAAGGATATTCTCTTTAAATCAACACACCAATCAACGCTCTACGCGAAACCTTCTCAAACACTGAGAAAAAGACTAATCCTTCCCCGTTGGTAGATATTCAGTTTGGTTAAGCATTAGTTTGTCAACAATCGGCGAAAATTTCAATTTGGTTAAAGAGCACGGGAGCCATAGAACCTGTCTGACTTAGGAGACCTTCAATTGGCGACACCTATGTAAATCTCTCATACATAGTGAAATACAACTGCATATGCAACTCTAATAGACGTAGCCAAATTGGTGAACTACTTAAACTGGATGTGTGTGATTGTGTTAGATAAGCATGGTATGAGATGTGCAACCTTAGGTGACTTAGGTATGCATTAGTGGGATTAGAAAGGAGTGAGTACATTCATCCATCTCATTTGCATATATTTTATGCATTTGAAAGAATTGCTACAATCTAACTATTATTTAGTTGGTATTTTTTGTTGTGAATTAATTTTGTGCACTAATGTTATTCCGTTGCGTATTCAATAAACTTTATGTAGTAAACTAAAGCGTTTATTTTGTATAACTTATTGGTGAATGTTGTACGATATATTATGTATTAGTTACAAGTAAATATAATTTTAATTTTTACATCACCATATCTTGGTTCTAGAATTTACTTCTATAACTAAGGTATGACTCATACCCTAACTTGTGCAATTTTGCACGTCATCCTTATTCATGTAGACAGACACCTAGTGCTTTTTTGCCACTCATCTTTGTTTTCCAAATCTCATTGTAAAGGGTTGTGAGCCATGCTATACCTATCTCTCCCAAGACTTTCCATATTTAGATCGGTATATTATCTAGGCCCACTGTTTGTCAATGCTTCAACTTTTTCAAAGCTACAACCACTTGTTCCTTCCTTATTCAGCGGTAGAAGGACAAATTTCTATACTCTTCTAAGTTACTCAACTCCCCCAAAGAAGTTCTCCTTTCATGTCCTTCATTGAAAAGATTATGGAAATAACCTCTCCATCTATCTTTAACCACGTTCTCTGTAGCTAGAACATTTCCATTCTCATCCTTAATGCACCTTACTTGGTTCAAGTCTCTTGTCTTCATCATTTCCCTTGCCCTAGCTAGTTTATAGATATCTAACTCTCCTTCTTTGGTATCTAATCGTTTATACATATCATCAAAAGCCACTTGCTTGGATTCTCTCACAGCTTTCTTCATCTCCTTCTTCACTATTTTACACCTTTCACAGTTTTCGTCAGTTTTATCCTTGTATAAGGCTTTACAACATTCCTTCTTATCCTTAACTTTTTCCTATACCTATTCCTTCCACCACCAAGTTTCTTTTTAATGTGGAGCAAAACCTTTGGACTCTCTTAATACCCCTTTCGCCACTTTTCGAATACAACTAGCCATGGAATCCCATATTTGGCTAGTGTCCCACCTTGTTAAGCATTAGGTGAGCATTTTCTCTTTGAAAATGACTTGTTTTACTCCTTTTAGATTCCACCATCTAGTCCTTTGACACTTCAAGCTTTTGTTCTTTCTTCTATCTCTTTTGATATGTTCATCCATCATCAACAAAGGATGTTGGTTAGCCAGACTCTTTCCTGATATAACTTTTGTCACATCCTGACCTGGGCTCCACCACATCCCGGACTCGACTCCGTCGCAGCACAATATTGTTCGCTTTGGGCCCTGACCACGCCCTCACGATTTTGTTTCTGGGAACCACCAATTTTCCTTTTAATGTGGAGCAAAACCTTTAGACTCTCTTAATACCTTTTTCGCCACTTTTCGAATACAACTAGCCATGGAATCCCATATTTGGTTAGGATCATGCCCTGTTAAGCATTAGGTGAGCATTTTCTCTTTGAAAATGACTTGTTTTTCTCCTTTTAGATTCCACCATCTAGTCTCTTGACACTTCAAGGTTTTGTTCTTTCTTCTATCTCTTTCGATATGTTCATCCATCATCAACAAGGGATGTTGGTTAGCCAGACTCTTTCCTGATATAACTTTTTTCATATCCCGACCTGGGCTCCACCACATCCTGGGCTCGACTCCGTCGTAGCACGGTATTGTCCGCTTTGGGCCTCAACCACGCCCTCACGATTTTGTTTCTGGGAACTCACACGAGAACTTCCCAGTGGGTCACTCATCCTAGGATTGCTTTTGCGCGAACTCACTTAACTTCGGAGTTTCGATGGAACCTGAAGCCAATAAGCTCCCAAAAGGCTTTGTGTTAAATGAGGTGGGCATGTACATATAAGGCATAGAGGATCCTCTCCCCTGGGTGATGTGGGATCTAACAATTACCCAGGTGTCAGCCAGCACAGCTCAATTCAGAGTCCTAGTGGACATTCCAGGTTGGGGTGTGTCAACTTTGTAATCTTTACAAGTTATATGTTGGAACTAAATTTGGGCACATCCGCGGATGAAGGCGAGAACCAAGTCAGAATTGTACATGATTACCAGCGATGGGAGAATGGGATTGATTGGGGGTGTGGTTGAATTCGGAAATGATTGCTTACATATCTTCGGGAAGGAGAATCAAACCATTGGTGTAGTTCTAAGAAAGAATTGTGTGAACAATCCTTGACGAATAGCCTATGGCGGAATGTTGGCATATAAGTTATCCATAGACGTGTATATGCGTAAATGGCGGCGTGAGGACCTTTGTTAGGCATAAAGAGGATAAGTATATTATGGTTTTGTATAGGGAAATATGTGAATGTAGGTGAATATCTATGGCAGTCTTGTAGAGAATAAAGTGATCGTCTCTCGATAAATACCTATGCTGGTGTCTTTATCGGGATCTTGAGAGTCTTTGTAGGGAGAGAAATCTTCATCAAATCGGAAGACTAGGTCGAGAAAATCTAGGATAAGATACCTAATCTTACTAGAATCTTGATTATGTTGCCTAATCCCTAAGATATCCTAATTTGACTTTAATTACGGTTTCCTTAATTGAGAGACAAGTAATTGCTTCAATGAGCTTAAGATTAGTCTGTCTGTCTGACTTTGCTTGGTATCTTGACTTTGTTTGACTGACGCTGGTCCAATCTGACTAAGATGCCTATAAAAGTAACCTGTTCAGATCCACATTAGGCCTCTCAGCTTGTTCACTTAATCATCACGTGCTATGGGCATTCTGGTCTTTCTTGCCACCTAAGGTGCCACATGTATTGGGGTCCAAAAAATCATGGTCCCATAATTACCCCTAACAATGCTTTTGAGAGTGTGCTCCGCTTCGAAGATGAAGAGTTACCAATGGACCATAAATGAATTATCCCAAGATAATTTCTCCAGAATGCGCATCGAAATAACCTTCAAAATTCTTATTGATCCAGAGCTACCCAAGTTTGGCTAGTCCTGCTTACTTGTCTTTCAACGGTTTGATCTTTTAGAGTTCCAAACCATATTACCCTTGGTAGGTGTTTTGGATGCATAGCTAAAAAGATGGATACAAGGCAAAATGTGCTCATATATTCCTAGATTGACTTAGATGCCTTAGGAATATTTTTTTTCAAGTTTATTCTATTTAATTCATTAAGTCTGTTAGAGTAAAACACTTGGAACTTTTCATCCTTTGCTTCCTAATCGTTTATCTTATCATCTAGAATTCTACAGTCATTTAGATTTTTTTTTCCCTTTCTGTCTAACCTTTCCTCTCTCGTTCACTCCGCCTAACCTCTCCTCTTCCTCACTGGATTTTTCTACTTCGTTTTCTCCATCTAACCTCTCATCTTCCTCCTTGCATTTTTCTTTCTCATTTTCTCCTTCTAACCTTTCATCTGCCTCGCTGGGTTTTGAAGTCTTTCTCTAGGAGAGGGAGAAAGAAAGGAGCGATGCAATCTGGGCTCTTCGAATTTGCAAAAATACAAAGATCAATCACCTATAAGCAGTGCAATCTAGGCAAGTCCATGATGTCGAAACCAAATTCGAATTTGAATCTGGTCTCGTCGGAAAAGATGGTGGTGTTTCTCGGTGAGATTTCGTTAGTGTAGGAGTGAAAGAGGACAAACGAGAGATGGAAGGACAGATAGAGGTAAAAACAATGCTGTTGGGTATGAATCAAAGGTTAATAACAGTGATCGTTGAAGTTGGGAGTGAACAACATTGTGGCAACGTACGCGACGACGACCTTCCAATTGGAGTCGGCGACATCTTGCAATTGGCATTGTATGTAAATTATTTAATTCCCTAAGGTCATTTTGAGATTTGAAGGTTTCATAAAAGGCCTCAGTACCTCTCGGAAAATAGGTTTGTGCATAAGTTATGGAAGCAACAGAAGTAGGTTTTTCAAAGCTAGCTTTTGCTCCTTTGGATTTTTGCTTGTCACCTAAAATTGTGTAATAAAGATGATTTTGAATGTTTACCAAACACATAAAAACTCACAACTTTTTTTTATACTTTTTATTTTTATTTTTATTTTAGCAGCACGAAACTGGTACTTAATCTTTTAATCTTTCCGAAATAAGCTAACTTCGAAGTAAGGAGTACTGAGTTGAAACACAAGTAAGCTTGTAGGCACGGGACATAGTTCATTAAAACTCCCTTTTGTGATGTTGATTAGCAAAAACGTCAGCTCCGAAACTTAGTGTTTATAAATATTCCCATCTGGATGTCTGGAGTACCACCTTACTCTGCTACATGTATTATATATTAAACCCATGGAAAACCTTTTGACCTGGACTTGCAGTAATGCATTGACCATAATAAGGATGAAAGGTGTTGAATCATACTTGATTCCGTTTGTTCTTTCACCTTTGATAGGAGCATATTCATGCGACTTAAATGGCTTGTTCTCGTGCATTTACGTTATGTTTCTTTAGTTATTTTAGTACTTTAAGCTATTTTCGTGTGTTTGTAGGCCGAAAGGGCTAAAGGAGCAAAAAGATGCATTTTGAAGACTTTTGGAGCACTTTTGGGCTAAGGATGGATAGCTTATGCTTGGAGCCAAAGTGTTGGACGAAATTGAAAACCTAATTGAAGACCAAAGTGTTGGAACCTTGTTCCCTTTAGTTTTAGGATATTTAAACCTTTCCTATATCCTTAGTCGTGCATAACATTCCAACATTCCACTCCTTCATTCACCACTTATCATATCATACACTTATCTTATCATCACCACATATCATTCATTTATTACTTATCATATCATTCATTCATCTACATATCAATAACCACTTATCATTCATTTATTACTTATCATATCATTCATTCATCTACATATCAATAACCACTTATCTTATCACTCAACATATCATTCATTTATCACTCAACATATCATTCACTTATCACTTATCACTTCCATTCACTTATCACTTATCACTTCCATTCACTTATCACTCACCACATATCATTCATTTATCACTTAACATATCATTCATTTATCACTTAACATATCATTCATTTATCACTTAACATATCATACACTTATCATAATCATTCACTTATCACTTATCATAATCATTCACTTATTCTTTCATCATTCAACCACCAATTCAACACATGCATTTCAAACCTTTCAACACCCTCTAATCATCTCCCTTTAAGTTATGATTTTATTTCCTAACCCTACATGCATTATTTATTAGCATCTTCACATGCATTCACACACACTTCACACAAACAAACAACTCAAAACCGTGAGCTCCCATTCCCTTATGCCATTTTCAGATTTCCACCCACTAACCTAGTCATCAACACATGCATTCCCTTCACATTCACCCACATGCACTCCCACTCTTTAATCATATGCACTCCCATCATAATTCCACCACCAATTCAGCCACAAAACATTATCATTGCACCACATTCAACCACTCCACATCCCTCACCAAGAAATCATTCAACACATGCATCCATAATCAATTCTCCAACCTTTGCCGTGACCTTCATTCCCATTTCCAACATTTTCACATGCATTTCCAGCTTTCACATGTCTTCACATTCATTTCCAAACAAGCATTCCTTCTTTAATTCACATGCATTCGCATTCATTCACCATTAGCTTTATTTCTCATGCAAACACATTTATTTCCAGCACCAAACCCCTTGTTGCCGTGAGTTCCCTACCTTTTCAGCATTCCATTTCATCATTTCACCAACAATTCAGCCACATTCCACATGCATAACCAACCTAGTGTCACTCCCATTCATTCCCTTTAATCATTTAGCCATTATCATACATTTATTCTCCCATAAACAACCCAACAATGCCGTGAGTTCCCACTCCCATTTCCAGCTTTCCATAACTTTTCCTAGTTGTTTTATTACATACATTCCCCCTTCATTATTCCAAACACATGCACCCATAATCATTCATCCCCTCCTAGCTGCAATATTCCCTCTTTTGGTCCCCCCCATTTCACCTATAAATAAGCATCCAACACTCCTCAAAATTCATTCACTCCCCACTCCATCTCCATTTCTCACACCACAACTAACACAAACACTTCCCCTTAGAATCCAAAACCGTGAGTCCCCCTTCCACTTCTCCTCCATTGCTTCCATTTCCACCACTCCTCTACCATTTCCATAATCCCCCAAACCTCACCTTAGACCTTGTGCTACAATAACGAGGAAGATAAGAGGGCCTAAACGTTCATACAATTCAAGTTTGAGTTGTTGGAATGTTTAGGTGTTTCTTTGATTTCAAAGTTTAAATTCAATTCTCTTTGTTTTGTACGTATGAGGAATGGAAGAGAAGAGTGCCTAAACGTTCATACAATTCAAGTTTGAGTTGTTGGAATGTTTAGGTGTTTCTTTAATTTCAAAGTTATGAGGAAATAAACCCCCCTTTAGCTAGGGGGTGATTCGAAACTATGTTTATATTTGCAATATGAATTGATTAACTTTCGTTGGAATTTCATAAGTTGTTGATTCAATTTGTTTAACCGTTTGATTGATAACTTATTTATGTATGTTTATTAAGAATGCGCGCTTAATTTTCATGCATGAATATGACGCTAGAATATAAGTGAGTTTCACCTAATCGTTATGAACTTATATTCACAAGTAGTGGAGGTTGCTTATAAACAATCGCGTTAAATGAATTCTTGGCATAAGTTTCATGCGTATTCCATAGTAACGAATGCCTCGTCAACACTTATAGTTTTCATAATGCTTAATAATCTTTGATTGTATCTTTATTGTGCTTTTCACGAAAAGGACTTTTGGAGAATGTGGTGAATTGCGTTGCGCTAACCCATCCAATTCATTAACTTAAGGAAAACTTGACGGTTAATTTAAGCGGACCTAATTAACCCGGAGTGTTGAGTTTCATAATTTATCGAAAGACCAACTGAGAATCAATCTTGTATGCAAGTGTAACATGTGTGGAGAAGAACCCCTTGGCTATTCCATCATCCATATTTTCATCATATTTATATTTACGTTTTGCCTTTAATTACAATTTGTGCAATTTAGTTAATTTCGTCAAATCAAACCCCCCCTTTACTTTCTTGTTCTTTAGTGCTTAGAATCTGTTTAGTTTATGTTTTAAAGTATTTTTGAATTCTTTGAGTCTAGTATAGTGTTTTAAACTTTATTTTACGTTTTTGAGTTAGTTTCCAAGAGATTTGCAATCCCTCCTAATCCCCGGTCCAGAACGATCCCTACTTATACTTATACTACAATTGTCAAAAGAGGGTTTAATTTGTGTGCATATAAATCACGCATCAACCTTGCACCTATTCTAGGTCAGAGGATTCTAACGGTGCAACATGTAACCAAGAAGGGATTTTTTTCACAGTCCGAATTGCTGATTCATGAAACATTTTTTGAATTCCTTTGTCAAACCATATGTGTTAGACCTGAGCATTTCTGATCAGATTACACTTATCTAGCTTTGCTAAGGCACTTCTATGTATCGGAGCTCTATTGAAATAAAATTCCTCTTGCGGATGTCGTAGTCTAGATGCCTCATTCGGACCTACTTAACACATGGTGTTGCAGAACGTACTTCACTTAGTATGCTGGTTTGGGATGGAATTAGTCATACTTAGGGTCGGAGTTCAGAGTCACCCTTAGAAGATTTCTAGATCACCCCCTTTCAACTATTCCCTCGAATGGTGTAGAGCCCAAGTTTGAATGTTAAACCCATAACCTTTTTGGTTGTATAATCTTTATGAAGGCTGGTGGGTGCTCTGAACTTCTAAATCAGGGCACCATATGCCAATACCCGTAGCTCACCAATCATGACCGCACTTGTTATGGCTTAAACCTTTCAAGATGTTTACCATATCATACAAGATGGGCTTAACAGAGACTCATTTGACCACTTTGAATTTTTAAATTTGCATTTGTGTGAAGTTTCAAAGTTCTTCATAGTTCTAGAATTTAGGGTATTCCATATGCCACAATGAATGGTGTAAGAAAGAACAAATGATGGTGAGGATCTGAAAAGATCATTCACAGTTTTGGAGCGATATCACGGTTTGGACCAAGGTTGTTCACCTGTTGGATGGGCATTCAACAAGTTTTTCTGTTTGTCTTTGATGATGCCTTTAAGAAGTCCAGAGGATATTTAGGGATAGATAGTGTGTCACCTTAAAAGTTTGATTACTTACGGTGCACACCAATTCTTAGATTATTGGGACTCCAAGACTTATAGGAAACCTTTTGATTCCTTACTAGATTAGACTTTTGTCTCTTGCGGAATAAGCATGATTATTTCAGCGAAGTTGCTCAGACTTCGCCCACTACCTCGAAATATGATGATGGTGGCACCATTCCTCTGTTTGATCCAGCTCTGCTTGGAGTTGTTAATTCCATAACTAGACTACAAAAGCATTTTGTACTTAGATCCACCTTACTCTGAATGGTTCAAAGTGATAGAAAGTAATTCGTCATTCAGACTTCTTCAAGTGTAAGAATCTGGATTCATAACCACCATGTGCTGTATGAGTCTTTCAGATTTATGATTTTTTTTCTTCTTACTCTGTATGGTATGCCCCCTATCGTTTTCCATTACAAGCTAGTAGTGGAGGAGGACAAATGTAGAGTTGTCATGCAATGCTTAATGGGTGACCTTCGATTTTAGCTCATTGGAGTGGACTTAAATTGGTTGGAACCCTTAAGTTAACCATTGACTTGATCATGACTATGTACATTGTGAACTCATAGGTCGTTGCAACACATTGACGTTGTCTGATATGAATTCAGAGGGAGAAGAATCCCGTAGAAAATTCTAGCATATGCTATAAATGGTAAAATGGCAATAACATCTTCCACGTAACTTGGATTTGAGTTCTGCAAATTCTGCTGAAAGCTGACTTCTGTACCTTCGCAATAATATATGGCATGAAACCTAGTTTGCTCTGATAAGGTACAGTTTAATTTGGGAAGCTGGTAATGATGTTGAGATGTGCTGTTTGTGCTGGCTTGCTGTTCAGCTGTTTTGTGTGCCAGATTTAAGGTCGTTCAAAATTTTGGAAAAGTAAGAATATTGTAGCTCAACTTCTTATCTTTCCAGGCATATGTGGCATGTCATGGTGAAAAATCAGGAAGGCCTTGAAATCTTTGTTCACCATAACTGAGTAGTTCTGATGGGAATGCAGCTTCGAATACTTCATACGTATAACTGGGCGTCTTAGCTTTTGTCTCCAATGGTCCTTGTGTGAAATTCATCTGGGAAGTCAACTTTTTGTTGAAAATCATTCAAGTGCGCATAATGGCTTTAGGCACAATTACATTGCCCCCAAAGTTTTCCATAAACACTTTCCCCTGTCAAAGTGTTGATGGACTTGAACTGAGTTGCATGTAGGCTTCATATAAGAGGTCCACGAGTTGAATATGCAATGAGATGAGGGTCCACACAGAGCCAAATTGGCCTTCGCTTGGGAACTCTTTGTGAATTAGGTCCATGCTTGGCGAATTTGCTTAGGTACGCCTCTTCCTAAGTTATGGGATTATCATCTCTCTTTTTTTTTTTTTTTTTTTTTTTTTTTTTTTTTTTTTTAACTCTTTGTGTCGTAACGCAATCATGACACCGTGTAGTTGAACTGTCATGATTCATATTTAGGTTCAGAACCCCAAACTTAAGACTTAGTTTTGGAGTTGAAATTTATCTTTTCTAGGGGTAACTTGTCCCCAGTGTCCTTTGTCCCTTCTTGAGACTTTGCCATGCTTATCAAAGAGGTTGTGTATTTGTCAAAGTTACTGTGAAATTGGTACCAGGAGGACTATCCTACAAATAAAAGTTAACTATGCACAATAGACTAGACAAATGAGCTAGTCAACTAGTTACAAGTTAGTCAATGATAAAAAGTACAGTTGCAAGAATAAATCGTAATTGACCAGTACGTTCAACTAATCAGAGTCTACCCAAATCAGTTTCACAACGACAATTCTTAAACTTGAACACAATTTCATATCAATTCATTATGCAAACAACAATGAAAAATAAATTATGAATTAAAGTGTGCTGGATTGACTAGTCAAGCTTATTAGTCAACTAAGTACAGATTCATCAGTTAATCAAACACAAATCTATGAATCAATCTTAGTTCATTATTAGTTATCCTAGTCAACAACAATTCAGTTCATTGCTCATAATATGCAGTGTAAACTTTGTCGCATGCACATATCAAATAACAACTCATAGGATGCGTGAAACATATGCTAGTAAATAAGATATGTGGACAAGCTTAAGAGCAAAGAACGAAAGAAGTTTTTGGCCAGAAAAATCACCTTTGGGTTAAAAACCTAGGGACTCTCCACTAAGTCCAATCCACTAATGCGAATAAAGTTCTTACAAAGTACCATGCAAAGCTCAATTCATAGACCTAGTCTACGGAGTAACTTTATCTTTGTGCAACTTTACTTTGTACAAGTTGCGGATTCCTTCGGTCTTCATGAAGTGCAGCTCCTCTTGAGCTCTTCACCTTATGGCACCGAAATGTCATCTCCAATCTTCACAAGATGGCAACTCCTCCATAACTCTTCACCTTGTGGCACCAAGACCAAGACCAACACCAACAAATGCACATGTTATGACAATGATGATAGTGTGCAATCTAGATTCAATGACTAGTCGGTTTCATCAGTCAAACAGTTGAAAGAAGAAACTGACATGAATCCAAAAATGGGGTCAACTTAAAGATTTGAAACTTGAAGAACTTGACCACCAAAATAAAACAAAACCATGAAGACAATGCTATCCTAATGTGCAATGATTAGGTGTTTGGTGCATGAATATGGTTTTGTGGCTACGGTTTCAACGAAGAACACAAGAGGTAGCTCAAAGCTAAAAACACTATTTTCAGAAAATGTAAACTTCCTAGCCAAAATAAATAAGCATATAAACAAGATTTAAGCATGTAATTTCAAAGATAAATTTGTAAACATTCAATGAAGAACATTACCCATAAAAATTGCTTGATGCTCCTAAGGGATCTGAGATGGAGATGAAAAATAAAGCTCTCTAAAAATTTTCTCTCTCAGCCCAAGAAAAAATGAGCCCTAGCTCCACTTTTAAAGAGAGTCATGGATATTTCAGACAAAGGGAGCAAGGAGACACGTGTCAAAAGCCAAAGTAATCGTTTCAAATCAATGGTGAGAAAATCACATAGAAAAAAGGTGTTAGTCAGCCCATGTGGGTTGTCTTAAAGTGTGTGCCCAGCAAATTGGAAAATATCGCGAGGTTTTGACGAGACAGAACCACTAGATAGAATGAACCTGGAAATATAAGCATCAAATGCATATGTGTGAACAAACCTTTGATGTGAGAAGTCAAACCCTTGAGTGAATATTTCCAACAATGGCAACCTTTTAGTGCAGAGTATGTCCTAAGACTAATTTGAGCATGTGTGTTACATATTACATTGTTGACAAGGAAAGCCAAACATAAAAGTCTAAACTTCACAATCTCCCCCTTTGGCTTTCCTTGACAAAATACCCTAAGCCTAAAATAATATCACTCACCCATACTTAACAGATGAACAAAGAAACGGATCCTACAAAATAACAAATCTTGACAAGAACAAGTGAAATTTACCATGGGTAAAAAATCCCAAGGTATGAAACATAAATAAAATTTTTCTCCCCCATTTTGTAATGGTAAAAGAAAGTCAAGGTGGAAAATCACATGCAAGGGCATGAAATAACACAATTAGATGAGCAACAAGTAAGCATAAGTCATAAAGATAATCCTGAGTAAAGTACAAGTTATGCAACTTAGTACAAAATCCTAAAAGGAGAACTACTCTCCTAAAATTAGTATTTTCCTAAAAATAACTCCCCCATAAGCAATACCCCAACAACTTTCAAGTTAAAACGTATGAGAGAAACAAAATTACGTAACTCCACCAAATAGAACTCGTCCTCAGAGATATAGTCACCCAACCCAAACTAACCCGAGATTAACTCAATCAAATTTCAATAGAATAGAGGTTCAAATACAAAAATAGGTCAAGTTTGCCTAACATGGTAATGAGACAAGGATGAATAGTGCACCCACATTGTTGTTTTCTAGAAGGCTTCGTTTTGGAAAGTATGGACCAAAAAGTTAAATACCCAAAAGGCACATAAGAAAGAGAAAGCATATAATGCAAAACTTTCGCAGCTTCAAGAGTGAGAGTTCCATTGTTGGGTCCAAGAATGTTCCAACAAGGAACGTCTGGCCAATTACGATTGAACTTACTCCAAAATTCCTTCATTTGATCATTTTTTTGCCCAAAGTAAATTCGCATGTTAATATAATGATTTGGATGGGGGAATAAGAATTCACTTTCAATGAAACCATCAATTATTGGAACCAAATTCGCGCACATCCGCAGATGAAGGCGAGAACCAAGTCAGAATTGTCCATGATCACCAACGAGGGGAGAATGGGGTTGATTTTTTTTTTTTTTTTTGGGGGGGGGGGTGTGTGTGGTTTAATCCGGAAGGACTACCTACACACCCAATCTTACTAAAATCTTGATTATGTTGCCTAATCCCTAAGATATCCTAATTTGACTCTAATTAGGGTTTCCTTACTGAAGAGACAAGTAACGTCTTCAATGAGCTTAAGCCTAGTCTGGCTGTCTGACTTCACTTGGTATTCTGACTTCATCTCACTAAGGCTGGTCCGATTTGACTAAGATGCCGATAAAAGTAACTTGTTCTGATTCACATCATGCCTATCAGCTTGTTCGCCTAATCATCATGTGCTATGGTCATTCTGTTCTTTCTTGCCACCTAAGGTACCACAGGTCTTGGCTCCAGAAAATCAAGATCCCACATTATACGATCACCGTTCCTCAATGAAAGAAAATCTATTTGCGTTTTTGGAGACCCACTCTTGTAGGTGATCACATGCTCTTCTCTCTTTTTAAAGAAGGTGTTGTCTAAAAAGAGATTTTCTCGTTAAGGTTTCTATATTCCATGTTCCTAAACACATTACACTCTCTTGAACCCTACCCTCATGTCCTAATTTTTTAGCCCTAGGACGGTCAGAATACTTCTTTATTATTATTATTAATTTTTTTTTTTTTGAATGTCAATTCTAACAAAATTTTAATTGTACTTGCTGGGCAAAGTAAATGGGTGTCCATAAAGGAATTTTGAGTGTAAAACAAGTGAATAGGCAAATTACTTGGTGGGCAGAGTAATGAGGTGTCCAGAAAAGAATAAGTGAAATCATATCTTCTTGGCGATTACGAAAAGGAAACTTATATGCTACCTTTTTTTTTGGAAGGAACTTATATGCTACCTTTGGCAAAACTTTATTTTTTGGGAAAGAGTTGAGTGCAAAATACTCTGCTTACTAAGAATGGACCAACAGCGAGAGAGAGAGAGAGAGAGAGAGAGAGAGAGAGAGAGATTGTTTTAATTTAAACATGTTACACTATTCAACAATATTGCTTTTAAATATCCAAATCACCAACAATTTTAGCCGTGGGCCCGACCTGACATATTCCTTTTAACATACATATTCACCGCTGAGAGGACATCGGGATGAACACAAGACAAATCTTTCTGGGTTGGCTCGTGATTCTCGTCAGCTCTGCAACATTATGTACCTACCGCGGCGTGACAACCCACGTTCAACAAACAATAATTAATGCCACTCTAATGTCATCATTCGGGGATCATGATCCTATCCGAATTCTTTTGATCAAGATTTTGGAGATTGGATCATCTTATTCGTTAATTCGTCATCGTGCGATAAAAAATTATTTTAAATTTTTATTTAAAATTTAACACAAGCAAGTCCCGACTATCTCGATGCCATGCAAGAGAAACTTACATCGTATATGTCATTGTGGAGTTCAACACCAATAACATAACAATAAGCATAAATGTTTTTCCACATCATTGATACCAAAATAAGAAAAACTATCATCGATATGACACACCACCGTGATATATAACTGTATTATGAAAATCCTTCTCCATGTCACACACTCACCCTACTTCAAATTTATCTCAATCATCATTTGCGATATGAAACACCTAATCACAAATCCAAATCACAACAATCTATATATGAGTTTGTTTGGAAAACTTTTAAGATAAATGAAAGTGCTTTTAAAGAAAATACTTTTGGATTCTAAGAGCACTTGAAATGCTTCATATAAGAAACACAAGTTATTTGCTTCATATAAGAAACACAAGTTATTTGCTTCTTGTAGAAAAGAAAGTGCTTTTTTTTTTCAAAACTCGCTTGCATTTTAACTAACGATTGATTTCAAATATATTTTTTTATCAAAAACACTTTCAAACGAGCTATTTAGGCTATTAGTGGAAAAGTAAAAAACTTTGCAAAGCCTTTTTCTTGCCTTTTTTTTGTTTTTTGTTTTTTTTACCTGAAGCTTTCCAAAGCCAAAACAGGAGAGTAGAAAACAAACAAACAATGCCGTGATGCGTGGGACCCCCATTGGTTTACTACATGCCGTGACGTTGAAAGCCTCAACAAACCAAAACGAACCGCACCTCTGTTTTCAGCACTTCCTCTGACCCACTCACTCTTCACTTCATCCACTGGTCTTCAAAAATCCACAATTCCTAAACCAAAAATCACAACAAAGGCACAAGCTTTTCTTCTTCTTCTTCTTCTTCTTCTTCTTCTTCTTCTTCTTGTGCAATGGAGGATGATGGTGAGTGGGTTCTGGTGCGGAGCCCTGCAGAGAAGGACCTGTGGACGCCATCTTTAGTGGAGGAGGAGGGCGAGGAGAGTTCGAGGCCTCTGAAGGTCACATTTTCTGGGCCTGCAAAGCACTGGACTGATGCTATACCAATTGGGAATGGCAGGCTTGGAGCCATGGTTTGGGGTGGTGTGGCATCAGAAACTCTCCAACTCAATGGTAATAAGTTGAAAGCTTTTGATGGCATTGTGTTGATTGCGACTTCTGTTTTGTAGGGTTTTTTGTGTTTTGTGTTTCGTTTGCTTCAATTGAAATGCTTGGTGTTTTGAGTTATTTTTTTTAATTTTTTTGTCCGAAAAAAAAAAAAGATTAGAGAGACCAAGAATAGGAAGTTAGAAATCTTGGAATGATTTGGCATGATTAGAGTTAGCTCGTGAGAAGACTATGGCCTGTTTGGGGTCCAGAATTGGATTGGATCCTCTCTGGATTCAGTGTATGTGGAAGGAAGAAATGGATGTCAGACATTCAAGATGTTTGTTTAAGTAGAAGGTAGAAGATTGATTAGTAATGAAGAAAACTTAAGGGTCTGTTTGGTATTTTATTCGAAAATTCATTATTTCTCAAAACATTTTTTGAAAATAATTTTTTTAAGACTCAAAAACTTGTTTGGTATGAGATTTAAAAATTTTAAATGTTGACATTTAAACTGGACAAAAAGATCCAAAAAGAGGGGTCGTAGGACAGGGAGAAAGGAGGAAAGCAAAGTAAGAGATGAATGAAGGAAAGAGAAAGAAGAGAGAGGATCAGAGGAGATAGAGAGGATCAGGAGAGAGAGAAGAACCAAGAGAATAAAGAGAGCGGATTGGAAAAGAGACAAAAAAGGAAAAAAAACAAGAGGAGGAGAGAGAAAGAAGAAGAAGAAGAGAGAGAGAGAGAGAGAGAGAGAGATTCAGAGTGCGAGGGGAGGAGGGAGAGAAAAGAAAGGAGTGACTTTAAGTTTAAAAACTCACTTTTTGTGTTTTTAGAGAATATATATGTTTCCTTTGTGAATAAACCATCTTATACTCCTTTAACTTAGACAACATTGGGAAGTTTTGCATCCATTTCTTCATTCAACTTGCAATGAGTCTAGTGAATTGTCGGATCCAATCCTAGACATCAAACGGCCTATAGGTATCAAACATGATCTAGGAAGCTTTCTTCATTTGGCTTTGTTGTAATCAGACAGCATTATGATTGCAAATCTCCCGAGTTTGCGCATATGAATTCTCAAACAGCTTGATCCTTGGCGGATGAGAAATATGGGAGCGCAACCAAAATTGAAAATAATGCTTAGGAATTAGGATTGTTTTAAAATATGTTTTTTTCCCTAATCATGAAACGTTTATTATATGTCTCCGTCTCTCAAACACAGAGAGTAAGATTATAGTGAAACTCATTGCATGAAGTTTAAATTTCTGTAGAGGACACACTCTGGACTGGAAATCCTGGTAACTATACCAACCCAAAAGCTCCAGAGGTACTAACAGAGGTTAGAAAACTTGTTGACGATGGTAAATATGTCGAAGCTACTGAAGCAGCCGTCAAGTTGTCAGGAGAAGCTTCTGCTGTATGTAACTTCATTAGCTTCAGTTTATACTATCCTTCTTCGTTTTTGTTTTTTACTCATTACAATGAATTGAGTTCACTATTTAAGCACATTGTAATACTGTAAAATGTGGTATGTGCAATTCAATGGAACTACGAATTTTTGCTGATAAGTTCACGGTGGGATCTTAACTTAATAAGGTACATAGAGTACAAATATCTATCTTATAGACATCTGTTTTTAAATGTCATTAGTGCCTTGTACTGTCAATGTAGTTTTAATTAAACAGTTAACGGCTTCTTTTAATTGTTATGCAAATGCAAGCTTTATCTTACCGATGGTGCTAGATATTGGATGAGTTGCGTGTCTGTGAGGGTGCTTATATCTGAGATTAGTTTCTTGTTTGATGAAGGTTTATCAACCACTCGGTGACATCAACCTGGAATTCGGTGACTCTCATCTCAAATATGATGAAGAAACTTACAGCAGAGAGCTAGATCTGGATACTGCAACAGCAAGGATACATTACTCAGTGGGCGATGTAGAATATACGAGGGAGCACTTTTCGTCTTATCCTAATCAAGTGATTGTGACAAAGATCTCCGCTAGCAAACCAGCGTCCCTATCATTTACGGTTTCTCTAGACAGCAAGTTACAGCATAATTCAAATGTAAATGGTAATAAGCAAATTATACTACAAGGAAGTTGTCCTGGCAATCCAAATGGGATTCTGTTTTCGGCAGTTCTTGATTTGCAGATTAGTAACGGCAGTGCTGCCATACATGTTTTGGATGACAACAAATTAAGGGTTGAAGATTCAGATTGGGCTGTTTTGCTTCTTGTGGCCTCATCATCATTTGATGGACCATTTACTAAGCCCTCTGATTCTAAGAGGGATCCGATTTCAGAGTCTCTTACTGCATTGAATTCAATAAGAAATTTTTCGTATTCGGATCTTTATGCTTATCATTTGGATGACTATCAGAATCTTTTCCATCGTGTCTCGTTGCAGCTTTCTAAGAGCTCCAAGAACAATTTAGGAGATAAAACTTTGGAGGCAAAGAAACGTATGACCAATTTGAATATAAAGGGAAGTGATGATGCCTTCGTTTCAACTGCTGACCGGGTGAAATCCTTCAAAACTGATGAAGATCCTTCCTTTGTGGAACTTTTATTCCAGTATGGCCGGTATCTGCTTATTTCTTGTTCACGGGTTGGAACTCAAGTTGCAAACCTGCAGGGTATATGGAGCAAGGATCTTTACCCTCCATGGGAGTAAGTATCTCTCTCTCTCCCCTCTCTACCTCCAAGGGTATCAGCCTGTTAGCATGTCATACATGGCACAACTAAACTCACCCTTCCGAACATATTGCATAAACATATTACATTGACCAAGTAATTTGGCCCCCTTCTATTTGTCAGAGGTTTTAGTAATAATTTGAGGTGGTTTTTCATTACAACTTCGTACTTGCAGTGGCGCTCAGCATCTAAACATAAATCTTCAAATGAATTACTGGCCATCCCTTCCTTGTAACCTAAGAGAATGCCAGGAGCCCTTATTTGATTACACATCTTCTTTATCCATCAACGGGAGTAAAACGGCTAAGGTGGAAATTCTCCCTTTCTAGTTTAAATTCACAGCCTTAACTTTCGGTGCACTGTGCATTACTTTTCTTATTAATTCACTTAGCTCATTTCAGGTGAACTATGAAGCCAGTGGTTGGGTTGTGCATCAAGTGTCTGACATATGGGCGAAAACATCACCCGATCGAGGTCAAGCTGTGTGGGCTTTATGGCCAATGGGAGGAGCCTGGATTTGTACTCATCTATGGGAACATTTTACTTATACGATGGACAAAGTGAGCTCCTAAGTCTTGTTATATGTGTTGCTTATCTTATTCGAGTACGGTTTCTAGTAGGTAAATGATCACTAATTTTTCTACATCATTAGGATTTTCTAAAAAACAAGGCATATCCTTTGTTGGAAGGATGTACATCATTTCTGCTAAATTGGTTGATTGAAGGCCGTGGAGGGTATCTTGAAACCAACCCGTCAACTTCTCCAGAGCACATGTTTATTGCTCCTGATGGTAAGCAGGCAAGCGTGAGCTACTCATCAACCATGGACATATCAATCATCAAAGAAGTTTTCTCTGCAATACTTTCTGCGGCTGAGGTTTTGCTCCAATTTTGTGCTAGCAGTGATTCCTACTTAGCTATATAAACTATGGACCGTCTAACAGTAATTCTTTAAAAATCAGATTTTGGGAAAAACACAGGATGCTCTTGTTGGAAAAGTTCGTGAGGCTCAATCTCGGCTGCCACCCACAAAAATTGCTAAAGATGGTTCTATCATGGAATGGGTAAGCTAGAGATCGCACATTCCATTTTTCAGGAATTCGTTTCCAGGTCTTGTAATGTCTGATGACACACTTGTATAGAATTGCCAAATTAATTGTAAGCTAATATTGATATCTGTAATGTTGCAGGCACAAGATTTTGAGGACCCAGATGTGCACCATCGACATGTATCACACCTGTTTGGCTTGTATCCAGGACATACAATAACCGTTGAGAAAACTCCATATCTCAGTAAAGCTGTCGATTATACACTCGTTAAAAGAGGTTCGTACATTGTAATTGATAACTGAATTTAGATGCCAATTGGAATGACCTGAAAAGTAGTTGTAATTAGTGTATCACGTGAACCAAACAACTTACGATTACATGAATCAGGATAACATTGGATGTATCGGTGACGCAGATACGTTACAAATGACATTTGAAGAAAGGTGATGATATCAAACTGAAAGTAGGACTTTTGACATTCAACATTACCCCTGAGGTTTGGTTTTGCTCAGGCCTTCTGCGACAGTCCAATTTAATGGTGTTACAAAAGATCACCCTACCCAAGAGTTCATCCAACTATGACTAGCTACATACATAAGACTCTTGTTTACTTCAGGAAACCCAACATGGTTCTAGAAAATGTAGAACAATAAATGAAAGTTGACATGGTTAGCAACTAAATACTGTTATATTTGTATACTTTAAAACAGGAGAGGAGGGTCCAGGATGGTCGACTACATGGAAGACTGCGTTGTGGGCACGTCTTCACAATAGTCAGCATGCATATCGTATGGTAAAGCATTTGATTGACTTGGTGGATCCAGATCACGAAAGCGATTTTGAAGGAGGACTATACGGTAACTTGTTCACTGCACATCCCCCTTTCCAGATTGACGCCAACTTTGGGTAAGCCGCATGAGTTAATTTTCTATTGAATCAGTTTCGTGACAAGTTATCTCCTTCGTATGTCTCAATTCCAACTGTTCATATGCGTCAATAGACCAAACACTTTTCTGAGTGAAAAAGATTGGTAGCTTGACAGCGATGGTAATTCTGTATCTTTTGGTGCCAGTTTTTCAGCAGCAGTTGCAGAAATGCTTGTCCAAAGCACCGTCAAGGACCTGTATTTTCTTCCCGCTCTTCCACGGGTTAAATGGGCAAACGGTTGTGTGAAAGGACTGAAGGCTCGTGGCGGGGTGACAGTCAATATATGTTGGAAGGAAGGTGACCTTCATGAAGTTGGTCTTTGGTCTAAGGACCATAACACCACGAAAATATTACATTATAGTGGAAGTACAGTTATAGCAAACATATCATCTGGCAGGATCTATACGTTCAACAGACAGTTAAAATGTTTGAGGACAACATATCTCTGAGAGCAGCATATTGTCGTCAAGCTTTGAGGTTAAATTCATCCTATTGATTTATTCCCAATAAACGTGGAAACGAAGTCCCTTCTTCGTTTCTTCTTTTGTATCCGTGATTCAGTGTCATGTCCATCCATTTGTTGTGAGAAACTTTTTGAAGCTGATTTTAGTTTAGCAAATGAGAGAATAATCCAAGATGTTTTACTTGTATTATCATTAGCAACACTACAAAGAATTCTCTAAGAGTTTTATTTGTGAGTTGTCATTGGATTCTCATGTGACAACCCGTTCCTAATTTTCCATATAATTTCCTTCCAGAGTGTGTAAAATGACTATTATGCCCTTGTTGGCAAAGTAGAACCTGACGTGGACGTTGTTATTCGGCTTTTAATTCAATTTTCCTATTACGGTAGTTAAATAGTATTCGTTGTTACAAATGTGTCAACGCGAGTTAGGCCCAAATCGGATTTGTAATGATAAAGTTACTCTTAGTTAAAGTATGTTAACAACGGGTAGAATTGTATACGCGTGTGCTAATTATTTAGTGTTAGAAACACTATTTTTAATAAGGAGACAGATTTTGTGTACAATTTATATTGTACAAATTTGATCTCTTTCCATTTTAAAAAGGTGTCCCGTGACCCTATCTCGTCCACCAATCAATTCACTCCTTCACTTTTCTCAAACAATCAGAAACTCTTTCTCTCTATCTCTCTCTCCTTTATGCTGAGTCTCTCTCTTCCCTTTGCAACAACTAAGAACACTCATCAAACCTCATGGATCGGACCTCAAATCACCACCATCGTACTCCTCTCACCCCCATAAGTCCATCCATATAAGCCGATTAAAAAATGATCGAGTTTTGAGCTTCCAACTCGGAGCTCCGACTCCGGTGTAGGTTCTCTGGCGACTTTCCATTCGAGTTGCAAGGTTTTGGAAGGTCTAGATGCAATTACACAACTCCCTGAGGTCCCTAGCCTAAGTTTGAAGTCAAGCCAATGTGTAAACATGCGGCTTTGGAACGTTGGAAATAAGGCTGAGACTTTTGAGGCATTTTCAGTCCATTTATGTCAACTTTTTGGACTTTTAAAAGGTACAAACTTTTTCTTCTCTTCCCAAGCTTCATTTCCATATAAAGTACGTCGAAAATGGTTAAGAAATGAGGAAGATATGAATTTTTAAAGTTCTTACAAAAATTCGGCCAAATTTTCCACATTCCAACGAACCAGACAGCGGTGACGACATCGGAAGTCTACCAGAGATGAAGGAGGAATATTTTGTTCAGTTAACAGAATATTCTGACGCCGTTAAGGTAACGCCGTTAACTGACGTTGTTATATTTAACGGAATATTCTGTCAAATTTGACAGAATATTCCTTGGTGATATGTCAGCGAGGGCAGGCATGTGGCCTGCGCGTAGTCGATGTGTACGAGTCCATGACGTTGCGTAGAATGTTTTTTTATATTTAAATCCTCTGTTTGAGCAAACTATGGGGGATTTTCCTAGTCTTTTCGTGTATGTCCTAATTAATTAATTACTATAGTTGTTTCGCATATAGGAGAGAATTATCCCGAGGAGGTACGAGGATAAGTAAGGCTAGAAGGGTATGATTCGACTACATATCAATGAGTGGACTTTTGGTTTTATATATATTATATATAAAGTTTTATAGTTTCCACAATTGCTTTTGGATTGATATTATTCCTATCATGCCATGTTTTATTTAATTTTAAAAAGTGCTATTCTATTGTTGAGATTTATAAATTATCATGGCATGTTCATATACATTTTACTTGCTCAACATGCATGCTTGCACCGGTGTAGTACTCACGCCGGGCCAGGGCCAGGCTTCACGTGTATGTTCACATTGCACCAGACACTCACCTTGGATCCATTGTAGGTGCCATTCCTGTCCTAGGTTGCAATAGGCATCTAGGACTTTTATGTGATGCGCCTAGCACTAGGCTTCATGTGATTGTAGTACTAGAGTGTATATTATGATACACCCAGTCCTGTTCATGTTAGAACTTATCTGCATGTGCTTATGTGTTAGCATAGATTGATGAGCACTTGATTTTCTTATTCCACGATTGAGATATTATGATTTGTGTATATCTTAAATTATTGTTGAATTCCATTTGATTTCTTACTTATATGTAGTATGATTTTCTAGAAACTATACTTGTTTTACGACGAGGGGTTAGTATGTTCAGAAAATAAATGTGTTTCATACACCTTTGTTTTTACCCAGTTACACCTTCTGTTTTTCTGCCCTTCAAGACTTAGTTAAGAGACAAGTAACGTCTTCAATGAGCTTAAGCGTAGTCTGTCTGTCTCCGGCTATCTGACTTCGCTTGGTATTCTGACTTCAGCTTACTAAGGCCGGTTCGATCTAACTAAGATGCTGATAAAAGTAACTTGTTCTGATTCACATCATGCCTCTTAGCTTGTTTGCCTAATCATCATGTGCTATGGTCATTCCATTCTTTCTTGCCACCTAAATGGGTAAAGCATTTGATCCTATGTGATGCGCCTATCCTAGGTTGCAATAGACATCAAGGCTCTTTGGGTAAAGCATTTAATCCCTCCAAGACTTAGTTAGCTGAATCTTCTGTGGCATACGAGGGCTCTTTGGAGATTCTAACTTTCCCCTAAATAAATATAGGAGCTTATTTCCGGTTGTGTAATAAGTACCTTAACTAGATTCGACTATTCTACTTATGTCATACTGTCATCTATGCTCTAACTACTTATGTTTATGGGTTATTCCCACAACTATGCACTCTCTTTATTACCTTAAATAAATGCTATCTTTGGTTTAAATTTATCCATATTTTACACATCACCTTTCTTTTGGCTACGTCAACTTCAAGTGTCAGCCAGCATACCTCGATTCCAGTCGGTTTGTGTCAGTTTGGTATCAGAGCATAGGTTTGGCAGTCCTGCAATCTTCATGTGTGTTATAAGTCCTAATAATTTTTTTATCTCTATGTCAGAATCATGCCACCTCATAGGGCGCCACTTATCCCACCTGAGACAAACTTTCCTAATTTTGGACAACTTGGTGAGGCTATCGCCAACGCCATTCAAACAACAATTCGTCATCCCCAAAGGATTACCTTAAAGGCCGCATCTCATCTTTTGATAAATAATTTCTTGGGCAGTGAGGGACCTAAGTTTTTCAAGGCTTTGATTGAGCATGTTGAAAAGACTTTTCAGGTTATGCAGCGATAGGGGAATTTTCCAGCAGAACGATGGGTCGAAACAACAATGTGGTTTTTTTCATAAGGGAGCAGAGTCATGGTGGGCTCATGAGTCATGCCCGTTCTCTGCATAGGATGCCATGAGCTGGGATGTTTTCATGCGCCTATTTGAGGCCAGATTCACACCTCTTGAATACAAGGATCGAAAGAGAGACTAGTTTACAGAGTTAAAACTGGGTAAAATGTCAGCAACAGAGTATCACCAAAAGTTCACTAATTCATCTCGTTATTGTCCTGCTATTGCTAAGAATCCTAGAGAGATGCTTTGCCAGTTTAAGAAAAGGACACATAAGCGACTTCGTTGTTTGGCAGTGTCTAATCCATTCTCCACTTATTAGGAATTCTTTGAGATTCTACTTCGTGTTGAAGATTCTGAAAATGGCCCCGATGACGATGATGAAGAAGTGGATAATAGTAACACTCAGAAGAATAATAGAGGGCAGTCATCTTTTGGTCCTCGAAAAACTCAAACTTTCAAGAGAAGTGGTAACAGTTCTGGATTGTCTAACAGGGGTTCAAATTTGAATACAACTCGTAAGGGTGATAGATCCACTAACAATTCACGTTTTCATAATCAAAGGAACTCCAACAATTCTGGTGCTCAGTTCTGTCATAGGTGCAATAATCATCACTACAATGAATGTAAGAGGGGAAATAGTGGATGTTACACATGCGGTCAAATAGGGTGCAAGTCTAATCAATGTCTTCAGAATTAGAAAAATTAGCCTTCTACACTACCACCTGCAGTTCTTCTATAGCAGAAATTACTCACGAAACCTAGTGCCTACAAGCAGACAGGTTATAGTGGTGATTTCCACTACCAGGCGACGTATCGAGCGTACCAGTACTCATCTAACGTTCCATATTACCAGGGCGGCCATCAATAGTACCAGGGAAGTTATACACCATATCAGAGTAACGGAGTACAGTGGTATACTGGAAGACAGTATCAAAATCTGAATGTAGCTTTTAGCAGTGGTGACTCGGGTAGGCAGACAGATCAAACTAACCAGGGTTGAGGTATCAAGGATGTGGCAACCAGAATTAGGCAAACAAAGATCGTGGAGGCAGATAACAAATGCAGGGTCGCATCAACAACATCACCAAACAAGATGCTCAGAGTAATCCCGACTTAATCATGGGTACGTTGAATGTTCTAGGCCACTTTGCTAGAATTTTAATTGACTTAGGTGCTACTTACTCGGTTATTTCCTATATGTTTGCTCAAAAAAGACTCAACCTTACCCTACTCCTTTTGGTTAGGATTTGGAGTTCTCGATGCCTAGAGGTGAAATTTGCTATGTTAGCTGGGAATATCGAGGATGTCCCGTTCTCATCGAGGATGTAGTAATGCTACCTAATCTTGTTCCCTTGGATATCGTTGACTTTGATGTTATCTTAGGCATGGATTGGTTAGATTACAATTATGCCATGTTGAATTGTTGCCAGAAAATTGTTACTTTTCATCGACCAGACATGCCTATTGTAACTTTTATTGACGAACGTAGTGGTTTCAAACATGGAGTTATCTCTACCATGAGGGCAAAGTGAATGTTGAGAAAAGGTTGTCATGGCTACCTAGCTCATGTAATGATGAATGATGATACTCCTACATGTGTGGAAGATGTTTGAGTAGTTAAACATTTTCATGATGTTTTTCCTGATGATTTACTTGGCCTACCACCGAATAGTGAAGTAGAGTTCACCATTAACCTAATTCCAGGTACTGACCCTATCTCTTTAGCACCTTATCGTATGGCTCCTGCAGAGTTGAGAGAATTGAAAACCCAGTTACAAGAACTTGTTGATAAGGGGTTTATTCAATCGAGCACTTCCTCTTGGGGAGCTCCAATCTTGTTCATGAGGAAGAAAGACAAAATGTTGATGCTATGTATCAATTACAGACACCTGAATCGGGTGACGATTAAAAATCGTTATCCGTTGCCTCGTATCAATGATCTCTTTGATCAGCTTCCTGGTGCTTGAGTTTTCTCGAAAATCAATTTAAGGTCCGATTATTATCAGTTGAAGATTATAAGTGATAATGTTCCGAAAACAGCCTTCCAAACTCGATATGGCCATTACGAGTTTCTTGTGATGCCATTCGGATTAACAAATGCTTCAACAACTTTTATGGACTTGATGAATCGAGTATTCCGTTTGTATCTTGACAAGTTCGTAATTGTCTTTATTGATAACATTTTGGTGTATTCTAAGAACGAGGCTGACCATGCTAGACATTTACGTTTGGTCTTGAAGAAGCTAAGGGAAAATCAATTGTATGATAAATTCAGTAAATGTCAGTTCTGGTTGGATTAGGTGTCATTCTTAGGACACGAGATATCAGCTTAGGGTATTCTCATGGATCCTCAGAAAGTAGCAGTAGTGGAAAATTGGGAGCAGCCTCAGACTTGTCATTGAAGTATAGAGTTTTTTTTGTCTTACTGGCTACTATTGATGCATTGTGAAAGACTTTTCAACCATAGCACTGCCTCTGACAAGGTTGACCAAAAAATTAGTTAAATTCGAATGGAATGATGATTGTGAATGGAGTTTTTAACAGTTGAAGTACTATCTCACTCATGCACCTGTTCTAGCATTTCCCGAATAACAGTGGGAATTTTGAGATCTTCAGTGAAACCTCTCTGAATGGTCTGGGCTGTGTGTTGATGCATTATGGAAAGGTAATCGCGTAGGCTTCATGGCAATTAAAACCCTATGAAATGAGTTACCTTACTCATGATCTTGAATTGGCAGCTATTGTTTTCGCTCTAAAAACATGTCGAATCTTCACTGACCATAAAAGCCTTAAGTATATCTTTACTCAGAAAGACCTTAATCTCCGGCAGCATAGATGGATAAATTGATCAACGATTATGATTGCAATATTGAATATCACCCTAGTCGTGCAAATATTGTAGCAGATGCTCTCAGCAGAAAATTTCACAATCAACCAAATGCTTCTTATGCATGTCGTGTTCCTTTTTTGACCGACCTAAGATTTACTGGAGCCATTTTAGGAGTGGATCACCAGGGAGCCTTACTAGCCAACTTTTAAGTGAAACCAGTTTTATTGGATCATTTTCTCGAGGCTTAGATGATTGACTCAGAGTCCTAAAAGTTAAAACAAGCAGTGTTGAATGGCAATAGGGAGATCTTAGAAATTAAAAGCCTAATGGTATATGCTCATGCAAGGCGACCGAATGTATGTACTGAACGTGGAAGAACTGAAGAAAGAAATTCTCGATGAAGCGCATATCTTAGCTTATGTGATGTATCCTGGGAGTACTAAAATGTATCATATTATCCAACCTTTCTACTATTGGCCAGGAAAGAAAAGAGAAATTGAGGAGTATATGAGTCGTTGTCCGATCTATCAACAAGTTAAAGCAGAAAGAAAGAAACCATTCGGGCTACTACAACCAATTCCTATACCCAGTGGAAATGGGAAGACATTACTATAGATTTCATGTATAAGTTGCCTCGCACACGAAATGGCTATGACGATATCTGGGTGATTATAGATTGGCTTACCATGTCAGCACACTTTTTACCTGTTCATGAAAACTACCCGCTAAATCGATTGACCAAACTTTTCATCTCTGAAATTGTCAAGTATCATGGTGTTCCAATTAGTATTATTTATGATCGGGACCCCAGATTTACATTGAAATTCTAGGTAGCTTTTTAAGAAGCTCTAGGTTCGAAATTACTCTACAGCATTGCCTATCATCCTCAGACTAATGGACAATCCGAGAGAACTATTTAGACGCTGGAAAATATGCTGAAATCTTCAGTCCTGTAGTTCGAAGACGAATGGCACAAATGCATACCTTTGATAGAATTTTCCTATAACAATAACTTTCACTCCAGCATTGGTATGTCACCATTTGAGGTGTTGTATGGGAAACCTTGTCGTACACCGTTATGTTGGTCCGAGGTAGGCGAAAGAGTTTTGGTGGGTCCTGAAATTGTAGATGAGACGACGCGGAATATTCAAGTTATAAAGGATAACCTGAAGGTAGCATAGGATCGACAAAAGAGTATAGCAGACAAACATTCGACATACAGGGTATATGCGCTTGTAGATTAGGTACTCTTAAAGTTGTCACCATGGAAAGGCGTACATTTCGGGAAGAAATGAAAACTAAGCCCTCGTTATATTGGGCTATATCAAATTATTGATTGAGTTGGTGAAGTTGCCTACTTACTTGATCTACCGTCAGAATTGTCTAGAGTGCACAATGTGTTCCACGTGTTTATGCTACAGAGATACATCTCTGATCCATCACATGTGATTTAACCTCAGCCGTCAGAGATTAACCTAGATTTGACTTATGATGAGGTTCTAGTGACGATTCTTGATTGGAAAGAAAAAGTTCTCCAGAACAAAACCATTCGTATGGTGAAAGTTTTATGGAGAAACCACTATGTTGAGGAAGCTACCTAGGAGACACAGGAGCATATGTAAGATCTTTATCCACGTTTGTTCTTTAACTATGATCTTCACCCGAAATTTTCTTAAGGGGGGTATGTTGTGACGACCCGTGCCTAATTTTCCATATAATATCCTTCCTGATTGTGTAAAATGACGATTATGCCCTTGTTGGTAGAGTAGAACATAACGTGGACGTTGTTATTTGGCTTTTAATTTAGTTTTCCTATTACTATAGTTAAATAGTGCTCGTTGTTACGAATGCGTGAACGCGAGTTAGGCCCGAATCTGATTTGTAAATATAAAGTTACGCTTAGTTAAAGTACGTTAACAACGAGTAGAATTGTACACGTGTGTGCTAATTATTTAGTGTTAGAAACACAATTTTTGATAAGGAGACAGATTTTGTGTACATTTTATATTGTAGAAATATGATCTCTGTCCATTTAAAAAAAGGGATCCACGACCTTGTCTCATCCACCAATCAATTCATTCCCTCACTTTTCTCATCTAATCAGAAACTGTCTCTTTCTCTCTCTCTCTCTTCTCCTTCTTTCCTTCATGTCGAGTCTTTCTCTTCCCTTTGCAACAACTAAGAACACTCATCAAACCTCATAGATCAGACCTCAAATCACCACCATCATACCAACTCGGAGCTCTGACTTGGGTGTAGGTTCTTCGACAACATTTTGTTCGAGTTGCAAGGTTTTAGAGGGTCTAGATGCAACTACACAACTCCCTGAGGTCCTTAGCCTAAGTTTGAATCAAGCCAATGTGTAAACACGTGACTTTGGAATGTTGGAAATAAGGCCGAGACTTTCGAGGTATTTTGTGTACATTTGTCCACTTGTTGGACTTTTAAACGGTACAAACTCGTTCTTCTCTTCCCAAGCTTCAATTCCATATAAATTACGTTAAAAATGGTTGAGAAATTAGGAAGATATGAAGTTTTAAAGTTTTTACAAAATCAAGCTAAATTTTCCATAATCTAATGAACCAGACGGCGGCGGAGGTCTATCGGAGAAGAAGGAGGAATATTCCATTAAGTTAACGGAATATTCTGACGCCATTAACGTAACGCCGTTAACTGACGTTGTTATATTTAACGAAATATTTCGTCAAATTTGGCAGAATATTCCCTGGGGATCTGTCAGCACGTGCGTATGGCTGCGAGCTGGCAGTGTGTGAAGGCACGTTAGGGTGCATGAGTGTGTGAAGCTGGCAGTGTGTGAAGGCATGTTACTGCGAGCGGCAGTAGAATTTTTTTGTATATTTAAACCCTCCGTTTGAGCAAACTATGGGGGATTTTACTTGCCTTTTCGTGTATGTCCTAATTAATTAATTAATTACTATAGTTGTCTCGCATATAGGAGAGAATTATCTCAAGGAGGTACGAGGACAAGAAAGGCTAGGAAGCTACAACCCCAGTACGTATTAGTGAGCGGGCATATGTTTTTTTTATTTTATATATATATATATATATATATTATATAAAGTTTTATAGTATCCACAAATGCTTTTGGATTGATATTATGCGTATCATGCCATGTTTTATTTAATTTTAAAAAGTGCTATTATATTGTTGAGATTTATAAATTGTCATGGCATGTTCATATACATTTTACCTGCTCATCATGCATGCTTGCACCGATGTAGTACTCGCCCCGGGCCAGGGCCAGGCTTCACGTGTATGTTCACATTGCACTGCATGCTCACCTTGGATCCATTGTAGGTTCCAGTCCTGTCCTAGGTTGCAATAGGCAACTAAGACTCGTATGTGATACGCCTAGTACCAGACTTCACGTTAAAACTTATCTGAATGGGCTCATGTGTTAGCATAGATTAATGAGCACTTGATTTTCTTATGCCACAATTGAGATGTTTTGATTTGTGTATTTCTTGAATTATTATTGAATTCCATTTGATTTCCTACTTATACGTAGTATGATTTTCTAAAAACTATATTTGTTTGACAATGAGGGGTTAGTATGTTTAGAAAATAAAACCTTCAGTTTTTCACCCTTCCAAGACTTAGTTAGCTGAATCTTCTGTGGCGTACGAGGGCTCTTTGGCAATTCTAACATTCCGCTAAATAAATGTAGGAGCTTATTTTCGGTTATGTAAAAAGTACCTTAACTAGATTTGACTATTCTACTTATGTCGTATTATCATCTATGCTCTTACTACTTATGTTTATGGGTTCTTCCCAAAACTGTGCACTCTCTTTATTAGCTTAAATAAATGCTAGCTTTTGTTTAAATTTATCCATATTTTACACATCACCTTTCTTTTGGCTATGTCACCTTTGGGTGTCGGCCATCATGCCTCGATTCCGGTTAGGGAGTATTATCACAGCTCTTTCTGCTTTTTAGAAATAATAAAATTGAAAATTTAAGCACCATAATTAACGTCTTTATTATTAATCCATTTTTCATCATCTGCAAAAGCAGAGTTAAATCACATTGACTACTTGGAAGAGATCAAGGTTATTGTAGTATAAATAGTTTAAGCAAAGTCGATCTCCACAATTTATGCTTAAATACAGTTCTTAGATAACTATTTAATAGAAGTTTTAAAAAGTTGGAATTTTGAATGGAAATAACAAGTGCAAATAAGTGAAAGTATTAAAAGCAAATGTAATAACAATAAAGATGTGTGTAATGGGATTCGGTCAATGCTCCTTTCTGGTAATATTTTTCGGAAAATTAACTATACCCATGTTACATTAATTCCAAAAGTCAAAGGTGCTACGATGATGACTCAACTTCGCCCTATTAGTTTGTGCAATGTGTTGTACAAAATAACGGCAAAGGTCCTCACAAACAAGTTGAAGCTTATTCTTTCGCAGGTTATCTCTCCTACTCAAAATGCTTTTGTTCCGGGGCGCTTAATCTTAGATAATTATTTGGTTGCTATTGAGGTTGCTCATTATATGCATAAAAGGTCCTCGGGGTTTAATGGTCTTATGGCTTTAAAATTAGACATTAGTAAGGCTTATGATCGGGTGGAATGGAAGTTTCTAGAGGCTATGATGCAAAGGTTGGGATTCGCTGAAGGGTGGATCCATATGGTCATGTTGTGTGTTACAACGGTGACTTATTCTTTCAAGTTGAATGGGGATCCGGTGGGTTATGTGCACCCGAAAAAAGGAATACGCCAAGGGAATCCTCTCTCCCCTTTCTTATTTGCGTTGTGTGCAGAAGGCTTATTGGTACTTTTGTCAAAGGCTGAGATTGAAGGGGAGTTACAGGGGATTAAGGTGTGTCGTGCAACTCTTAGTATCCATGATTTGTTTTTTGTTGATGGCAGTTTTCTCTTTGCCCGAGGAATAATAATGAACGTTAGATTATTAAACATGTGTTGTGAAAGTATGAGATGGCTTCTGGACAAGCGGTTAATTGTGAGAAAAGTTGCGTTTCGTTTAGTCCCAATCTCAATATTTATGATAAGCAGTTATTGGCTAATAGTCTTGGGATGAGGAAAATGGATTTTCATGATAAATATTTGGGCTTGCCAGTTTTGGTCCGAAAATCGAAGAAATAAACCTTTGCGTATGTGAAAGGTAGGGTGTGGAAAAAGTTGTAAAGTTGGCGAGGTGGCCTTTTTAGTAGTACAGGTTGTGAGTTGTTGGTGAAGACGATGGCACATGCTTTACCTACATATTCCATGCAGTGTTTTCTACTCCCTAAATCTTTTTGCGAGGAGTTGGATATGATGATAGCTAAGTTTTGGTGGAGTGGAGATCTAGGGAAAAGGAAAATACATTGGCTTAATTGGCGGGTGTTGTGTAAGCTTAAGAAGGAGAGAGGTCTTAGGTTTAGAGATCTTTATGCGTGTAACTTGGCTTTATTAGCCAAGCAGGCATGGCGATTCCTGCATAATTCAGGGGCTTTGGTGTTTCGTGTGTTCAAGGCCCGGTATTTCCCTAATACAGATTTTCTTGAAGCTCAGGTAACATCTAATAGCTCATATGTCTGGCGTAGTATTGCTGCCTCAAGACCAGTTATCCACAAGGGACTTCTGTGGTAGGTGGGTAATGGGAAGACGATTCGTATTTGGAAGGGCAATTGGGTGCCAAGGGAGTCCTGTCTTCGGATTTTGACCCCGCTACCCTTACATTGGACTGGGGAAGCCACGGTGGAAGGATCGATGAGGGAAGAAGTAAAGCAGCAGAATGAGAGTTTGTTGAATGCGCTTTTTCCTCAGGAGGAAGTGGAGTCAATTTGAGGGATTCCACTTAGCTTGCGTGATATTACTGATTGCAGAGTTTGGCATTATGATTGTCATGGGAGGTTTACAGTCCGAAGTACTTATCATGTTGCTCTAGGGATACTTGCAACTAGTGGGAAAAAGGTTGCTGGCTCACACTCGTGTACTAGTAATAGTGAGGAGAAGCTATGGAAGAAGTTGTGGATGGCTTGTGTCCCTGGGAAAGTAAAGATTTGTGTGTGGCAGGCATGTTTGGATTCTTTGCCTACAAGGTTAAATCTTTATAAGCGAAGGGTGCCAACTGAGGATGCATGTGTCGTGTATGGTTGCCAGGTGGAATCCGTGGAGCATGTTTTGTGCGATTGCCATGTTGCTAGAGCGGTATGGTTTCGTGGCTTTGGTTTACGGGTGGATAATGGGCATGGTGTGAATTTATTGGAGTGGTTGGCCAATTTGCATCCACAGGGGTCTACTGTGGGATTTGAGCTTGGGCTAATGCTGATTTGGTTATTATGGCAACACTGGAATGAAGTTTTATGGAATGGTAAACACTTAAACCTTGATGAGCTCGTCCTTCGGACGGAAGGGTGGTTGCATGAGTTCCAAAAGTGCCATAAGACGGACGTAAGGAAGGGGACACATAAATTGTAGAAGTGGAAAAGACCCGTGGAGAATTGGGTCAAGTGCAATTTCCATGGAGCATGGAATCACCGTCAGCACCGGGGTGGATTTGGAATAGTTTTACACAATCACATGGGGGAATTTCTAGGTGCTACAGCAGGTCCCATTGACTACTCCACATCTGCCTTGCATGCGGAGTTCTTAGCAGCTAGGCATGCTGCACAGTTGGTCAAAAGGTTATACTCAGCCGATGTCCAAGTTCAATTTGAAGGAGATGAGGTCATGGTATTGGCTGCAATGAAGGGGCAAGGCGAGGACAAGTCTACTTTTGGCCTCATTATTAATGACTTGCGGTGCTTCTGTATGGAATGGTCGAAATTGATGGTGAGTCATGTGCAATGGAAAGGAAATTCGGCAGCACATCGGCTTGCTCTGTTAGGGCTTACTTGTACCCAGGAGTTAGTGTGGTTGGAGGAACCTCCGGATTTAATTCATGATATTCTGTTTAAGGAAGGTTTGTAAGTTTGTTTGTTTATTTGACGGTAGGTCTACTGTTGTGCAGGACACTCTTTTCCTTCTACCGGGTTGAAATCTCCGGTGAGGTTTTTATTGAGGCCCATTTTGCACATTATCCTCAGTTTGTAGGAATTCTGATTTGCTTAATGAATATCTTATTTTGTGTTCCAAAAAAAAAAAGAAAAAAAAAAGAAAAAAACTAAAAGAAATCAAATGCAAGAAGCTCTAGGATTTAGCAATCACCTATAATAATCTTATGTTGTCCTACCGATTACTTATGAGTTAACACAAGCAAACTTTGAAGGTTAAGTTTTCCTTATGCATATTCTATTAGTGACATTCAAGTTAGAGCGTATATCTAACATGCAATCCGTCTGTGACATTGTGAACACGAAAAATTCCTGACGACGAGGAACAAGAATACGTGTACAAAATAATATTTTTGTGTTATGATTTTTGGGGTTACGATCTCTCTTAAATTTGGTCCTCTGATTCTATCTCCGTAAGATGTAGATTTGTTGATCCAAGGGCCATCGAGGCTTGATCTTGGATGAACAGTTGTAAGTTTCTTCAAGGGCCTTCGGGGCTTGATCTTGAATGTTGATGGATGAGCGGATCTTCAAGGGCTTTTGGGCTTGATCTTGAAGAATGGTTGGTTTTCTTCAAGGGCTGTCGAGGCTTGATCTTGAATGAACAGTTGGTTTTCTTCAAGGGTTTTTGGGCTTGATCTTGAAGAATAGATGTGTGGATTTGTTTGTTGATCCAAGGGCCGTCGGGGCTTGATCTTGGATGAACAGTTGTTGAACAGATCTTCAAGGGGCGTTGGGCTTGATCTTGAAGAATGGGTGTATGGGTTTGTTGAGGTTGTTGATCCAAAGGGCCGTTGGGGCTTGATCTTAGGATGAACGGATGATGAATGATGAACACTTTCTTCAAGGGGCCGTCGGGGCTTGATCTTGAGTTGGTGGGAGTTCTTCAAGGGCCATTGGGGCTTGATCTTGAAGGAGGATTTGACGAAGAACGAAGAGTGCTTTCTTGATCCTTCGGAATTCTTGGGAATTTGGATGCTTGAGAGCTTTGGAGTTTCAAAGCTTCAAGGATTCGGGGAATTCTCTTCCAATTTGGGAGTAGAGAAATGTATTTGTGAATTCCTTGATGATATTCCTCTTGATGGAGAAGCCTATTTATAGGTTTTGAGAATGAATCACCACCATTCATTTTTTTGGTGAAGTGAGTGGAGGTTGTAGGTGAAGTAAGTGTGTGAGGTTGGTGAAGTAAGTGGAGGTTGTAGGTGAAGTAAGTGGATGTTGTGGGTGAAGTAAGTGTTTGAGGTTGTAGGTGAAGTAAGTGGAGGTTGTAGGTGAAGTAAGTGGATGTTGTGGGTGAAGTAAGTGTGTGAGGTTGTAGGTGAAGTAAGTGGATGTCGTGGGTGAAGTAAGTGTGTGAGGTTGGTGAAGTAAATGGATGTTGTGGGTGAAGTAAGTGTGTGAGGTTGTAGGTGAAGTAAATAAATGTTGTAATTTTAATACATTGGTTAACATTTATTTTATTAAAATTTCGATGTCTACAAACATTCTTATCAAATATAAACATGCACGCTCATTAAGTTTTGTGAAAACCTTTTGAAAAATCATGCAACCCTTAAAAGCGTAATAGTCACCTTAAGTGACCGTACAATTTCAAGATGACATTCCAACTTAAATTCCAAATAAAAAAAATTTTAAAAAAAAATGTCAAAAAAAACCAGGATGGAACACGCCGGCACGTGCTTGCGAAAATTAAAAGATCACCGCGCTCGCATTCCTAAGGTTCTGTGGTGGCGGCGTCTGGTGTCCCTGCCAACGTCGAGGTCTTCGATTTTGAGGAACTTTCTGGTTGTCTCGCGTTGGTGCCCAAGGTCTGTGCGTTTGATCAGCGTCGGTTTCCAAGGGTGTCTGTGTTTTGATCAGCGTGCGTTTTGCTTCTCGTCGATTCCGCTGATTTCTGGAATTCTGAATTTTTTGGGTCCCGAAGGTTTATCGGTTTTCTCTGCGTTTGAACCCCAAGGTATTCTTGCTGCTGCGTTTCGAAAAATTTGGAAAAATAGCCAAAACTTAAACCCCATATAGAATTATAACCAAAAGTTGATATAAAAGTACTAATATATTCTTAAAATAAGTTTTCCAGGAGAATTAAAATATCTTCATCTTCCAAAGTAGACGACGACGGAATAGAAGACAGCGACGATGACAAAGACGGTGACGTCGGCGATTATGGTGATGAGCGGGACGAGGAGACAACAATGGTGATGAGGGCGGCTATGAGAAAATTAAGGAAAGAGATGATGGTGACGATGAGAAAATTAAGGAGGGAGATGACGAGGCTCTCTGCAACAGCGTAATCCACTCTCTCCAAGGGAAGTGTCGGAAACAATCACATTCTACTAAACCAAATCAAATTAGAAAGAACAATAAATCAGAAAAGAGGAAGCATTTTGACAGACTCCAAACAAGGACATCCCGTGGATATGCAAAGCATAATGGTTTCTCTCAACATCAAGCAGCCATACCATCAAAACAAATGACAATCGAAGCCTCCCAATCTTTTAGGAGGCATCGGAAGTCAGCTCGCCCTAATATTGATAGAGTCCCAGCTTTTCATTCTCAGTCTGTCACTCGGATTCCTCTCCAATGTTAACTAGAATTTTGACATAGGAGTGAAGCTTTGCAGTCTAAACACGAACCTTTGAGAGAGTGGATTACACCATTGCAGAGAGCCTCGTCGTCTCCCTCCTTAATTTTCTCATGGTCGCCATCATCGTCCTCATTCTGCTTATCATCATAATTGCCATCGTCACAGTCACCGTCTTCATGGTCGTCATCTTCTTCTTCACAGTCGTTGCCTTCCATTCCGTCATCTTCTACTTCAAAAGACAGAATTTTGATTCTGGTGGAAACCTAGGTATATTAGTACTTTCATATCAATTTTTTGTTATAATTATCATAAACTTAAAAAAGTGGTTAATGTTGTAGGCCTAATTTACCGAATCATATAAAGGCCAAAGAAAGGGGTGCAGCACAGTAGAGAGAAGAAAAAGATGTGTAATTGTGAGGTGTATGTTATATCACCCGATGCTGACTAGGATGATGTTTCAGCACTATCAAATTGGTTAATTGGTTAGTTGGTTATAGTAAGAGATAAGGTTGTTAGTCAGTTTCTTAGTAGCTAAGTCGGTCTAGTTACTATATAAGGAAATTGTAAGAAGATAGAAGGTATGGAATGGAAAGTATATTGTAGTATTACATTGTATCAATACATCGAGAAGTTGGGGTCTTATCATTGGTATCGAGCCGGTGCATTCAATCCTGCTTAATCCTTCCTCGTGTATGCCTCGCCTTGCTTCCAGGAAATCTATGGAGTCTCGAGTGTCAGCTCTCGAAGCCTAATTTTCCGATTTCCAGAAAGAATTCAAAGACTCAAGAATCGAATTCATAGAATCAAGAAATGAATTTCGAGCAACTCACAATCTGATCTTGCAGCAATTGCATGCATTGTCTTCGAAGGATAATGGGTCAGTCGGTGCATCGTCCGACGCTACACAGTCCGATTTGATGCGACAAATGGGGGTCGATCTGAATCTAGGCAACATTCCAAATCGCCAAGAAACTTTTCCCAATACGGCGATTCAGCGTCCTCCATTTTTTAAGATGGAATTTCCAAGATTTGCGGATGGCGATGATCCCTTGAGTTGGATTTATAAAGAAGATCACTATTTTGATTTTTTTCAACATTGAAGATTGCAGGAAAGTGAAAATGGCATCCTTTCACTTCGAATGAGAGCCATTGCAGTGGTTCCAATGGGCTAATTGCATTGCAAGATACCCAGATTGGGAAGATTTCACCAAAGCTTTATGTCAAGAATTCGGGCCTGCCGAGTTTGAAGATTCAGAGGAAAGTCTGGTAAAGTTGAGACAAACAGGTCTCTTAAGGGATTACATTTTGGAATTCAGAAGGTTGGCTAACAGATCTCGAGATTTGAACCCTTCTCTCTTGAAATCCTGCTTCATTGGAAGTTTAAAGGCCGAATTAAGGCATGATGTCAAGATCTTGAAGCCCAAGGATGTCTTGGAAGCTACTGCCTACGCCCAGCAATTGGTGCCAAACTCTCGGATCTAAAGGTTAAAACTTTCTCTCGTTCTTATAGTGTTAATCCTGTGCAATCTCCTTTCTACAATGTCACTAATATACATGCTGGAGATGTTAAGAACAAATATGATAATGTGCGTAGATTAACTCCTAAAGAGGTGGAATTTTGTCGAAAAAATGGTCTTTGTCTTCACTGTAAAGAGAAATACAGTAGAGGTCATTCTTGTGAGAAAAAACAATTATTGCTTATTGATATTCGAGACCCTGAGGAAACTGAACAGATAGAAGGAGTAAATCTCGAACCTAAAATAACTGCTGTGCGTTGTTTGGGACCCCTCCTCCTAAGTCAATTAAAACTATGAAGGGTTGTGGTCTGATCAAGAATTGTTCCGTGGTTATACTCATTGATTCAGGGAGCTCACATAATTTCATTGACCTATCATTAGTTAAGAAAATTAGTGGGCAGTTGGATACCACTCATTCTTTTCTTGTCAAGATAGCGGATGGAGGGAAAGTCACTACTTTGGGCACCTTAGGAGTTGTGCCACTTAAGATTCAAGACTATGATGTGATATAAACTAACACATAAATTAAACCCTTTTTAGATAGTTGTAGTATATGAAAGTAGGGATCGTTCTAAGCCGAAGATTAGAAGGGATGCTAATCTACACTAATGAGACTTAAAAACAGAAAACTAGACTCAAACAACTCAAAACAAACTAAATTGACTCAAATAACACAAAACTAAGTTAAATTTACTCAAAACAAGAACTACAAAGAAGTTTGGACAAAAATTAAACTAAAAAGACTCAGAATACTAAATGGGGGTTGTTTTGATGAATTTTAACTAAAACTAACTAGATTGCAGAAACAAACTAAAGGTTGCACGAAATTGGGTGAATTAAAGGGTGAAAAGCTAGTTAGAGAGTCATTCTCCACACATGACACATATGCATACAAATCGATTTCCAATTATTATTCCTATAAACCATGAATGACAATGCCCAAAATTAATTGTGAACTGCACAAATTAACTCTTAGATTTTCCTAAATTCATTGAATTGGACCCAGCAATGCATTCAAATTATTCTTATCAAGTTCCCTATATGAACTGCATGATAGAGATACATATCAAAGATCATTAAGTTCTATGAAAATCATAAGCATTGACAAGACATTCGTAACTATGAACTGCATGATACTCCTGCCATGGATTTACTTAACACAATCATGACTAGTGATTTCCACTACTTATAAATATAAGTTCATAACTATTAGGTGAAATTCCCTTATATTTTAGCATCAGATTCATGCATGCAAACTAAGTGTGCACCCTTAATCAATATACAAGAATAAGTTATTAATAAAAAAGATAAGTAAATCGCATTCATGTTTTACGAAACAATAACTGGAGGAAATCAATTCATATCACATATGTGTTCATGGCTTTGAATTCACCTCTAACTAAAAAGAAATTAGTTCCACATGTTTGCAATTAAACAAAACCAATCTAATTTAAACATTGAACTAAATCTAAGGATACAAAGAACCCAGAAACGCTCCATAAGGATACAAAGAACCCAGAAACGCTCCAGCACTCCAATGGTAGATTGCACAATCCTTAGATGCAGTTCACGGCTCAAAACTCCTTCTCCCCTTCCTTCCTTGTTGCGGCACTCTTTATATTTTTCTCTGAAATTCTCTCTAAAAATCTCCCTTTCTTATGCGGCAGATATGCTATGTATTTATAGGCTAGGGTTTCACAGCAGAAATCCTTCGAGAACAAGGATAGGGTAAGGCAGATTTGTATTGGAAAAAGGATTAGTTACATGGCAGAAACCAAGGAGAATAAGGAGAGTGTGCGGTAGATTCTAGGGCTTCTAGAAAGGGAATATTGTGACAGGTTTCTAGAATGACAACATATAGGATATGCGACACCAATCTAGGGCAAGGGATAGGGCTTCTAGAACCAAATATTTAGGTGATTTAATATGAAATTGAGGCCATTTTACAGCTGGAATTAAGCTAGGATGAGATTAGGTTAGGATAAGATAAGATAAGGTTTGGATAATGTTCCTTCCTTTTAGCTGATTCCTTATCTTCAATGGCTTGAACCAATTCTTCCAGATGTTAAGCACATTCATAGCCTCTTTTGATCTTCAAAAACGTCCATCCACCTTCCTCCATGCATGTGTTATCCATTCCAAGCCCAAAACTGCGCTAAAATGCTCCAAATTTCCTTTTCTTGCCAACTTTGCCATTTAGACCTACAAACACACGAAAATGGCTTAAAACACTCTAATAAATAGAAACTAACTGAGTTAATGCAAGGAAATAGGCTAACAAAGTCGCCTAAATATGCTCCTGTCAAATTCCCCCACACTTGGATTTTACTAGTCCCTGAGCAAAACAAAGAAAACAAAACACAACCTAAACTTTCCAACACTTGCCTCAAGGATTTCCAATGAAACATGACATATTAAAAATCACTACTCCCACAGATTTTAGCCATCTTTACTCTTGAGTATACACTTAACCATAGTCACCACTCACTAGCTCGCATTTAATCAATTAAAACAACATTTTGAATGTAGTAACATGCCTTAGAGAATTCACTCAATTCCTCACCGGATATACTCTCTATTTTCATACAGATTTTCTGACTACACTCCCTACACTAGGTATATGTGAGAAGATTGATGTAAACATGTAGACTAGCACTCACATATGTTATAACAAAGAAGGCACTTTCTGGAATTATTAATATAACATGTGTATGATCTCATGAATGGATTGCCACTAATTAGACGCGAGAACCAGGGATACCATATGCTCATACCAATTTTAAACTCCATATATTGAACCACATAACAATCAAGATAGAAGTCTAAGGTTGGCTAACAAAGAAAGGTAAGGATAAACAAAAGTTCTTAAAGCGATAGTAAGCAAAGTAATGAAATAAACACTTAGAATTCAACTTTCGATTGTAGAAATCAACTTTAAACACCCATGGGAGATTCACACAACACTTAGGGCCAATTCAAACTTTTGGACCCTTTCTTCAACAACCAGTACTTGTGAGTTCATTCTCACTTATTTCTCAACTCTTTTTCTTTCTTTTCTCAACTTCTTCTTCTTTTTCTTTCTTTTTTTTCTTTTACCTTTTTTTTTCCCTTTTGTGCCCGTTCTCTTTGGCACACAAAACATACAACCTCATAGAATTCCAACGAAATACCTTCCCCCACACTTGTTTTTTTGCATAATGTTGATAAAAAGGAATTCCCTCTAAGTCATGCTCCACTATTCTTTAAGAACAAGGGTATGGATAGTCCTATTCTAGGCTAGGTAAGGATAATGTGGCTAACAAAGAAAAGAGGCTAAATAAGGCTCAAGGGGAAACCTACAATACATATGCAAAGGGTAAGGCTTTTTGGCTCTGGCTTAACTAAACAACTTCATCTTGTTATATGTTATGCAATCAATTTTATGCTTTGAATGAAACGGGCATAAGTTTTAGTATTTGGAACTAAAATAATGAAAACGCAATCTAGGTAGCAACCAAGCAAAGAAATAATGAGATTATGCAACGGCTTTAGAAAACAAAAACATCACAGGTCAATAACTCTCCAAATAAAGTATAGGCATAAGTCTCTCAGGGTTGTAGCGTTAGTTTGTGTTTCTTCCTTCAAGCATGTTACAAAAACTGATTTTTTTTCTTTGTGATTACATGTGAATTCGTAAATGACAACTACATCTAAGCATAAACCAAAGAGCATATCAAACTTCCACCCATGTTTGTAACTTTCTTTAACAGTCATGCAATTAAAAACTAAATCCTCATCATTGTGATGGAAGGTACCATAAGACACAAACAAACAAACAAAAACGACTCTTCTTTTTTTTTTTTGTATTTTCTCAAGCTTTTTCTAATTTTTTTCAAAATTTTCGGATTTTCTGTTATAGGATACATTAAAACACTTCAAAACACAATAAAAACACTTAAAAACTGTGAGTAACAAAGTCATGAAAGCATCCATTAACCCCCCCCCCCAACCCCCACACTTAAACCAAACATTGTCCTCAATGTTTCAAACATAGATTCACACACAAACAATTAAACAGCACAACTAACAAACATGACAATTATGGCAAGGTAAAAACAATAAAGAGTAGGGTTAAGGAATACAAATTTGGTTTTGGAGCCGGAGATTCTTAGGTCTTCTTTATTTAAATGCATGAATTGCCTCCCAAGAAGCGCTTGCTTTAACGTCTTCTAGCCGGACGATACCTCATTTTAAGCTCCCTTAGGGTCCACAGCATGGAAAGGTACATCCTTCACAACATGCTCCTCAAAATACTCATAGTAAGGCTTCAAACTGTGTCCATTCACTTTGAATTCATGTCCTGTCTTTAAACTTTGAATTTGGACTGCACCATAAGAAAAGACATTAGTAACAAAAAAAGGACCAACCCATTTAGAACGCAACTTACCCGGAAACAATCAAAGGCAGGAGTTGAAAAGCAACACTTTCTGCCCTACAAGAATGTCTTACTACGAATCATCTTGTCATAGAATGCCTTCGTTTTCTCCTTGTAAATATGAGCGTTCTCATAAGCCTCGTTCCGAATCTCCTCAAGCTTATTCAATTGAAGCTTTTGATGAAGACTAGCTACATCTATGTCCATATTGAACGTCTTAACTGCCCAATGAGCTTTGTGCTCCAACTCAACCAGAAGATGGCACGATTTCCCATAGATGAACCAAAATAGAGACATCCCAATTGGTGTTTTATAGGCTGTATGATACGCCCACAATGCATCATTCAAACGCAAGCTCCAATCTTTCCAAGTTGGCCCAACTATCTTCTCCAAAATCTGCTTGATTTCTCTACTAGAAACCTCGGTTTGCTCACTTGTTTGAGGATGATAAGGTGTTGAAACCTTATACGTGACATTATACTTCTTAAGCAGTGCCTCGATGGTTCGATTGCAAAAATGGGAACCCCCATCACTTATAAGTACTCTTGGCATTCCAAATCTGGCAAATATGTTAGTTTTGACAAAATCTGCAACCACTTTGGAATCATTAGTACGGGTGGCTTTTGCTTCCACCTATTTCGATACATAATCAACCACAAGTAAAATATAGTTGAAACCATGAGATGAAGGAAAATGACCCATAAAATTGATACCCCAAACATTAAAAATTTTGAAAGAAAAGATAGGGGTTTGCGGCATTTGATCTTTTGCACCTATATTGCCCGTTCTTTGACAACGATCATAAGTCATACAAAAAGTTCTAGCATCTTTAAAGATAGTAGGCCAATAAAATCCACATTCTAAAACTTTAAAAGTTGTTCTTTAAGTGCCAAAATGACCTCCACATGCATACGTGTGACAGAAAGTTAAAATTGAATTAAACTCAGATTCATGCACACACCTACGAACAATCTAATCATGGCAATATTTCCACAAGTACAGTTATCGGCATACCATGGCTCATTTACCTCATTGGACAACAGCTGCTTGTCTGGGAATGCTTCTAGGATGGGTAATGGCTCCTCATCGTGTACCAAACGGCTCAAGTGGTTAGCCACCACGTTCTCACTTCCTTTCTTGTCCTGGATTTCGATATCAAACTCTTGGAGAAGAAGCATCCAGCAAATAAGCCTTGGTTTGGCTTTCTTAGTGAGTAAGTATTTCAAAGCTACATGATCATAATAAATGATGACTTTAGTTCAATTGAGCATCATTCAAGATCCGAGATGCATAATAGATGGCATGTGGCTACTTGGTGTTCCTTTGTCCCAAAACAACCCCTAATGCATAATCTGAGGCATCGCACATAAGCTCAAAAGGAAAACTCCAATCTGGTGGAACTATGATGGGTGCCGAAGTGAGCATCTCCTTGAGATGCTTGAAAGCCTTCTCACATTCTTCATCGAACACAAATGGCACATCCTTCTGTAGGAGTCAGCAAAAAGGTGTTGAAATCTTCGAGAAATCTTTGACAAAACATTTATAGAATCCTGCATGTCCAAGGAAAGAACAAACCTCTCTCACAGAATTGGGAAAGGGTAAGTAGCGTACAAGATCTATTTTCGATTTATCAACTTCAATTCCCTTTTCTGAAACTATGTGGCCTAAACCTATGCCTTGTTTTACCATGAAGTGACATTTTTCTCAATTTAAAACAAGGTTAGTTTCAATGCATCGTTTCAAGACAGTGTTCTAAAAATTGGCCTAGGCGCTAGGCGGTGGCCAATTGCCAGGATTAACGCAAAATCGGGACAAGGATTAAGCGGGCGCCAAGGCGGCCTAAGCGGCCCTTGGGCGGCCTAGGCGGGCGACTGGGTGGCCTAGGTGGTCTGGGAATTTCAATTTTTTCTGTGTTCAAACTTCAGAAAGGATGAATGCTTCTGGTCTGTGTTTACGAACAAGAAGAAGATGAGAGAATTAGTTTCTCTTTCTTCTTTCCACACCCACATGATTACTTTTAAACTATTTAATTTATTATTATTTTTTTTTTTGTTTCTGTCCATTCAAGTTTGGACAACTAGTCTTGACTTTTCTTAAAGCAAAAAGGTTGTTAGGCTATTAATGGAGCACTCATCTTTTCTAGGACAAAGGGCAGACTAGCTGCCATCTACAAAAAATTAATTTTTTTCTCATTAAATAAACATTGACTGTCAGGCTATCAGTTCATGGCATCAAGTGCTATGGATTTTTTGGACTTGTTAAATACGCATTTTATTATTCTTTTACTATCTTATTCAGGGATTTCATACAAGTATAATTTTTTGTAAGTATTAGTATACACTTATTTACAAGGTACATAAGAAATTTACCTAAATCCTCCTAGGCCACCTAGACTCTGCTTAGCCGCCTAGGCGCTAGGCACCAGTCCGCCGCCCGATTAGTGCCTAGCATTTTTTAGAACCTTGTTTCAAGATTAATTTGAGATCAGCAAAACAATCATCAAATGAGTCACAAAAAACACTAAAATCATCCATGAAAACTTCAATAATCTTCTCAACAAAATCTGAAAAGATATTTACCATGCATCTTTGAAAGGTGGCTGGTGCATTACATAAACCAAATGGCATTCGATGATAAGCAAAAGTACAAAATGGACAAGTAAAATTAGTCTTTTCTTGATCATCTGCTATAACAATCTGATTATATCTCGAATAACCATCAAGAAAGCAATAAAAAGAATGATTGGCTAACCTTTCAAGCATTTGATCAATGAACGGCAAGGGGAAGTGATTTTTCCTTATGGTGGCATTGAGCTTTCTATAGTCAATGCAAACTCTCCAACCTATTTGGATACGAGTAGCACAAATTCATTCTCTGCATTCTTTACCACAGTGACTCCAGATTTCTTTGGAACAACTTGAACCGGTGAAACCCAACGACTATCCAAAATTGGATAAATCACTCCACAATCAAGAAGCTTGATAATCTTTTTTTTCACAACTTCCATTATTGGAAGGTTGAGTCGACGTTGTGCCTCTCAAGTTGGTTTAGCCCCGTCCTCTAGAAGTATGTGATGCATGCATGTTGTAGGACTAATTCCCTTAATGTCGGCTAAAGTCCATACAATGGCTATTTTGTACTCTTGCAACACCCGAACTAGTTTTTCCTCCTCCATTACCGTGAGTGATGAAGAGACTATGACGGGCAAAATCTCTTTATCTCCCAAGAAGACATACTTCAAATGATTCGGTAATGGTTTATGCTTGAGGGAAGGTGCGTGAAACACTAAGGGTAACAACTTATTAGTAGAAACGGGAATTGGAATTGGGATTGGAGGCTTACCAATATGTTGTGGCAAGGGTTCAAGGGCAGCCACCATCTCGGCCACTTCTTCACAATTGGGCACGGTAAGGAGGTCCTCATTTTTTGCCATAAGTGTGCATAGGTTCTGCCCCTTGGTCTTTGAGTCTCATTCTTCTTGTAATGGTTGTTTCAAGGGCATCCCCATTTTGGCCTTCAAGGTATTCCTGTGCCAACAAATCGAATACATTAATAGAAAAACAAGAATGATTATCTTTAGGATACCTTATAGCTTCGGAAATGTTAAAATCAATAATCTCGCCATCAAATTCCACTGTTAACGTCCCCTTGAACACATCTATCTTGGTGTAGGCTGATTTCATGAAAGGTCTCCCAAGTAGGATCGGTAATGGTGCAGAATGGGTCGAATCTTCCATGTCAAGCACATAAAAATCTGCTGGAAATATCAAGTGGTTAACCTGCACCAAAACATCTTCCAAAACTCATTTCGGATATGCATTAGAATGATCAGCTAATTGAATGATAACATCATCATTTTTAAGCTCTCCTAGGTTCATAGATGCATATATAGAGTAAGGCAGGCCATTAATGGAAGCACCTAAATCTAGCATAGCATGTTCAAACATAGTATTGCCAATAACACAAAGGATTGTGAAACTACCTGGATCTTTACATTTAGGAGGCAGTTTTCTTTGTAAAACTGCTGAAACATTCTTACTTACCCGTACTACTTCCTTGTTCGAAATCCTTTTCCTTGTTGTGCAAAGCTTTTTTCAAAAATTTAGCATACTTTGGAACTTGCTTGATTGCATCGAGGAGTGTGATATTGACTTGTACTTTCCTGAAGGTTTCTAGAATGTCTTTTTCATTTTCTTCTTTCTTAGATTGCTTGAACTGCTAAGAAAAAACACATTTGGTGGACTAGGGTTAGAAATAATTGAATTTGAACCTACCTTACTTGAGTTAGATGGCTTGTGGTCCTTAGGTAGCTGTGGCAAGGGTTGTCCTACCCTTGTCGTGGTTTTGGCATCCTCCTCTTCCTCGAGCAGCAGCTTTTCGTCCTCATTTTGACTTGATTTGGACGTTTGTGGGGTGGTTCCAACCTCTTTGCCACTTCTCAACGTGATAGTCTTAGCGGTTTCAAAACCTTCATTCAGATTCACAAAGGTTGAACTAGGTAGTTTAATTTGTTCCCTAAATTGTCCCATGAACTCCGCCATCTGCCCCATTTGATTCTTTAATTCGCCCATCTCCTTGGCTTGGTTTTGTAAGCCCTACGTCAAAGAAGTTAGTACTTGAAGAATTTTATATTATCCAATGACGAACCTGAATTTGTTTGGGCAGATTGTGGTGAGAGTTGTGGTGGTGCGAATGGCCTTTGGTAAAGTCCCGGAGGTGGTTGTCTATATCCGCCTTGTTGATGAGTTTGTTGAGGTTCCCTCTACTTCATATTTGGATGATCTCTCTAGCCCGGATTATAGGTGTTAGAAAATGGGTCATGCCTTGGTTGATTTTGGCCTTGATATCCTATGGCATTAGCACTTTCCCATCCTCTATTCTCTATCAATTGAGGACATTAATCATTGGAATGTCATTGCATAATGCACACGCCATAAACATTTGCTCCTTGAACTTTCGATCCATTAACAACCTGTGACACAAGAACAATGAGATTTGCCAATTGAGATTGAATTTCGGTAATTGCACTTACCTCATTCACTTAGGTTTGCCGTGGTGGGTCCCTTGGTCTAACTCCCTCGTATTGTTGTGCATTCAAGGCATGATTGGCTATTAGGATCTGTAGCAATTGGGGTTTTGTTAGCCAAGCACCACCTGCCGAAGCATCTAGCATTTGTCTTTCAATTGGAAGAAGTCCTTCATAGAAATATTGAATTAGAAGCTCTTCCTTCATTTGATGTTGTGGACAAAATGCAACTAAAGTCTTGAAACACTCATAATACGCTGGAAAGAATTCTCCTTGGCCTTGTTGAATTCCAAAAATTCTCTTCCTCAAAAGAATGACTCTTGAAGTTGGGAAGAATTTCTCTAAGAATGCTTTCTTCATACTTTCCTACGAAGTAACGGTTCCAGGTGCTAATTTAAAGAGCCAATCCTTAGCTTTTTCCAAAAGAGAGAATGGAAAGGTTTTCATCGTCAAAATATTCCCATCCATGTTGATTGGTGTCATGCTCGAGCACGTCACTTCAAATTCCTTCAAATGCTTGTTCGGATCTTCCATAGATAGTCCATGGTATTTGGGAATATGATGCAGCAAACTAGACTTCAATTCAAACTCATCGGTCTTGCCCGGAGCTACGCTAGGTTATTGAATGCAAATATAGGCTATTCAATGAAAATAGGCACATCAATGTGCAATCCCGAGGCTGAAAGTTCCTTGATTGTTTGATTGTCCACCGCCATGTCCTGTTCTTCCTCCTCTTCTTCTTCAAATTTGGATTCAGAGCTAGAACTAGGTAGATTGGGTTCTGGTTGCTTCCTCTTCCTTCTCAAAGTTCGTTCAAAATTGTCGTTAAACTCCAATATATGTGCACAAATAGGTTGAGAACGTTGAGTCATAAACTAGTACCTAAAACAAAGAAAACAAAACAAAACAAAACAAAACAAAATAAAATACACAAGAAAAGAAAAACAGAAACAAATGGGAGATTAGCAATTTTGCTAATCCCCGGCAACGGCGCCAAAATTTGATGTGATATAAACTAACACACAAATTAAACCCTTTTTAGATAGTTGTAGTATATGAAAGTAGGGATCGTTCTAGGCTGGGGATTAGAAGGGATGCTAATCCACACTAATGAGACTCAAAAACATAAAACTAGACTCAAACAACTCAAAACAAGCTAAACTAACTCCAATAACACAAAACTAAGTTAAACTGACTCAAAACAAGAACTAGAAAGAAGTTTGGACAAAAACTAAACTAAACGACTCAAAATACTAAATGGGGGTTGTTTTGACGAATTCTAACTAAAACTAACAAGATTGCAGAAATAAACTAAAGGTTGCACGAAATTGGGTGAATTACAAGGTGAAAAGCTTGTTGGAAATATGCCCTGAAAGTCAATCTTTAGAAGAAACCTTTCAGGACAATGTAATGATGTATATATGACTCTTATACATCGGAAGGCAAAGATACTAATTAGGACTATCTCAATGAACGAAATATGTCGTAAATAATGAATCCATGGACAATGGATTGATGGAAGAAGTAATCTAATGATGATTAGACTACAGAGACCTTCTTCTCATAACCATTATGTCCAAAAAGGTTCCTGGTCATAGGATTGTCGGAGGGATACTGACAATGCATAGACCGGTACATACTATGTCTGCTTCAAATGGAAGGATGGAAAGTCTCATCCCATTCGTGTAGTGACACTAAGACAAGTATGTAGGTGCTCATTAAGGGAATGAGTTCACTGAACACAATCTAACGAGAGTACTTGCATGGAGGTCTACTCACATGTCAAGCAAGTAACTCTGAAGGTTGGAATAATGTAAGTAATCCTTTGACCTGAGACATCATAGATGTCTAATGGTTAGGTCCTTGATCTTTGATCATGTCAAACGACATTCCATTGGAGTGTCCACGACATTGTTGGGGTTAAGGTATCTAAACATGTAGGCATGTGAATGATCAACAAGGAATCTCTGATCCTCGTTATGAGAGGAAGAATACTCTGAGATATGATTCGGGAATCTTCGGCCGAAGTCTTGAGCGTAATAAAGGAAAACGTTCCTATGCGACTCAATTGAATCATATAAGAAAGCATAATCACATTAGGGGTTTGACATAGTATATCCATACCCTAGTGATGTGATTGAGAGTATTGTTTTAGAGAAGGATCGAATTACATTGTAATTCCAACTGAATAGGTTCTCCGAATGAACTTCCACATTAGCTTGGGTAGCCATGATATATGTTTAGATGTCACTCATGGCTTGTGAGTTCTTCTAGATGATTAAATGTAGTCATCAAAGAAGAAGGTGAATTAAAAGTAAGTTTTAATTCACTAAGTGGATGGATTAAATATAATCAATTGGATTGGTGCCAATCACCTCACTGCCTTGCTAATTAGAACCTAAAAGATTGTTCACCAATACACTCTTGTAGTGAGTAACTAATGGATGATGGAAATAATTAATTGGATTAATTAAGTGTTGTGATTAATTTAGAAAGTCTAAAGAAATCATAAAAGCGATAAAAGATCGTTTTGGGCTTAAAGAAATGTTCGGGTTTAATTGGGCCCATTGGGCCTAAACCCATTGGGCTTTTATTCAAGCATTGGATGACTTGAAATAATAAAAGCCCAAGGCCCAAACAACACTAAGAAGGCCGGCCAAAGAGAGGGAGAGAGAAGGTCAATTGTTGACTTGTTTCTTTATGTAATAAAAGGAACTTTATAGTGAAAGTTTCATAGGGGGTTTTTTGTGTGTTCAAAACAAAAAAAGAGAAAAGAAAATAACTCTCTCTAACACTCAAAGGGCCGGCCACCATAGGGGGATTTTTAGCTAATCATCTTATCACCCCTTTGGTTATTCCTTCATCCTTCTTACTACACTAGTGGGTGAGGATCTTTAGAGGTTTTCAATTTTGGAAACTTGAAGAGGACCTAGGAGCACTCATTCTCAACAAAGTGGAGGAGGCAAGGAGGGAGGCTAGGCTCAAGGAGTTCAAGAAGCAAAGAGCTTGGAGGTGGTCCACCCTTGGTCTAAGATCTAGATCAAGAGGTATAAAACTACTCCTAAACTTTGTTCTTCAATAAATTGTTTTTGATGCATCATAAATAAACCTATGAATCTTGAAGGGGATTTTCATGACTAGAGCTTTGATGTTAATTGATGACATGCTTCCGTTGTTTTCGTATATAAATTTTGAATTGTATATGCATGCTAGTCAATAGAAATCCCACATAAATCTCATATTTTCCCTTCAAGTGGTATCAAAAGCCAAAGGTTTATATTTGATGTGTCCTTTTGGATTTTATGCATATGGGTATTAATTTTATGTTTGACATATTAGTTCTTCATTCAAAGTATGTTTATCTTTTGTTTTTCAAATGTTGAAAAATTGTGAATCAATAGTTGAAAATGATATGTATGCAAAAGGTGTTTTGGATGCATGAATGAAGAGTGAGTTTAGAACAAATTTTGGGGTTTTGAATCATAGGGAGGGCACGGCAAAAGGGGATTTTTTTGGCTATGTGTTTGTGTTTTGTTTTGAACCTCACACACACACTTTGAAGCTAGAAAAATGTGTTCTTGAAGTTCTTGGTTATGTTCTTGGTGTTCATGGTTTTGTTTTTTGAAAATAGTTTTATTTAAGTTCATAAATTGTTTTATGGATTTGGATGATATTCTTATCATCAATATTTATTACAAAAGGTTTTTTCAATCCTAGACTTCTTTAGGATATTTTAAAACTTTTTCCCTAATTTCCTTAAAGCAAAATCAAGTGCAAGCATAATTTGAATTCTTTTTCTTCTTTATGTTGAAATAATGCAAGGTGGGTGAGACCTACCCACCTCCCCCTTCATATGGCCGGCCAAACTCAATGGATTTCCCACTTGAGGGTCCTTTTGTAATCATGAAAAGTTTGGTTTTACTTTTAGTATTTATGGTTTGACCCCTAACTTTTTCATATTTGCATTTAGACCCCTACTATTTAAAAATTGAAATGTTTGATTTTAATTTTGTTTAATGTTTAAACTCATCATTTAATTATGCCCATATGCACTAAATCTAATTGATTATGTTGCATTCCATTTAATCATTTAATGTGATTAAGTAATTAGAAAATGGGTGACTATGGACTTATGCCTTAAACGATAATTGAGCTACGAGAATAAGGCGCTAAACTCAAATTGTTTGAACCTTGGGAATGTGTTTTAATTTCTATTTCAATTGGACCTTATCATGTTTGACATTAATCTATCTCTCCCTCTTAGTATGTGTAATTTGTAGGAATTTGTACAAATCGGTTTGTAATTCTTATTACTTCTTAATCTCTTTTAGTTAGTTGATTCCCTCTAGTACTAGACTAGAGTTTCTTTAACTATTGGTAAGGAGACATATTTAAAAGAGGGTTTTGACATGAGATAAAAAGATTAAATGGGTCCAACGCCCTAATTAGCAATGAATCATTGTCTTTCATTTCTAATGGCTCAATCAAAAATGTTTTAATTGAATTGAAAGCACGTAATTAAATTGACACAACCTCCCCGAGATCTTATTCAACAATGTTGGCTCGTTGTTGAATTAACCAATAAGTCCATGGTCATCCAAGAGCCTAAGATGACTATAAAGTCCAATTTCAAGGGAATGCAAAAACCGTAGTAGTAGTAGTTACTTCCAATATTTGAAAAATTCATTTTTTGATATTGATTTGTTTTTTCTCAAAACAAATAGTGGGAGTATCATACGCTACTAAACTATAATGAATACAATTAGTAGTTATATGTATCTCCAATATTTTGAAAAAAATGTTTTGATATTGATTTGTTTTATGAAAACGAATAGTGGGGATATTGTATGCTACTAATTTCATTAAACTTTGGACTAGTAGTTATAATAGGACACAATTTATTTGAATGTGTTTAAATAAATAAAATTGATGAGACCTTAAAATCCCTCAACCAAATACAATATTAAGTTGAAAGCGTAAGAGTGCTTTGAACACTTTTTTCGTGGCCTTCCACCATGGTAGGCTCCAATCGTTTATGACTTGTACACCGCCTTCACCCTATCATGGGGGAGTGCAAAGTGCATGCTTATACTCAGGAGGAATCTATTTAAAGACATTTGATGTGGTGAAAATAGGCAACGAGTGTAACCAACATCGTATCATCGTGAGGTTATACTTGGACCCCTATCTAAACCGGCATGGTGGGTAAGAACTTAACTAAGAAGAAATGGTGCCAACATCGTATCATCGTGAGGCATTATTCTCTAGAGGCCAATAAGATAGGTAATCACAAGAGGTTGTTGTGAATGGGTAAGTATACCCTCTCATTATTATTTTTGCTAGCCGACATCGTATCATCGTGAGGTGGGCTTGGTAATAGTGAGCCTCCTATAACCTGCTAGGAGCTTTCTTTGAAATCTCCTGGATTCCATCTTGAGGGATATGGAATTTGCCAAAAATGGTGGGTGGTGTCATTCGGTTCAAAGACCCGAATCGTGTGACTTAATCAATAATCAAACTAATTTATTTTATTGTTTATGTATTTAGATGTGGTTGGAAGCACACTCGCGAAAATACTCGACAAACATTGCCTAGAGGGGCACAATTTCCCATCATGGTATCGTAATGTCAAGATTCTCCTAACATTGGAGAAGATTGTTTACGTACTAGACAAAGCTCCACCTCACATACCTCTTGGCCCTTCGGCCACCAAGGATGAACGTGCTAAGTTTGACAAGCACATTGAGGATGACACACAAGCCAAGTGCTATCTGTTGGCTTCCATGAATGAGGAGTTACAGAGACAGCACAAGGGCATGGACAGTGCATTTTCCATAATACTCCATCTTACGGAGTTATATGGTGAAGGGACGCGCAACCGTCGCTTTAGCACTGTCTGTGAACTTGTGAAGACCAAGATGGTCAAGGGGGCTCCAGTGCATCTACATGCACTGAAGATGATAGGATTCATTGAACAACTGGAGAACCTAGGTACTCCACTTGACGGGGAATTGGCCCAGGACTTTATATTGGCTTCTCTTTCTGATTCATTCTCACAGTTCGTAATGAACTACAATATGAATAAAATGGATAGTACTCTCTCTGAGTTACTAAACATGTTAGTAACTGCTGAGAAAACTATGATGAAAGAGAACGTTGTAGGGACTTCTGCAGTAGCCTACAACAAACCATCCTCTTCCAAGTCTAAGCCGCAAGGCAAAGGCAAAGGGAAGGAGAAGAAGTCACCCACTCTTAAGCCGAAAGGGGGAGTGAAGAAAAAGAAGGCAATGGAGCCCAAGGGGGCTTGCCACCATTGTGGAAAGGAGGGGCATTGGAAGAGGAATTGCAGGTTATACCTTGCAACTCTTAAGGACAAGCCACAAGGTATGGTTTATGTTCTTATCTTCAATTCTAATTGTTAGATCTTCTAAATATTTATATTTGATATAAAATGCTAATCACTTGTATAATTGTATATAGGTGGAGGAGCTAAGTAGAAGAGGAACAAGCAAAGAAAAGAGTGTAGAAGGGTTCGGTCACCATGTTTTTTGCTTACTACTTGGGAAGTTTGTTTAGGCATTTAAAGATTGTCTTTAAACTTTCTTATTGTGTTAAGAACTTATTATGTGGCTTCATATGATGGAAGACCACTATTAATGCCTAAATGTTTGAAGGTACTTAAATAAGTCTTTAAATGTTTAGAGATAATTCCTTTTAAGTTAAACATTGTGAATGTTTGTGTTATCATATTAATGTAATGTGATGAATGCCTTCTAATAAATAAAATATTTCCTTAAAGTAATGTTATGAATTGAATATTGTCTTGTTGTATCCTAGTTGAGATACATGATTATAATGATATTAGAAATAAGAAAAACGTTTCTTATATGGTTATCACTTAAACCACAATAATCAAGATCACTCTTGATTCAATTAGTAGTTTTGAACAATTAATTGGACATTCTTAAAATTGTTTTAAAATGTCAAGTGTGTTAGTGATTAAACCAAGAATGAAGTGTCTAAATCAATAAAATGTTTAAAGATTTTAGTCACTTAATAACAAGACATCAACTTAGTGAAGAGTGAAACAAATGAGCTTGAAAGGTTTTAAAGCTACTACACAATGTCCTCAACCCGTATACTCCACGTTTATACATTTTTTTGAATGTATGAAATCATTTCTCATTAAAGTCATAAGAAATAGTGGGAGGTGAGAAATTGGATATAAACTTGAATATGATTGGTTTATAGTTGTCTAAATAATAATAGTACTTGACTATTATTGAGAGTTTATAATTTTAATTGTTAAAAGACTCAAGCTCTACAAAACGTTAATATTCTATGTTGTGTAACATTCTAAAGAATAATAGTCTTTGAATGTAGGTTTCGGCAACCTAGCATAAAATGGTTATATGTTGGGGAGTTGTCCATCATTCTCTTATATGAGAACAAGCTAAATAACAAAGCATATGGACAAGTTGATGAAACAAAAGGGAATAGTTTCATAATGAGTCACAACATATAGTTTAACAACAAGACAATCCGAATTCGTCACCTTATGTAACTATAACGCTCTATGTAGTTTTGATAAAGAATTATATCAACCACCTAGAAGGAATGGTTGAGTTTCTATATCCTTAGTAGAAGCCATGCTTTCACTAAAGACTTGGATAATTCTTATATGACTACATTAAAGTCTTAGTATGACTAAAACTTGAAGTATGGTGTATGACACCATTTAAATGATTCATTTAAATAACTTGTGTTAGCTAGCGTTGTTGATAGTCTCAAAATTGTTGAGACATCATTAATAAGCTAATGGATCTCAATGATTGTCAATAGATCCAAAACAAGTTAGTGGGAGCAATATGCATTCAAATCAAGAAAATTTAAGTGTTAAGTTTTTGAATGAATGCTAAGTTACAACAAGCCCAATGGGAGTGATGTCATAATTTGAGCAACAAGATATGAATAAAGTCTATTTGATAGACTTGATCAAACCTAGATGTTACTCGAAAAATGACAAGACATGACACGGTTAATTTTAAGTATAGACTTGAAATTGGACTTATTGATATAACAAAGGCTATCTCAAGGAAGTTATATGGGGAAATTAAATCTCAAATGTTGAAGATTTAAGAAAGCATTTTACTATATGATAGAAAATCACTTTCATAACCCTTATAATAAATGTGTCATAAAATCACAAATGGGACACATGTATGGACTTGTGAGTAAATATCAAAAGGTGAAAAACCACATGGGTTGTCACTTTAAGATATTACTATATCCCAGGATCAGAACCATAGCAACTGAAAGAGTATTATTGCCTTTAAGAAAGGAACATCAGAGTGGGACTCTAGAAGCGTGCATTCACTTAGGTTATGAACCAAAGTGAAAATAATCCATTTTAAACAAATGGAACTTCATAATGAATGAAGTACTAATCGCATGAATATATATTGATAGTATTGTACTACAATGGTCTCAAGGATTGGAGCAAAGTTTGTATAAAGTATACAAACGAAATATATGTCGATATATTGTTTTAGAAACTGCTTCAAAAGGTGTTTTGATTGAAAGGGGTTCTTTTAGAACCAATGATTGAATCCAAACCATAAGGTCGTTAGTAGGATACTACGACGTAATGGGGTGATAGCTCAAGCCATGGAATCAAGGTCTCATCAAAGTATTCGAACACAAGAAAGAGACATCATCAAAATGTTTTAGAAACATTTGATAAGTAAATCCCTTTTAAATTAAAAGGTGATTAAATACATAACCAAGTTAACCTACGAGCATAAGCTCACTCAACTAGCATGTATAAGTTACACTAGTGATTGACTTTAGTGCAAGTGGGAGATTGTTGGAAATATGCCCTGAAAGTCAATCTTTGGAAGAAACCTTTCAGGACAATGTAATGATGTATATATGACTCTTATACATCGGAAGGCAAAGATACTAATTAGGACTATCTCAATGAACGAAATATGTCGTAAATAATGAATCCATGGACAATGGATTGATGGAAGAAGTAATCTAATGATGATTAGACTACAGAGACCTTCTTCTCATAACCATTATGTCCAAAAAGGTTCCTGGTCATAGGATTGTCGGAGGGATACTGACAATGCATAGACCGGTACATACTATGTCTGCTTCAAATGGAAGGATGGAAAGTCTCATCCCATTCGTGTAGTGACACTAAGACAAGTATGTAGGTGCTCATTAAGGGAATGAGTTCACTGAACACAATCTAACGAGAGTACTTGCATGGAGGTCTACTCACATGTCAAGCAAGTAACTCTGAAGGTTGGAATAATGTAAGTAATCCTTTGACCTGAGACATCATAGATGTCTAATGGTTAGGTCCTTGATCTTTGATCATGTCAAACGACATTCCATTGGAGTGTCCACGACATTGTTGGGGTTAAGGTATCTAAACATGTAGGCATGTGAATGATCAACAAGGAATCTCTTATCCTCGTTATGAGAGGAAGAATACTCTGAGATATGATTCGGGAATCTTCGGCCGAAGTCTCGAGCGTAATAAAGGAAAACGTTCCTATGCGACTCAATTGAATCATATAAGAAAGCATAATCACATTAGGGGTTTGACATAGTATATCCATACCCTAGTGATGTGATTGAGAGTATTGTTTTAGAGAAGGATCGAATTACATTGTAATTCCAACTGAATAGGTTCTCCGAATGAACTTCTACATTAGCTTGGGTAGCCATGATATATGTTTAGATGTCACTCATGGCTTGTGAGTTCTTCTAGATGATTAAATGTAGTCATCAAAGAAGAAGGTGAATTAAAAGTAAGTTTTAATTCACTAAGTGGATGGATTAAATATAATCAATTGGATTGGTGCCAATCACCTCACTGCCTTGCTAATTAGAACCTAAAAGATTGTTCACCAATACACTCTTGTAGTGAGTAACTAATGGATGATGGAAATAATTAATTGGATTAATTAAGTGTTGTGATTAATTTAGAAAGTCTAAAGAAATCATAAAAGCGATAAAAGATCGTTTTGGGCTTAAAGAAATGTTCGGGTTTAATTGGGCCCATTGGGCCTAAACCCATTGGGCTTTTATTCAAGCATTGGATGACTTGAAATAATAAAAGCCCAAGGCCCAAACAACACTAAGAAGGCCGGCCAAAGAGAGGGAGAGAGAAGGTCAATTGTTGACTTGTTTCTTTATGTAATAAGAGGAACTTTATAGTGAAAGTTTCATAGGGGGTTTTTTGTGTGTTCAAAACAAAAAAAAGAGAAAAGAAAATAACTCTCTCTAACACTCAAAGGGCCGGCCACCATAGGGGGATTTTTAGCTAATCATCTTATCACCCCTTTGGTTATTCCTTCATCCTTCTTACTACACTAGTGGGTGAGGATCTTTAGAGGTTTTCAATTTTGGAAACTTGAAGAGGACCTAGGAGCACTCATTCTCAACAAAGTGGAGGAGGCAAGGAGGGAGGCTAGGCTCAAGGAGTTCAAGGAGCAAAGAGCTTGGAGGTGGTCCATCCTTGGTCTAAGATCTAGATCAAGAGGTATAAAACTACTCCTAAACTTTGTTCTTCAATAAATTGTTTTTGATGCATCATAAATAAACCTATGAATCTTGAAGGGGATTTTCATGACTAGAGCTTTGATATTAATTGATGACATGCTTCCGTTGTTTTCGTATATAAATTTTGAATTGTATATGCATGCTAGTCAATAGAAATCCCACATAAATCTCATATTTTCCCTTCAAAGCTAGTTAGAGGGTCCTTCTCCACACATGACACATATGCATACAAATCGATTTCCAGTTATTATTCCTATAAACAATGAATGACAATGACCCAAATTAATTGTGAACTGCATAAATTAACTCTCAGATTTTCCTAAATTCACTGAATTGGACTCAGCGACACAATCAAATTATTCTGATTAAGTTCCCTATATGAACTGCATAATAAAGATACATATCAAAGATCATTAAGTTCTATGCTCCTGCCATGGATTTACTAAACACAATCATGACTAGTGATTTCCACTACTTATAAATATAAGTTCATAACTATTAGGTGAAATTCCCTTATATTTTAGCATCAGATTCATGCATGCAAACTAAGTGTGCACCCTTAATCAACATACAAGAATAAGTTATCAATAAAAAAGATAAGTAAATCGCATTCATGTTTTACGAAGCAATAACTGGAGGAAATCAATTCATATCACATATATGTTCATGGCTTTGAATTCACCTCTAACTAAAAAGAAATTAGTTCCACATGTTTGCAATTAAACAAAACCAATCTAATTTAAACATTGAACTAAATCTAAGGATAAAAAGAACCCAAAAACGCTTTAGCACTCCAATGGTAGATTGCACAATCCTTGGATACAAGTCACAGCTCAAAACTCCTTCTCTCATTCCTTCCTTGCTGCGGCACTCTTTATATTTTTCTCTGAAATTCTTTCTAAAACTCTCCCTCTCTTGTGCGGCATATATGTTATGTATTTATAGGCTAGGGTTTCACGGCAAAAATCCTTGGAGAACAAGGATAGGGTAAGGCAGATTTGTATTGGAAAAAGGATTAGTTACATGGCAGAAACCAGGGAGAATAAGGAAAAGGTGCGGCAGATTCTAGGGCTTCTAGAAAGGGAATATTGTGACAGGTTTCTAAAAGGACAAGAGATAGGATATGCAGCACCAATCTAGGGCAAGGGATAGGGCTTCTAGAACCAGATATATAGGTGATTTAATGTGAAATTGAGTCCACTTTGTAGCTGGAATTAAGGTAGGATAAGATTAGGTTAGGATAAGATAAGATAAGGTTTGGATAATGTTCCTTCCTTTTAGCTGATTCCTTATCTTCAATGTCTTGAACCAATTCTTCCAGATGTTAAGCACATTCCTAGCCTCTTTTGATCTTCAAAAACGTCCATCTACCTTCCTCCATGCATGTGCTATCCATTCCAAGCCCAAAATTGCTCTAAAATGCTCCAAATTTCTTTTTCTTGCCAACTTTGCCATTTGGACCTGCAAACATACAAAAATGGCTTAAAACACTCTAATAAATAGAAACTAATTGAGTAAATGCAAGGAAATAGGCGAATAAAGGCACATAAAAATGCTCCTATCAAACTACCAATGCATCACAGATTTCTATGCTATGTCATTGGGGGGTTGTGATATAGTATTAGGAGTACAATGGTTGAGGACCCTTGGTCCTGTGTTATGGGATTTTGACAAGCTTTACATGAAGTTTCAGCAAGGTAATAAAACCCATTGTATTTCCAGTCCAGAAGCTTCTAGGGAGCACATTCAAGATGTAACTGCATTTCAAATGGAAAGATTGTTGCTACAGGAACCATCATTTGGGGTAATTCTGTTTCACATGCAACTTGAAGTAGTTGAACAGCAGAAAGGCACTTTTTCTTTGGTATAACAACAGCAATTGAGGCAACTTTTACAACAATATGAAGTGATCTTCCTTACTCCTAGTGCATTACCTTCGGCTAGGTCGCATGACCACATAATTCCCTTAATCGAAAGCAGTAGACCACTAAGTATAAGACCTTATAAGTATGGGCCTCTGCCAAAGATAGAAATTGAAAAATGTGTGCAGGAATTATTAACTGTTGGTTTTATCAGAGTGAGTAATAGTCCTTATTCTTCTCCGGCTATTTTGGTTAAGAAAAAAAAAGGGACATGGAAGATGTGCATGGATTATCGAAGTTTAAACACCATCACTATTAAAGATAAATTCCCAATTTCATTGATTGACGAACTCTTGGATGAATTGTTTAGAGCTGAATTCTTTTCTAAGTTGGATCTCAGATCAGGCTACCATCATATACGGATGCATCAGGATGACATTGAAAAAACTGCCTTTCGAACTCATAATGGCCATTATGAGTTCTTAGTCATGCCCTTTGGTTTGACTAATACACCTGCAACTTTTTAGTGCTTAATGAATGAGATATTCAAGCCATCTTTGATGATATTCTGGTTTATAGGAAGTCTTGGGAGCTACATTTAGAGCATCTTAGAACAGTTTTTTAGATTTTACGATCTCAAACTTTTTTTATCAAGCAGTCTAAATGTGCATTTGGGCAAACTCGAGTGGAATACTTAGGACATATAGTATCCAAGGAAGGTGTTGCAGCTGACCCCTCCAAATTAGATGTCATAGCTAAGTGGCCTCTTCCTACTACTGTGAAAGCTTTATGAGGATTTCTTGGTTTGACAAGTTATTACAGGAAATTTATTCCTAATTTTGGGAAGATTATTAGTCTATTGACAGTCCTTACTAAGAAGGATAATTTCAAGTGGAGTGAAGCAGCCACTGTAGCATTCAACACACTCAAACAAGCTATGCTTTCGCCACAGGTATTGGCCTTACCATATTTCACCCAACCTTTTATAATTGAAAGTGATGCATCTGGTTATGGCATTGGAGCTGATTTACAACAAAATGGTAAACATATTGCATTTACCAGTTAAGCATTGAGTGTGAGGAATCAATCATTATCTGCTTATGAAAGAGATATGATGGTTATACTACATGCAATCAAGAAGTGGCAATCTTACCTTGTGGGTAGACACTTCATCATTAAGACAAACCACCATAGTTTGAAGTATTTTCTGCAAAATAGGGCCAACACTCATTTTCAACAGAAGTGGGTGTCTAAACTATTGGATTTTGATTATGAAATCCAATATAAACATGGTTGTGACAACCAAGTAGTTGATGCCTTGTCTAGAATTCCTCTAGATGCATCTGCTATTCAGTTAAGTCCTCCAATAGATCAGTTAGAACTCTTGGCTATTTTTTACCCTTATCTTAGCTGGATAATCACTTGAGAAGGCATATTGAACAAGACTCTTAAATCTTGGCAAAAATCCAAGAAATGCAGAATGTTTCAAATTCATCTCAATTAACTCTATTGAAGTACAAAGTCGACAATGGTTTTCTCAAATACAAAGATAGAATTGTATTAAGTCCCAACAGTTCTTGGAGACAACTTGTGTTTGAAGAACATCATAGTAGCCCTTTTGCAGGCTACCCCAGATTTTTAAAGACATATAAAAGGCTTTGAAGGTCCTTCTATTGGATTGGGATGAAAAAGGATATCAAAGACATGGTAGCTAATTGTCCAGTTTGTCAACAGCAAAAGTATGAAACTTTAGCCCCTGCGGGTTTAATTCAGCCACTGCCAATTCCTTCAAGAATCTGGACTGATATCTCAATAGACTTTATAGTGGGATTGCCTCCTTGTAGAGGTAAAACAGTTATATGGGTGATTGAGGATAGACTATCAACATATGCCCATTTTCTAGCTTCATCATCCAATCATGGCAACATCAATAACTAATCTTTTTATGGAACATATTTTCAAGTTACATGGAATGCCTGCTTCTATAATCTGTGATATGGATCCAATCTTCATGAGTGCATTTTGGAAAGCATTTTTTACATTGCAAGGATCAGCATTATGCCACAGCTCAGGGTACCACCCTCAAACAGATAGACAGACAGTGGTTGTTAATCGATGTCTAGAAACTTACATACGATGTTTTTGTAGTCTCCAACCCAAGAAGTGGTCTCTATGGTTACCATGGGTGGAATGAAGTTATAAGTCGTGTATGGACAACCTCCTTCATACCTTCCTGTGTATGAAGCTGGAACAACTAAGTTGGAAATGGTTGACAGGATTTTATTAGAATGGAATAGGATGTTGTCCTTGTTAAAATCAAATTTGGCAGCTGCTAAAAACAAAATGACAGTACAGGCAAACAAACACATGACTGAAAGGGTTTTTCAAGTGGGAGATTTGGTATACTTGCGGTTAGTTCCTTATCAACATATGTCTTTGGCTTCTCATCCTTTCCAGAAGTTGCAGCCTTGATTTTATGGTCCATTTGAAATTCTGGCAAAAGTTAGTCCTGTTGCTTATAAGTTGCGGCTTCCAAACACATCCAAGTTGCACCCGGTGTTTCATGTTTCTTGTTTGAAGAAACATTTGGGACCAAACATTCAACCTACGGTACCCTTACCAATAATGACAGATGATGGGATTTTACAGGATGTACCAATGGCAATATTGGATAGAAGATTGGTTAAGAAAAGGAATGTAGCAAACACTGAAGTGTTAGTCCAATGGCAACATCACACGGCTGAAGAAGCTACATGGGAGGATTATGTAGACTTGAAGCATCTATTTCCTTCAGTTGCTCAAATGTGATTACTTGAATTACAGACTTTGCAATTTACAAATGCAATGTATTGTCTTTTGTGTTGTTTTAAGTCTTGTTGTACAAGCCTCATTTCAATGGAGGGTATTGATAGGATGTTGACTAGGATGATGTGTCAGCATTATCAAATTGGTTAATTGGTTATAGTAAGAGATAAGGTTATTAGTCAGTTTCTTAGTAGCTAAGTCGGTCTAGTTACTATATAAGGAAATTGTAAGAAGATAGAGGGTGTGGAATGAAAAGTATACTGTAGTATTGCATTGTATCAATACATCAAGCAAGACCTTAAGTTAGGGTCTTATCAACCCCATTGTGCCTTTATATAGTAGTAAGGAAGTTTAATTCCTTACCCTAATAGGATTACAACTCTAATAGGATAATATCTAACCCTAGAAAATCTTCTAATGATATCCCAAATATACTAGGATTTACACAATCATATTCATAATCTAATAGGACTGCAACACTCCCCCTTTGGGTGTGTAATACTCAACTAAATGGCGCTTCAAGTCTTCAGCGATGAAGTAAGTACAGTTGATGAAGTCGTATGCATAATGCGCCAATGCGAGTCTCAAATCAATGGAAGAAAGCATAAATGGTAAAACTACAAGGCTCCTAATCGTAAGGAAAAAGAGTACATTAAGATTAAGTGATTATACTTTTGGATACTCCCCCTGAGTTTTACAAAACTTCCAAATGAGAACTACAAGCATTGCATATGAATAGTTAAGCATACCAATTCCTTGGAAAATCTTCTAGAAGGTTGACATCGGCAGTGGCATTGTGTAGATGTCGGCAAGGTTGTTTGGGATCGACTTGCATGACTTCAATCTCCTGATGCTTTGCTGATGTGATGTAGATGCAATATGTCTTGGTGTTGATTTTATTGATGTATCATGGCTTGGTCGGGTTGATACATGCGGCATAGTCTTCATGGATCGTCGTTGGGACTTAACGATGGATGAAAATAGCAAGTACTTCGAATATACTTAACAAGTGCTCTTAACCATGTCTCACGTGTGGTGTAGTGAAGTGATGTGAGGCTTGGAACATTTCAACCTCCAAGATATTGCAATATCCCTAACGGTAAAGACATAAACATTTGGGGATGTGCCTTGTGCAGGTTTGATAAGTAACCAGTGCCAGCATAACAAATAAGGCAAGCGTCATTTTGAAGATCAAGGGGGTCAGATCCGCTCGGGATGCATTGGGATTAGCCCAAATCCGTAGTACTTTTAGGGTAGCCAGAAAACGCCTTTAAAACTAACACAGTGGTTGCATGTAGGTATGGTGCTACATCTTTACCAACAGATCAACAGCGAATTAGATGTCTTATCTAATGCAATGAGATAATACAACAAAGCGCAAAGTTGAACTCAGAAATGGAACTTTGGATTCCATAACCTCTTCAATTGTCTCATTTGCATATAACGTATGGAAGATCATAAGTCTCAAAAGGTAACACCTTCAGGGTGTAGTTTGACTAGTAGACCAAAGTACCATCAAAACAATGCTTCAACTTCAAGTCAAGGCATAAACAAGTTTTCCAAGATCCTTCATATTAAATTTCGTCTTTAGATGCAAGGCAACTTTCTTAAGCTCTTCTAGAGTCATAGTGACATTTATGTCATTGACATAAACTGTAACTTTAGCAATTCACGATAAGACATTATAGTTTAACATGCACATGCATAATTCATATCCCTGACTAATCAAATAATCACTTAGACGAGTATACCACATCCGTCAGATTGCTTCAATCCATAAGTGAATGCCTCAAACAAGTTGAGAAAGTGTTTTGTGGTTTGAAACTATTTGAACCAGTCCATGTAATTCTTCCGGAACTTACATGTCAATCTTCGTATTACTATCCCTATGGAGAAACACTAACCATATTTGATAATGTTGCTGTCAATCACAGGACGTTTGAGATAAACCTTGCGCCGTTAGGCGTGCATCATGTCACATTATTTCATTCATCTCATTATGCTTCCTTTACCACTAGTAACACAATAAGGTTACCTTGGGTAATGTAGGAACTACGAGTCCAAAACACACTTTGGTAAAGAATTTAACCTAAATTGTGATTTTAGTTGTCCAATCAGTTCTACGTTGTCACTAATCAATGGAACACGGTTCGATATCATCGCTTTTCAATTATTTCAGTAGCTACCATATAAGTGAAAACATCATCAATGATAATCTCATCCAATACCGTTATCTCATCCAGACTAGTTTACTAGACCAAAAACTTTAAGTCTTGGGAGTAATCCGGATTAATCTCATAAGATGGAAATGATTTGAGACAACGATTAAGTATAGATTCATTTTGTGTCATGTCTTCCTCTTTTAGGGAAGTGAATCCTATGAACCGAGTGATCTGTCATGCTTCAGGCCAAGACAGATTGATTGGTTATCTGCCGGTGTATCAAACCGTCCAATAGGGGCGGCCAAACCATCTAACAAGGACGGCATATCGTTCAAGGATGTTGACTCAACATCCGTTAAGTACATATATCCTTGCAGGCTTGTTTGTAGCTGGTATATGATCTCGTCACTTTAGCTAGATTAAAGGAATGCATCTGGAGCAACATTCTGAAAGCTAGAATACATCGCACTTGCTTATCACACCTGTGCAGTATGGGGATCAGGATAAGACATAGTGGGCAACGTCCACGCAAATTCGCGTTGTTCTACAAGAATTTTGACGATCTTATCTCCTCATAACGGCGGGAAGACCATCTCATTGAAGTGACAATCCACAAAATGAATGGTAAAGAGATTGCATGCAAGGGCTATAAAGAGCTAGTGTGACGAAGAATCATGATCGACAAAGATTCATAACCTTCTTTGGGGACCCATATTGATATGTTGCGATGACGCAACTTGGCACATGGAATCCACACGTAAATGTGTAAGTATGAAACATTAAGTTCGTACCTAATAACCAACTGTAACATCAAATAGGTTGGGTGGCAATGGGCCTCAAGGCAGACCAACATAGCTGCCTAGAAGATTGCAGAAATGGTGCATTCACCAAGGTCCGGGTGATCATTTAAATTACGGTTTATGATCACTCTGCAAGGCTGTTTTGGGGTGAACATGAGAATTTAATGTTCAATTATAAACCCAAAAGACGTGTAATACCTATCAAAAAAACCTTCGATATAAACTCTCCAGCATTATCCAGTCTTCCAGACTTTATGGGATAATTAGGGTAGTGAACCCTTAAATCGACCAGGAGGTTCAACATCAATGTGTGTAGACAAACATATGGCTAGTTTGTCGATTCATCAACTGAAACCATAAGTATTTGTATGGTCCCCATTTTGGTTGAATTAGTCCACATATATTCCCTTGAATCCACTGTGAAAAGAGGGTCATTTTGTATCTTTGCGATGGATGATATAGAAATCAAATTTCCCAAATGAGCGGGCTAGGCAAAGTGTGCTTGTAAGCACAAAATCCTTACTTCAGGTAAGGAGATGTGTCATAGCATCATTGTTCAATCACCAGGCTCTAGGCTAGCCATACATGGCATGTTCCCGGTTGGGAGACAGCCTATTGGCCTTAAAGCAAAGCTTCAAGCTTATTTTTGGAGATGGTGCAAAGATATTTCACTCTATTTTCCATCAGTGGTTTCATTCATGATTATTGTCCTTTCGAATATCCTTAAAACTCAACGACGTTCTTCCGAAACAAAGAGAATATAAGGTCTCATAACTGGTAATTTAGTACCATTCATACAACGAGGGGTGTGCTAATGCCCCTAATCAAGTTGGATAAACATGAAGTCGTTATTAAAGAGGTGACTTAGGTATAAAGTTAGTGTGCATAGTATCACATTCATCCAGGCAACTAACTTTCCCATATTTGTACCTAATCAAGTGTTTAATTGAATTCAGTCACATGCATACAAGAAATATGATTCAATTAACTTATATTCGACTACAATATTGATAAGATTATCCATAACTAGATCAAACACCAAACATGTATCCAATAACATAGAAAAGGGTTCACAAAGTAAACTAAAGTTACTAAGAGGATTCAGCCAACAAGGCTATTCATGTCAAAATTCTGCTCTTCCAACGGTGGTCGGTGGAGCAAAACTAATCTCACATATTGACTACGAGAATGGTACTCCTCAACGACATTGGTAGGGGCACTAACAGATGAATAACCAATGATTTATTCTATCGGGACAAAATTAGATTCTACAAGATTGAGGTTCGGGAAGAATATCGTTTTTTTTTTTAAGTTTTAGGTCTTAGGTGCCAAAGATCATGCTTCGGGCATGATGCCACAACTTGGCAGGCCATGATTCTACCATACATTGTAAAAACAAACTTGAAATTGGATTGTGAGAGAGTTATACCAATGCTTGGGTTTGATAGGCTCCAGCCGAAGCTGGAGGGGTCTGTTTGGTAGACTTCTGCCAAAGCAGAGCACTACCGTTCAGCGCATCTCTGCCAAAGCAGAGCATGCCCTTCGGTGTATCCTGCCAAAGCAAGGCACCACCATTCGGTAAACTCCAGCAAAAGCTGAATCTATACCGTTTTATCACATTTATGGTTGTTAATCCGAGAATTTGGTAAACTTCCGTTCCCTACACCTTTGCTTCAAGAGCGAGTTAGAAACAATGAAGGACGAGAAAAAGTATTCTTGACTCGAAATTCTATCGGATTTATAAACTTTAGAATCATACTCATTCATAGATGTAATCATGGTGTGCTTCAGGTAATATCTTTCATGATTAAACGGGTCCTAGAAGCAAGCCAAAAAGCCATGGAATGCTTGCTTGGGGCATATGTCTTCAAGTGAAGATCATGGCGAAGGCTTATTCAGTTCTTCCATGCCTTTGTTGTCTTCAATGGTTACTCAACTTCTTAATAGTCAAGTGGAGTGTCACGTCTTGTATCCACATAAAGTGGTTTCTATTAGAAACATCCAAATCAGTGAAATTGAACTTGTTACGGTTCGACAATCCACTGAATGGAGGGAACAAGATTGTCATTGGTGCTATGGAAATAAGATATCCATAAGCGTCAAAGTTAGAACATTTGGGTTCTAAGACATAGTTTTCATGAAAAATGTTGGGTTTTCATAGGTGTATTGTTTTATGAAAACTTTGGGCTTCAAACACACTAAATTTGAACTACAGTTTCAATTTAGTTTACGAACATTTAGTTCATAAAAGAGAGGTTCATGCAAGAACACAGAATACAATATACGACTAAGTGTAGTGGATTTAGGTTGCTTCAGGAATTCAAGTGTGAATGCTTCAGGACTACGAAAGTGAGTCAATGGTTCAAAGAAAATAAATAATTTATTGAATCATTAATTGCCAATAAGTGAACTTCAGGCCAATAATTTTGGATTAATTGTCAGATTAATGGACTGTTGGTCACTTTAATTAACTTAATACATCGTAACAATCCAGGTTTGATAGTAGAAGCAAAATAATAACATTCGGGTTAATATTAGCTTGAATTTATGGCTTCGGGCCAAACGATAATAAAATTATAGCTTGATAAGCGTTAACTAATAACGTCCCAAAAATTAAAGGAGTATGATTATGAAGCGGGAATGCCAAAAATGGGGCATTGGGTTTGAAAGTCACAGCCTAACTCGGTGGGCTGGCTATCGTGTGCAAGGCAAAGCCCTAAAGGGATTAGTGAGCCTCGGAGTTGGCTACCAAGGTAGCCTATGTCTGCAGGCCACGTGCTGGTTCTGGGAAGGAACCCAACAACCTGTTGAATTGTAAGTCTATAGTTGGACATAAGCTATGTATCAATTTGTGTATTCACTTAAGTTAAAATACCAAATGTGCAGCTCCATTGTTGTAAGACAAATAATGCTAGGTGTAATGATCCTAGCAACTAGCTAAATGTAAGGCTCAGATTGCTTTGTAAAGAGAGAGAATCCACTTTGCATTCTAACGGTTATGTAAGCACTGAGTGTGTAAGTTGTAGAGAGGGAGTTGAAATGAAAATGCTCTGCTGGATTTTGCAGAGTGTGAAAACCCTTCAAAAATTCTTCCATTGTTATCGCTCTTATTTTGTTCTTCAATTGTTCATATCATAACCAGACTTTAAAACCAAATCACAACATGGCCTTAAAGCCAGGTTCGATCATTTGAATTTGAGTGTAAAACTATGAATTCTCAGAGCTAAATTGATAACTCATATATTTTGTATATTTATACCATCCATTCCTAGTCCCTTTGTGTTAATTTTAAGTTAAACTAGTTGCATTTTACCCTCTTTTTTGTTAGTGTGCAGCTAATCCTATTTTGGAATTCAGTTAAGGACAAATAAGGCAAAATGGTGCTAAAAGTGGAGAATTGAATAAGGATGCTAATGTAGACAAAGAATTAAAAGTGAAAACTGAATATGGTGATGAATATGGCTCTTTATAAGACCAATAACATCAAAAAAATGTGGGAATTAAATGCCCAATTACTAGGATGTATTGGCAATGTGTAACAGCCTCTTTAACCTTATAAAACTGAGAGTTTCAGCCACTTTTACACAGGCTTCCCCTTGGGGACGCCATAGCTCTCTTTCTCCTCTTTCTTTGGCCTTTCTTCTAGAAACAAAACCCTATTTCTCTTCACCATCCGCTGCCACTGAAGAAACTACGCAGTCGCGCTGTTCTTGGAGCAGTTCAACATCATAATTGCTTCAAGGGGGTTTCTTCTATGAATTTTAATTTCACTCATGTTGTTCTTGATATTAATATATTTTGTAATCATGTTGTGTAATTAAGTTCATAGCTGGGGATTTTGATGTAGCCTTGAAAAACTATTCTATGTTATTAAGTTAAAGTATTCGATTCATCAATTTGTTTTCTTGTTTCATTCACTGATTTTATAGTTCAATTTGTTTGTTTATCTTAATGTTTAATCACCATTAGGACTACTTACAGATTATTTGATCAAGGTTATAGTACACATCATGCTTAATATTGGTAGACGTGTGAATGAATGAAGAAACTGCTATGCATACATCCTGCCATGTGATTTCTTTGGTTCTTTGAAGTTTTCTTGATCTTAATGGATTCTTACTTGCTAATCTAAGTTGAACATCACAACTAGGTTGCATATTAGGAGTACTTGTTCACAACCACACATCAAATGGATGATCATAAATGAGTAAAACGAACCCTAGTTGCAGATTTGAGAGTTGAATGCGTTTTGAGTTAATTTTCATGGAGTTGGCTTGTAATGGTGAAATCGGTATCCCTAGTTCCGTTACATCGTTTCTGAATCAATCTCTCATTCATCTTTATCTTGTATTGCATTTTAAGTTACTTTAGATTCCAAAACAAAAATCTAAATTCAGTTTTCATTTTCATTGTTAGTGAGGGTTCAGATAAAGCTAGTAATTTGTAGAGTTCTAATCAATCCCTGTGGTTTGACACCCTTACTTGTGCCATTATACTATCTTTATATTTGCACTTGAAAGGAACACAACATGAATCGAAGCTCACTCGAAGCTCAGTGAAGGTCGCTAGAGCTCTGTTGCAATCTAAGAAGAGTTTTAAACTCATTTAGACCAAAGATGTCTGGATCTGGAGGCTCGGAAGTGAGAACTCCAATTTTCTCATGTGAGAACTATGAGTTCTGGAGAATCAAGATGGTGACAATCTTCAAATCTCATAGGTTGTGGAATCTGGTTGAAAAGGGAGTTATAGCTCTCGATTTAAGGAAGAAAAAGAAGGTTAAAGAATCATCAGAGGATTAACTATTAGGTAAATGATGAAATGGTTGCTGTGTTGATCAAAGATGCAAAGGCTCTAGGAATTATTCAGAATGCAGTCTCTGATCAAATTTTTACTCGAATTGCCAATGTTGAATCAGCAAATATGGCATGGGATCTGTTATATGGACAGTATCATGGTGGCGATCAAGTGAGGTCTTTGAAACTGCAAAACCTTAGGTGTGAGTTTAAATATGCTAGTATCTATGATGATGAATCTCTGTCTGGATATCTTACAAGACTAAATGATTTGATTAATCAGATGAAAACATTTGGTGAAATTCTTTCAAATGTGAGGCTTGTGCATAAGGTTTTGATTAGTCTTAGTAAACCATATGATCCTTTATGTCTGGTTATTGAGAATACAAAATGTTTAGAGACTATAGAATTGCAAAAGGTTATTGCAATTTTGAAGGGCCAAGAACAATGGTTCGATTTGCACACTATTGACACAATTGAGAGAGCTTTTGTGTCACTCTTTGTTAATCCAAAAGAATAAAACAAAAGCGGTGTTCATTCTGATTCATCAAGATTTTAGAAAAATTGGAATTCCAAGAGTAATTAATGGGAATCAAGACCAAAGTTTCAACATAGATCTTCTATAAATAACTACTAGAGTATGAATTCATCTCAATCAATGAGCCAAGAGGTTACAAAACCTCAGTGCATGGTGTGTTCTCAATATCACTTTGGTGAGTGCAGACACAAAGGGAAACCTAAATGTTTCAATTGTGATAAGTTTGGGCATTAGGCTAAAGAGTGTATTGCAGCAATGGCAGTGCAAAAGGAAAATCATACAAACTAAATGGATGTGTCTGGGAATCTATTCTATGCCAACAATGTAACTACTAAGACTAAAGTAAATGGAGAATGGTACATTGGCAGTGGTTGTAACAACCATATGACAGGGAATGTGAAGCTGCTTGTTGATATGAGGACCAATCTTGCAGGCAAGGTTCGAATGCCAACTAGAGATCTTGTAAATGTTGCAGGAATGGGATCCTTGGTTATTGACACAAACAAGGGCAGAAAGTATGTTAGATAAGTAATGTATCTTTCTGGTTTAAAAAAGAATTTTGCTTAGTGATGGTTAAATGGATGAACATGGATATTTCTTAGTATTTGGTGGAGGAATGTGCAGTGTGTTTGATGGTCCATCACTGGATTGCTTGATCATTAAAGTGAAGAAGAAAGTGAACATATATTATCCACTGAATCTTCTACCTGAGAACCAAATTGCATTGAAAGCAAATGTCACTCATTCTACTGAGATTTGGCATAGAAGACTCAGACATCTACATTTTGGTGGCCTCAAGCAATTGAGATACAAAAACATAGTTCATGGATTGCCCCAACTTGAAGACGATAGTGTGTCTGTGAAGGCTATCAATATAGGAAGCAACATAAAGAAGAGTTTCCAAGAAACCAAGTGTAGAGGGCTAATGCTCCACTTGAACTTATCTATGTTGATCTATGTTGACCTATGAAAAATGATTCAATTGCTGGAAATAAGTACTTTATGCTCTTAATAGATGATCTTACTAGAATGACTTGGGTGTATTTCTTAAGATACAAAATTGAAGCATTCAGTTGTTTTAGAAAATTCAAATCTATGATAGAATTGCAAAGTGGATTCAAGATTAAGTGCCTGAGAAGTGATAGAGGAAGGGAGTTCAAGTCATTTCAATTTGATCTATTTTGTGAAAAAGAAGGGATACGAAGACAGTTCACTCTAGCATATACTCCATAGCAAAATAGAGTAGCAGAGAGAAAGAATATAACTGTGATTAAGATGGCAAAATCTATGTTACATGAAAAGGGAATGCCATATTATCTCTGGGCTGAAACAGTTCATACATCAGTGTATATACTGAATAGGTGTCTCACAAAGGCTTTGGATAATATCACATCTTTTGAAGCTTATTTTGGGAGAAAGCCAGGGATTGCTCACTTGAGGATATTTGGTGCGCTATGCTATGTGCATGTTCCAAGTGAACACAGACATAAACTTGAGCCTAAAATTTCCAAATGAGTATTTATGGGACATGCAACCTGTGAAAAACGGTGTAGTGTATTTGATCCAATATCCAAGAAACTTGTCTTGTCAAGGGACATTGCTTTTGATGAAGAAGCTTCTTGGAATTGGGAAGAGAATTCAGATCAACCTTCTCCTACTGGAAGATTTTCTTATGGTAGTGCTAGTACTGAAAGCAATGAAAATGTGTTGTTGTCTCCTGTGTCACCTAGATCACCTTTATCTAGAAGAGCTCTTAGTATTAGAGACTCTGGAACTCAGTCTAAGGTTCTTACTTCAGGTGAATCTACAAGCACTTTAAGCCTGAATGAGAAATATACTTAAGCAGTTGATCATACACCATTGAAATGGAGGAAACTAGTTGAGGTACTAGCTCAGTGTAATCTGTGTATCATGGATCTAGAGAAATATAAAGATGCTAAACAAGATGAGTCTTGGTTGAAAGCAATGGAGGATGAGATATTCATGATTGAGAAGAATGGTACCTGGAAGCTTGTTGATGAACCAACTGAGAAACCTGTCATAGAGGTTCAATGGGTCTACAAAACCAAGCTAAATCTTGATGGTTCAGTGTTGAAAAATAAAGTAATGTTGGTTGCAAAGGGCCATGCATAAAAGGCTAGATTGGATTACAATGAAACCTATGCTCTAGTTGTTAGATTGGATACTATTAGGACTTTAATAGCAGTGGCTGCACAAAAAAGCTAGAAATTGTACCAGTTAGATGTAAAGTCAGCTTGCTTGAATGGAGTATTACAAGAAGAAGTCTATGTTGAACAACCTAAAGGGTTTGTAGTCAAAGGCAAGGAATACAAGGTCTACCAACTACATAAAGCTTTTTATGGTCTAAAACAAGCACCAAAGGCCTGGTATAGAGAAATAGACACTAATTTCTCAATGTGGTTTTGAGAAGAGCTTGATGAACCAACATTATACATAAAGGCAAGCAGAGTAGACATTTGATTGTCTCCATATATGTGGATGATATAGTCTACACTGGCAGTTGTAAATCCATCCTAGAAGAGTTCAAGGAAGACATGAAGAAGAAATATGAGATGACAAACTTGGGACTCCTCCATCATTTTCTTAGGATAGGAGTAATTCAAACTAATTCAAGTATCTTCATTCATCAAAAGAAATATGGAAGTTTTTTGCTGAGCAAATTTGGGTTAAGTGAAGGAAATTATGTGGCAACTCTTCTTGTAGTAACTAAGAAGCTAACTAAAGATGATGGAGGTGGACCTGTGAGTGTAGAAATGTATAAGAGCATTGTAGGAAGCCTTTTATATCTCAATGCAATAAGGCCAAACATAATGTATGCAACAAGTTTATTAGCTAGGTTTATGCATTATCCTACTAATGGACATTATGGAACTGCAACGAGGGTGCTCAGATACATCAAAGGGACCCTAGACTATGATCTGGAATATGTGAAGGGAAGAAAAACTTCTTAATTGGCTATTGTGATAGTGATTAGTGTGGCTCATTGGAGGACAGCAAAAGTACATCAGGGTATGCCTTCTCTTTTGGCAATGGTATATTCTCTTAGGCTTCAGTTAAGCAAAGTTTTGTTGCATCAACTGTAGAGGCTGAATACATAAGTGCATCTGAAACCACAACTCAGGCAATATGGTTGAGCTTTGTTCTGGAGAATTTTGGAGAATTGCAAACTAAAGCAACCCCTCTTCACTGTGACAATACTTCTACCATTGCCATTACCAAGAACTTTGTGTTTTATCAAAAGACCAAGCACAATGATAGGAGATATCGTTTTATCAAAGATGCATTACAGGAAGGCATCATTGACTTGGTGTATTGTCCCACTGAAGAGCAATTGGTAGACATCTTCACAAAGCCACTTGCAAAGGATCGATTCAATTTTCTCGTAAATATGCTTGGAGTGAAATCAGCTTTAGCCTTAAAGGGGACTGTTGAATTGTAAGTCTATAGCTGATTAGGAAATAAGATGTGTATCAATTTGTGTATTCACTTGAGTTAAAATACCAAGTGTGCAGCTCTATTGTTGTAAGATAAATAATGCCAAGTGTAATGATCCTAGCAACTAGCTAGATGTAAGGCTAAGATTGTTTTGTAAAGAGAGAGAATCCACCTTGGATTTTAATGGTTATGTAAGGATCAAGTGTGTGACTTATAGAGAGGGAAATGAGATGAAAATGCTCTGCTAGATTTTGCAGAGAGTGAAAACCCTTCGAAAATTCTTCCATTATTATCCCTCTTATTTTGTTCTTCAATTGTTCATATCATAACTAGACTTTAAAAACCAAATCACAATACAGCCAAGCTGCTAGTTTTGGGCAACAAAGGGCACGCGAAACATAGGCCCAACATGAGGGCTGGCTTGGTATGTGTGCAAGGGAAGCCCAGCCAAAGGCAGGCTTCATTTGGGTTGAGCCCAGCCACTTAGGCTAGCTTTGGTGATCACGAGCCAAGACAGATGGCGAGCACAGCAAGCAAAGCTTACTGCAGGAAGGCAGGGTCCATGCAGGCAAAGCCCAACAAGTTTAAGCTTGCTGCAAGCATGGTGGGTCGAGGCAGGGTAAAGCCCAGCAAAGATTTGTGGGCTTGCTGGTGGAGTCATGGCTTCAAGCCTGTTTGGAGGCCAACCCAGTCGAGGCCTGGTGCTGTGCAGGTGTCCAAATGATGTTGTCCTAGCTGCAGCGTGGTTGCAGGCTAGCCAGCTCGACTCAGTGGCACGGCGTGGAGCCGCAACTTAACCATGAAAAAATCCCAAATTTCCTCCTTTTTTTTTTCGAATTCTAGGGTTAAAAACCCTACTTGCTTCTAAATTAATTTCGATGCTTTGACTCACAAATTCCACATAGCATAATTGCGAATTTCATGAACAAATATATATGTTGACAAAATATATGAACACATATGAAATATATATAATTGAAAAGGAAATATGAATATAGGGGGTTCATGCATCATGGAGAATGTTTTCATGCTTCACGGTCGTTTCAAATATCTTAATTTATTTTAAAAGAACTTGATTGGCAGAAAACAACTAAACCTTTGAATTTATAGAAGATCCTTCTCGGAAAGTCGTGCATCTCCAATATGTTGTATCATGTCCAACAAAGAAAAATTAAATTGAATCAATAGCATGTACATCAATTCAATAAAATAATAAATTAATCATAAAAAGAATGATTAAAACATAATGCTCCCCTGATTGAAGAACAAGAGCGTGCTAATAACGTGTTGTAGGCCTAATTTACTGAATCATATAAAGGATAAAGAGACAAAGAGAAAGGTGTGTAATTGTGAGGTGTATGTTATATCACCTCATTGTGCCTTTATTTATAGTAGTAAGGAAGGTCAATTTCTTACCCTAATAGGATTACAACTCTAATAGGACAATATCTAACCCTAGAGAATCTTCTAAAGATATCCCAAATATACTAAGATTTATACAATCACATTCCTAATCTAATAGGACTGCAAGACTTAAAATTCTATATAGAATCCAAATTTTGATTATTTTTTCAAATTTTCCCTGCGTTTCCCCTGTTGCTGCATTAAAAGATAAATAAAAAAATATTTGTTTGGACTCTTGCTATGAAGGTAGCGGACCACCAATTGTTGTTTGATATCAAAAGGCATCTCAATAGTTGGTTTGGTTTTGACTGGTTTGACAATTTGCTTTATGGTGATGGCAATTTAAATCGAATTATTATGGGCACAATTACTGTTTGCCTATGGGGCTTTCTTGCAGAGACGGCTATGGCGACAACTAATAAGTTCCCCATCCAACCAATTCTGAAAGCAAGGACCTTTTCTTTTGTGGTTTCACCCCAATTCAAGATGTTCATCTTAGCCAAAACATATGTAAAAATTAGAAGAATTTATAACAAGAATAGCTGAAGATGTTTCAAAACAATCTTCTTGGCCGTTTGCTCCTCAAAAAGGGTTCTACGCCAATGAAGACCAGTGCTCTAAAATCTTGTTTAGAAGATGCATGTCGGCCTACTGCACCATGGAACCTTGTTCCTATAGGTAAAAGGTTTTTTGATATTTATTTCAATATGGAAGATGATATGCGACGGGCATGGAGTGGCGGTATGAGTAATATTGCTACCAGTTTATTCAGGCTATTGAAATGAACCCCATATTTTCAACCAGGTGATGTTCTTGTTGGAACCCCCAGTCCCACATCGGACAGAGGGAGAAGAGAAGAGTGCTTTAAATAGAAATACCCCTCTCTAATTAACACCGAGGCCTTTTGTGATAAAACCCCACACCTGAGGATTGTGCAGGTGGTTAAGTGGGGACAGTATCGGTGTTGTTGGAGTAGGCCCTCGGCCTGTCGACCTGAAAATTTCCACAGTTCTCCCTCAAACTCATGCTTAGGTATAGATTTAAATATTCAGTTTGAGTCAAGAATATTGGCATCCTAGATTATTGATGGAAATTGCGAGAGGGGTTTGCACTCCCTTTCAACTAGATAAAGCTACCAGGGAAAGACAATATGGTTATTATGCACGTATATTAGTTGACGTTAATCTTGTAGATGATTTACCTACATCTCTTATGATTGAAAGAGAAAGTCATGGCTCCCCAGTTGAGGTGGTTTATGAATATTTACCACCTAAATGTTGTCACTGTGATTTGATTGGGCATTTGGTTAATAGTTGTAGACAACTTAAACAAGTGTCTACAGGGCATTTGGTTAATAGTTGTAGACAACTTAAACAAGTGTCTACAGGTATTCTCGTAGCTAGACTCGAACAAATATGCTTCTATCAAATTCCCCCACATTTAGCTTTTGCTAGTCCCCGAGCAAAACAAAGAAAACAGAACAAAACCTAAACCTTCCAACAATTGCCTCAAGGATTTCCAATGAAACATGACATGTTAAAAATCACTACTCACATAAATTTTAGCCATCCTTAATCTTGAGCTTATACTTTACCATAGTAATCACTCACTAGCTCACGTTTAATCAATTAAAACAACATTTGAATGTAGTAACATGCCTTAGAGAATTCACTTAATTCCTCACCGGATATACTCTTTATTTTCACAAACATTTTCTGACCACACTCCCTATACTAAGTATATGTGAGAAGATTGATGTAAATATGTAGACTAGCACTCACGTATATTATAACAAGGAAGGCACTTTCTGGACTTATTAATACAAACATGTATATGATCTCATGAACGGAATGCCACTACTTAAAAGTGAGAACCAGGGATTCCATATGCTCGTACCAATTTCAAACTCCACATATTGAAACACATAACAATCAAGATAAAAGTCTAAGGATTGTAATGGGCTAAGGTATTGGCTAACAAAGAAAGGTTAAGGATAAACTAAGGTTCTTAAAGTGATAGTAAGCAAAGTAATGAAATCACATTTAGAATTCAACTTTTGATTGCAGCACCCAACTATAAACACAAAGGGGAGACTCGTATAACTTTAGGGTCAAATTCACATTTTTGGACCCTTCTTCAACAACCAACACTTACGAACTCATTCTCACTTCTTTTCAATTTTTTTTTTTTTCTGCTTTTTCTTTTTTTTTTTCCTTTTTTTTTTCTCTTTTTTTCTTTGAAACATAAAACATATGCACTACTTCACTGAACAAATTATTCCCTCACACTTGTTTTTCTGCATATCGTAGATCAAAAGGAATTCCCAACAACTTCACTATTCTTTAAGAATAAGGGTATGGATATTCCTATACTAGGCTAGGTAGGGATAATGCAAGCTAACAAGGAAAATAGGCTAAACAAGGCTCAAATAATATATCTCTACTAATTAATAAAACACTCATTGTCAATCAAAACCCTATGAAATTACCAGTTTAACCCTCTAATTAAAACAGAACATGAATAAGAAATATGGGGCAGAAATGTAATTTCACACAACCAAATTTTGCTATTTTTTTTTTCAAAACTTCACCTACATGTAATCCTAACATATCTCTAATTAAAAAAATTAAAAAATTAAAAAAATTAAAAAAATAAAAAAATAAAAATCTCACTCCCGCATTCTCTATCACTCTCTTCCTCTTTTCTTCTATTTCAAAAACAAAAATAAAAAATTTTCTCACACACTTTGTGTGTGCGCATATGCTAGTAGTGATAAAGAAATCCAACTCATGGAGATTATATATAAGTAGTTTTATTGACCAAATATATATATATATATATATATAGTTTAAATCTGAGAAACTCGTGGCAAGTGTTGAATTATGCTTGTGGTTAGACATTCTTTAAGTTAATTTATTGTATTACAGGTTAAATACTTTCTTTTTTAGCATAATGTTAGAGAGATTAAATTTTTAAATCAAAGTTGTAAACTAATGATGTAGTTGTACATGATTGGATTATTAATTAAGTCTTGATTAATGTGCTTGTTTATTATTGATGACAAATATTTGGTTTACAATTTAGTTTAAAATATTTGATCATCCTAGCATTATCCTTTTCTTTAATATTGATTCGTGTAGAACATCAATTCTCTTATGAGGACCTAAGAATCGCTTGTAATTTTTTGAACAATTAATATTTTCTACACTAAAAGAAGAAGGAATTGCTTGCAATTTGAATGATTAAGAACTAAACATGCCATGTAATCGGATAATAATCAACAAGATACTTCAGGAATAATCATGTCATGGCTTCATCATAAACCTTAGAAAATTAGTTTAGTTACACATAGTCATAATAAAAATATCAAAAAAGTCATGCAAAAAGATAAAACCCAGAAAAGAATGGTAAGAGCATGCTAGACTTCCTTCCTTTCCTTTGGATGACTTTTCTCTATTCCGTTCATCCTCCTTACAATAGCCTAGAGCACTTTATTTATTCTTATAAAATCCTAAAAAGTTTGGTAGAAACTATCCTAAAAGAAAACAAATTCCTAAATAATCAATGAGAGAAACTAGGAAAGAATCCTTCTTGACTTGGGAAACACGTCATCTGTCTTTCACGCCAGTTTTGGGGTCGATTTCCCTTCTGGAAAATTCTGTAAAAATACGGAAAACGTAGCTTGATCTCTTATCTTTCCAAGAATATATCGTACACCACTAGAAAAAATCAAAAAAGCCTCCAAATCTTCATTCTCCTACAGCTGCGCAGTTCTGACGTGAAAGTTACTCATGCGGGATTGATTTGTAACACTGCAACGTTTGGCTCCATAAAAAATTATGAAATTTGGATTCAATGATCTTCCGCCTCTTAGCTTCCTTCTCCAATTGTTCTTGCATCAAAAATCCTCCGAAAAGTCAAATTATCACCAAAAACATTCTGCATGCGCATATTGGCTAAAACAGAGAAAAGGAAAGTAACAAGGCTCTTTTAAGACCAATTCCTTAACAAAACTTAGGGATAATTAACATGAAAATGTGATAAATAATGCACCTATCAATAGACACTTCATAATGGCTGGTTATTATTTGGTAGCTACTCAACTGTTGAGTTATTAGGGTACCAAAGTTTCAGCCAATCATATTCCCAGAGAAGCAAATTTAATTGTTAATACGATGGCACAGTTGGCTTCTGGAGCACAGATCCAAGAAAGAAGGTTCGAGGTGGATGTGGAAGTACAAAGAAGAAATCTATCTTCTATCTTTGAAAGAATGTTCATTTTAGATGTAATGACTAAAGAAGCTAAGATAGAAGACTGGAGAACACCCATCATCCAGTACTTGAAAGACCCTTCCTCTCCCACAAGTAATAAAACTAGGCAGCAAGCAACTAAGTTTGTCATGTGGGACAAAACTCTGCTGAGAAAGACTCCAGATAGACTTTTGTTAAAGTGCTTTGGTCTAGAAGAGTCAATGAAGGTGATGGCTGAAGGGCATAAAGGCATTTGTGGTGCACATCAAGCCGAAACCAAGATGAGATGGTTGGTAAGAAAGTATGGATACTTTTGGCCTGATATGGAAAATGATTGTAAGGCTTATGCCTGAGGTTGTGAATAGTGTCAAAGACATGGACCTCTCCAACACATGCCCTCAGTACCCTTGAATCTAGTGGTGAAGCCTTGACTTTTCTAAGGGTGGGCAAATGGACTTCATCAGGCAGATTTACCCAGCTTCCACCAAGGAGCACACCTTCATAATTGTGGCAACTGACTACTTTACCAAGTAGGTGAAAGCTTCAGTTGTGAAGACTATCACTTCAGCGGCTGTCAAGAAATTCATTGAAACCAGGATCTTACACAGATATGGGGTGCCTGAGACAATTGTTACAGATCGAGGACCATCTTTTATCTCAAAAGAAGTAGAGGAATTTGCAAACAAGTTCAAAATAAAGATGATCCAGTCTAGTCTTTACTACCCCCAATCAAATGAGCAAGCAGAAGCTAACAATATGATCTTAGTAAATATTGTTAAGAGAATGGTGGCAGATAGTCCAGAGAAATGGCATGAGAAGTTGAGAGATACTCTTTGGGCCTACAGAACCTCAAAAAGAGCAGGAACTAGTACTACCCTATGCCTTAACCTTCGAGCAAGATGTTGCACTCCCTATGTAGATCAATGTAAGCTCTGTTAGGCTTCAAAACCAGTTTGGTCTACATAGTGAAGAATACATTCAGGCTATGTGTCAAGGAATTGAAGATTTGGATGTAGCTGGAATTGAAGCCTTGAATAAAATCCAAGAAGGGAAGAAGGTTGTTGCCCGAGCATACAACAAGAGAGTAAAATTAAAAACCTTCAAGGAAAGAGAGTTGGTATGGAAGGCAGTTCTACCCTTGGGAGCCCAAGTTAGAGGTTTTAGGAAGTGGAGTCCCACTTAGGAAGGACCTTTCAGCATCAACAAAATGTTAGAAAGATGAGGGTACTACTTGTCAGATTTGGAAGGAAACTTGCAAAAACATCTAGTCAATGCTAAGTTTTTTAAGAAGTATCACCTAACTCTGTAGGATGTTAGAGACCATTATATTGATGATGTTTAAACAATGGCAGAAGTATTGGATGCTTTTTGAAACATATAAAAGTAAATGGACAAGTCAAAGTGGAGAAAAAATGATCTTTTATTCATGAGACCATTCTCTTTTGTATACATATCCTAAATGTTCCTGATTATAGGATTGCCAATTGGGCATTGACAGTTTGTTAAGATTAGTAAGTGTTATGTCTTCTTTTAAAGAGAATGACTAATCTGGAGTCATTGGTGTGACTGATACCAAGACAAGCATGTAGGTGCTCAATAGAGAATGAGTCAACTAAATGCAATCAACGAGGAGTTCTCATTCTCATGTCACATAAGAACTCATGGTTGGGATAAGTCAAAATGGTCCATTGACCTAAGGCATCATAGTTGTCTTATGGTTGGGTCCTTGATCTTTGACTATATCAAAGTCGCTTCGTCAAATGGTGTCCACGGCATAGTTGGGGTTAAGCCACTTAGCCATGGAGGCAAGTGAAAGTACAACAACGGATCTCTAACCTTCAAACCATTTGAGAGAGAATACTCTATGATATGATTAAGAATCTCTGGCTAGAATATGAATGAGATTTAGGAATTCGTTCCAAATCACATTCAAGGTAATCATATAAGTAAGAGAATCACATTGGATAGTAGACATGAATAAACTATCAAATCAAACAATGTGGTCAAGAGTATTGTATTAAAGAAAGACGGTATTGCATTGTAATCCTAAACTAAATAGGTTCTCCACCTCTTCTTATTGGCTTCTAGGTGTCACTCATGGTTTATGGAAGCCCTAAAGGTGTATAATCACTAAAGAGAGAATTGAAAGTAAGTTTCAATTCACAGTCGATTTGAAGAGTTCTAATCGCCTACTGCCTCGCTAAAAGGAACCTAATGGATCGTACACCATGTAAGGTACAAATTGAAGAAACAACGGAGATGAGTAAGGATAATTAAATGGTTTAATTATTTATGGCTAGGATTAATTAATATGTTAATTAATCAAACGAATAAGTTCGTTTTAGCTTTTGAGTAATTATTGGACCTCAAGGCACATTGGGCTTAGAACTGTCAAGCCTATTAACTTAAGTTGTTAGTGATGGATGGTATATTTTTTCAAACAACACCTATACTCTTTGTACTATTCACACCATACCAATCACTTACAACTTTCAATCACCTTTCAAACACACAAATCAACTCACACACACCATCACTACTCACCATTACAGGCCACCCCTATAATGGGGGTACTTTTGGGGCTTTTATGCAATTGCATAAAGTTTTGATACTTTTGTGTATTCCCACTTTGACCCAAAAGTTTACGTTTTTACGTAAAGGCCCAAAATCACTAAAGGACAAATTGTTTTGCTCCTTTAATGAAGTTGTTGTATTTGTTGAAAATTTTGGGTTCTAGTTGTAATTACATGAAGTAGTGGACTTTTGTGTTTTTACAAAGTGACCTCAAAAGTTTGTGTTTTGCAATAGAGCCCAAAAGTTGAGGTTATTGCATTTTGGCCCAAAATTAGTTGAGAACAAAATAGTTTGTCTCCTTAAATGAGAATTGGATTTTCATTTCATTTAGCTCCATTTAAATAAATTCTATGGATACAAAAACCAAATGACAATGTTGCATTCAAGTTTAATTAGTTAAAGCGTTAATTAATTAAAGAAAGGGTGATTATGAACCTAAGCCTACGATAATTGAGCTATGTGAAAGGCCGTCTTCAAATTTGTTTGAACCATGGGAATGTGTAGATTAGATTTTAGTTGTAATTTAATATGATCAAATGTTGTAAAAGAGTATAAGCTCTTCTTTACTTTAAAGTAATTTGATTTGTTCAAATGTTGTAAAAAAAGCATAAGCTCTTTTTTACTTTGAAGCACTCCTCTCTTGTTTTATTTGATATGCATGAAATTGGAGTAGTTGGGTCCAACGCCCAATAAGAAAACATGCCTTCATGTGATTAAACGCATAAGTAAAATCAATCACCATCCCTAGACCAAGATCCAATTCTAGGCTCATGTTGGATCGAATCAAAGGTTCATAGTCATCCTAAGGCCCTAAGACAACTATATAGTCCATCAATGAATGCAAAGCTTATGTTAGTAGTACCATATAGTTTTGCTCTGAAAACTATTTTACAAACATAGTAGGAGTATCATATACTACTAAATCAATCAAATGGACCAATAGTTGTAATAGGACCAAATTGTTTTAATGAGATTAAAATGCATGCTTATATGTGATGAGACCTAAAAACCCTCAACCAAACTGTTATTAAGTTGACAAGCGTGAGAGTGCTTTAAACACTCTTTCGTGGCCTTCCACCATGGTAGGCTTCAATCGTTTGTGACTCATACACCGACTTCACCCTATCATAGGGGAGTACAAAGTGTTTGCTTACACTCATGAGGAGTTCTATACGCATACATGATATTGTGAAGGTAGGTAACAAGAATGATTGTGAGGTTGTTCTTGAACCCCTACCCAAACTTGCATGGTGGGAATGACTTAACTAAGTGCAATGGAGCCAACATCATATCATTGTAAGGCATCATTCTCTAGATGCCAAATAAGATGGGTACTTACATGAGATGTAAATGAGTAAGCGTACTCTCTCATTATTATTGATGCTAGCCAACATCATATCATTGTGAGGTGGGCTTGGTAATAGTGAGCCTTCCGTACCTTATTAAGAGTTTCCTCCAAAACTCTCGAATTCTGATAAGGGATATGGAATTTGCCAAAAATAATGGGTGGTGCTATTTGATTTAAAGCCCAAGATAAAATAGCTTAAAATCGATCAATTTATATTCGTTATGTATTTATTTACCAATATATTTGCAAACGTTATCCAAAACTTGACAATGAAAAACTGAAGGCTTTAGTTTCCGAACTTGGTACCACAATCTCATAAATTGTCTTGAATGGATTGTATATGTACCTAAGTAACCTCATCCTCACAATTTTCCTATTGATAATGTATCAATGGAAGAACATGTTAGATAAGTCTATCATAAAGAGGACAACACAAACAACTAGTGCTTACTCCTTTGTTGTATGAACAAAGGAACTTGAGAAGATTAGCACAAACACATGGACACTTTTAGTGTCATAATTCTTCCATTACAAATTGTTGTATGAAGAAATAAGAGTTGCTTTGAACAACCCTTAGTTAACACAAACACTAGTGCTTGTTTCTTTGTTACATGAACAAGGAACTTGAGAAGTAAGCACATGGACATGGACACTTTATGTGCCATGATTTTTCACTTACAAATTGTTGTATGAAGAAATGAGAGTTGCCTTGAACAATTCTTGAAAGTTTGTAATCATGTTTAGAACATAATGGTTGATCGACAAAACAATAGTCCATCAACATGGACTTACGATGATTTTGAATCATTGAGTGTTGAAGTGTTAAACCACTTCAGGAGATGAAAAGTAGGCAAGGACTTCACCTTTGAGTCCCCATCCAAATGGTTCACTAAGTTTATTGTAAATTATATAGTGAACAATAGCCACACGCTCTCCAAATCGTTTGATGTGTATAACACAATTGAAATAAGCTTCAAGAGAGATAATGGGAGTTTAAGGGACCATGACTATTGTAATCAATGGAGAAATCAAATGGTGAAGGCGAAATAACTCCAAGCACTAGTAGAAAAAAGCTCATCTACCACGGTGGATGTCCGTGATAAATTGCAATCTACCACGGACATCGTGCCCGTTAGTATTATGGATGTGATAAAAAGTCTCTATTTCTACCACGGGCTATGCCCGTTGTCAAGTGCAATGTAACCACATATTGTGTCCGTGGTAGATTGGGATCTAATACCATGTGTTATGGCCATTGTGGATTACAAATTGATCACGGCCCGTTGTACAAAAATTTCCGAAAATTAAAAAAAAAAAAATAATCAATAAACATATAAATATATATAAAGATATTTATTTACAAAATTGCATATTTACTTTATAAAAAATCACATATTCAAATATTTCACTAAAAGCTAACAACAAAATGAGTGGTTATATTAAGAATACCAAATCACTAAGTTATGCTACAGTTGTGTACCAAAACATGTAGACTTTGTTTCACTCTAAAACAAACTCAAGTCCTAGTTCCAACCTTGGCCCTCCAATGAAATTCATCTTCTCTGCAATCCTTTCTTCAAAAAGCACACATCTCCAGCAAGCCAATCACACTGCAAATTTGCAGGTGCCCAAACGTAGTAGTTGATAATTGAATTATAAACCCTCATGAATTAGAATCACCAACCACCTATGAGACAAACAAGGAAAAATATAAAGCTTAGAAATCAAAACTCATCACTTAAGGACATCATATACAAAACAATTCAAATTCACAAAGTCAATTAGTCATGATCCAAGTGAGTACACGGTGCAATTCAAAAAAGTACCTAAGACACCTCATGTATTAGTATCGAGCCTATGAAGATCAATGTGCATGTCTTCCTCAATGTGTATGTGAGAAAGAGCGAGAGAGGAGAGAGGAGAATTTTTCACAGGGCTTACATTATAGTAATTAAGTAGTGGCCTTTTACCATACTATGTTCTTAGAGGTCAAGACAACAGTTCACCAAACCTTGCAATTAAAATTTTCAGTTCTCGGCATCGGTTGAAAGACCGTGAACCTTCGGTGTGTATTGCAGAGCAAACCCCACTCTTCCATTGATTTAGCATAGTTGTAACTGGTAAGTAATCTCTAGTAGCACCTGAAATTATAAGGACCAAAGAGTCAAGGAACATTGAAACTTCATTTAGCATCAAATACAGTACATACCAACTCTTGTTCAACATCCAGCAAAGTAATCATCTTTAATTCTCCTTTTCTAGATAACACTTAGGTAGTCAACTCGTCTGGTACACCATGATAGAAATATCATTTACTATACAGTTCAAACAAGAAAGATAACAATACCTTATGACACAACTCTTCCAACCAAAACCTTTCTCTGCAACGTGATCTTGGAATTCAATGTGGCAGTATAACAAAACATAAAGAAACTTGCACCACGTGTAGCAGACTCTCAAGTTTGTTCTTTTACTCTTATAATTCAAACATAATTATGCACTAAAAGTCCTTGTTTACAAGGCAAGAAAAAGAACTTAATGCAGACCTAACCCATATGTGACAATCCTTTGATAACAAGAAGTTTAAGTAACTTGGCGCGCAAGTAATTAACTTAGTTCACACTTGTTCAACATCTGTTACATTGAGATAACAGTGACACGCCAAGATCCTTGTTAGTTTTGATTGTGAGCCTCAAGGCCTACACCAAAGGCCCCACAAAGGCACCTTTCAAACTAACTACTAACCTATCTTGCAGCACACCAAGCAGTAAGAGCCCGCCCGACAACACACCAAGTGCCAAACCCCTAGGGAGCTGTGCGAGGGAACTCCTTGCCCGAACAAAAGGTGTGTAAATTGACAAAGTGACTATCAAGGAATTCAATTGTCCTCTTTCCTTTTTCTGTTAGAAATAAATTTGAGTTAAGTTTTCGTCGGTTACGGAGAAGGAAAAGGAAGAACAATGGGGATAGACAAAGAAGCAAAACGAAATTTTTATGGCATTATTCCATTAATAAGTAAGCTGTTAGAGAAATGAAAGAGAAGACAATAGAAAAGAAGGAAGCCGATCATTTATTGAGGAATAAAAAGCCACCAAACAGACGCACAATTTTCACAAGGCTACAGCAAGCTTGGCGTGGCAGAGAGCAAGGGGACTTTTTAAGGGGTTTTCTGAATTTACCTTTCTTCTTAATTTTATGAATTCAATAATATTTCCATTTATATATTGGAACTAATTTCTTTTCATTAGGACTACGATGTAGCCTACCCATCATTGATTGCTTAATTTCTTAGTTTAATTATTTCTAACTTTCCTTTTACTTTAATTCTTGGTGATTGGCCATCACTTTGGTTGAAATTGAGTGTATTTTATGCAAATTATCACAGATGTCATGTTGTTAACTCTATTTTAGCGTCCTGCAAATGATGCCATGAATTCATTGACGTAGATGTCATACACTAGGTTTAATGCAATCCCTTAGTTAGTTCCTAAATTGTTAATGACTCGTATGTGCTTAGTAATCTAGATGCCATAGATTGTTAGCGCATATGAGTATACGTAGTAGTCTAGATGTCATAGATACTATATGAATTAGAGGAACTAGACCGTCAAGTTGCATGTGCATTCATTAATAATTAACTATGGAATTGAGTTGGATTAGTTATGGTGAATCGGATGCTCTAGTGTCCTTCACAATAGAATTATAATTTTTTTTTCTAGTTGTTCATCATTCTCAATCACTTGTTAATCTCATTTCCTTTTTATTTACAATTACAATTTCATAATTGCTTTTCAAATCATCAATCGTTCAATTTCAATGCAAGTGTAATTTAAATTAAGTTAGATAATTAGAATTATATCAATCTTAGTTGGGAAGATCTTGTGCTTGCCTGCTATATTATACTACGATTCGTACACTTAAAAATTGAACTTAATCGAGTTGATTTCGGTTAATCTAATTTTAGCAACAAGTTTTTGGCGCCGTTGCTGAGGATTGAATTAATTCTATCTTTAGCTTATTTTCACTATTATTTGTGTTGATTTTAGTATTTAGTTTTTCTTTCTTTGTTTTTAGGTACTTTTTGTTCATGCATGGTCGCCATTCTCAGAGTCTAGAGCTTGTACCGTACGATTCAAATCTTAAGATAACCTTCTGACACCTATGAAGAGGACACACTAAGCCACAAGAATTGAATAACGAAATGGCTCTCCTTGATCCGAACGAGAACTAAACACTGATGGAGTATTATGTTCCTCATGTGACCCTATGACAACCTCTCCTTCATTTGTCATTCGTCTGCAAATTGTTGCCAACAATTTCTAGTTAAAGCCATCTTTCATTCAAATGATGTTGTCATTCTATGGCTTGTCAACCGAAGATCCTAATTTGCATTCTTGAGATTTGTGACACTCTCAATATCCATTATGTGATGGAGGAAGCCATCATATTGCAGATATTCCCATTCTCATTGAAAGAGAAGGCAAAGACTTGGCTCTAATTTATTTCACCTAACTCGATTACAACTTGGAATAATTTGGCAAGGAAACTTTTGCAAAAAAGTTTCCCTCTTTCCAAGACTACTAAGTTGAGTAATGACATAATAACTTTTACTCAATTCCATGACGAGCCCTTTTATGAGAGTTGGGAGCGATTCTAAGATTTCTTGTTGAAGTGCCCACGTCATGTTCTATCGGAATGGCTGCAACTTCATAATTTCTATCAAGGTTTAAGCTCTAACAAGAAGCAGGTGATAAGCCCTGCTAGTGGGGGTGCTCTAATGACAAAGACCGTTGATGAAGCTTCAACACTATTCAATACATTGGCTGCTAATTCTCAAAGTTGGGGTACCGATAGAGAATTACAAAAGAAGGCCAGAGTACATGAGATTGACGCTATGTCAACTATGGCTGCAAAAAATTTTGTTTAATTAAAAAGTTTGATAATTTAATGACCATCAAATTTGTGAAATCATGTGATGTCATTTGGTGAAATTTGTGCAGGTATACATTTAACTATCGAGTGTCCCATGAGTAGTTCTTTTCCAGAGTTTATTCAAGAACAAGCCAATCAAGTGAACAACTTCAGCCGCCAACAGTTTGATCTATTCTCAAATAAATATAATCCTGGTTGGCGTTATCATCCAAATTTTTCTTGGAAGAATAATCAATAAAATCAAGTGAAACCACCACTACCGTTCTAGAACAATGAAGCCAAAAAGAGTTCAACGGAAGATATCATGGCTTAATTCGCTCAACTACCAACACTCTCACTTAAAACACCAACAATTTAATGCAAGCAACGCAAATTTCTCTACAAAATCAGGAGGCATCCACACACAAGTTAGAGGATCAGGTTGGTCAGATTCCCAATGCGATGGTTGAGGAGAAGAGGGGAAGTTTCCAAGTCAAACTGAGATCAATCCCAAGAAACAAGAACAACTCAAGGCCATCACACTCCGGAGTGGGAAAGTTGTAAAGACAAATGGTGAAGGAAAAGTGGACCGGTTTGAAAAGTATGAGAATTATATTAGTGAACTGCAAGAGGAAGAACGTACATGAGAAAAACTTGTCTCTACCTCTTCCATATCCTCAACAGTTACAAAAGGTTAAGAAAGATCAACACTTTTCTGATATTTTTTTATTTGTTTTAAAAAAAGTGCATATTAACATCTTTTGCTTGATGCAGTGAAACAAATCCCGAGCTATGAAAATTTTTTGAAAGACATATTAACACCTAAGTTGAATGATCTTGGAATTTTCACTAGTCCTTACACAATTGGAAATACTTATTTTGATAAATCTTTATGTGATTTGAGTGCCAGTATTAATATAATGCCTTTCTCTATCTTTCAACAATTAGGTTTGGGAGAGATGAAACCAACATGGGTTTGTTTGCAGCTTGCAGATCGATCTGTCAAATACCCAGAGGAATTATGGAAGATATATTAGTTTAGGTTGACAAGCTAATTCTCCTTGTAGATTTTGTGCTTCTTGATATGGAAGAAGATCATGAATCCTGATCATTCTTGGCGGACCATTCTTGGCCACTACGGATACTCTAATTGAAGTTCAAAAGGGCCTAGTCGCATTGAGAGTACAAGGAGTGCATGTGGCGTTTAAAGGATTTTAAGATATTATATACTCAAGTGAGGCAGAATGTTTTGGAGTCGATGTTTTGAACAAAGAGGTGAATGTGGATGACAATTTCGACGCCATCAATTATGCACCTCTTCTCACCAATCCTACTTAATCCATTCCATAATATGGCTAAAGACTACAACTAGACTATAAATTTAGCGCTAGTTGGGAGGCAACCCATTATATCTATTATTGCTTTCTCTTATTTTTTGTTTTAATTTTGCCCTAAATTTCTTGCCTGATAAACTGTATTATTTTATTTTTCATTGTAGGAGAACTTGATGTTGTCCATCCTTGGAGCTGATTGTGGAATTGAAGGCTGGGGGTTGCTCTCAGAGAACACAATGACTACCAAGTGGTGCATAAACCAGGGAAGTGTCTCTGTCCAAATGCTTTTACTAGTTCATTTCAACTTTCTTTTCTTTATTTCCTTTGTATAAAAAAATTAAAAAAAAAAAAAAAAAAACATTGGGGACAATGTTCATTTTAAGTTGGGGTGTAAAAAAATAAAAATAAAAAAAATATATGAAATTTTAAAAAGAAAAAAAAATATATGAAATTTTAAAAAGAAAAAAAAATTCATAAATTTTGAAAATCCAAAAACATTGTCTTGTTTTGAATTTGTTTTCTTTGTTTTTTGTTTTTTGTTTTTTTTTTTTTTGTTAGTTTTCCGACTCAATGATATGATTGAATTGAATTCAAACCATGGTGATTGGGAAAGTAGTAAGCATGCTTTAGTTTAATTTCTTTATTCCCTTGTTAGCTTGTATATTTTTTATCATCCTTGAAAGACACAAATGCACATAGCCTCGTGGTTCAACGTTTCATATATGAATATAGTGACCAAATGCAACTCTTGTGAGCTTTTGAGCCTATTATGATTGAACTATCATGCATCAATCATATTTATTCTTGTGCATATGATCTTTTTTTTTTTTTTTTCTTACATGTATCTCTAGAAGTTTCTTTATACCTCTCGATTCATTCATCAATTCATGTAATAACTTGAAAAGGTTATAGGCCATTTTTGAGTCGTTTGAGTATTTCATACCTACCTTGTATGATAATTTTATCCACAGCAGCCCCCTTGAGCCTTAAATTAAGCCTTTTCTTTGTTAGTTATATCTCCCTACCATGCTCTGATTGGAGTTGAGCTTTTATGAATATACCTATCCATTCTTGTTTTGAGAAAGTATTACAAAGGTTGTGCTTTGGGGTTTTGTTTATATAGAAAAATGAATGGAGAATTTGTACTACATTGAAACATGAAAATGAGGGACGTTGTAGCTTTGTAGATTTGAGCATGTTTAAAAAGAGAGAAGGGATTAAAAAGCTACATGTTGTTCGTTGATTCTATGTGGGTAGTATGAATTTCAATCATTTCATTAAAGAAGAATTGAAAAAAAAAAAAAAAAAAAAAAAAAAAAAAAAAAAAAAAACCTGGAGAGTTCTGAAATGTGGAAATGTTGTATAATCACTATTATCATAAGGGAGACGTTTGAGTATGAAATTGTATATCCTTGGGGTGGTTAGCTTATGATGCAAAACGTATATTTCCAACCGAAGTGAAGATGGGGTGCAACTGTTTTTGGTTTGTTAAGTACTTTCTCAAAAAAAATTATTTTCATTAGCCAATTAACCTTAGCCCCGTTATAACCTAACAAAAGACCTTTTGATCCAAAGAATTACTTGAAATTGATACTGAGCTAGGTTGACAAGCAAGTATATGGCGGCATGTTTAATGAGATCATTTGAGTGAAACATGTTAACCCAAAAATATGGGTGAATGAGTGCATGCTTGGTGAGAATGTCATTTGTTTGCATGCATGATTTCTAGAATCTTGGAATTGCATTGGCATGGCTATTACACACACTACATTTCACGGATGATTGAAAGGTTTTTGCTAACACTTGGAATATGGTTGATTCACTTGCTTTTCGCTTACCGAACTTCTTGGTTACTATGTACTCTTGATTGAGATTCTTTGAGGGTTATCAAGGAGGAAACTAACGCTCTCCATGCTATTACTTTTCATGTTTTTATTTCTTTTACTCAGGGACTAACAAAATATAAATTTGGGGGTATTTGTAGAACGTATATTTAGCTATTATTTTGACCCGAAAGCTATATTTTTTTGTGATATGTTGAATTTAAATGAAATAAATTACATGATTTGTGTTTTTACAGTTGGACTAATGAGTTTGGAAAAACCATGTCAATTTCTTAATTTTATTATAATCAGGTCTTATGTTTAATTGCATATGGCTTTCGACTGAAGTGTAGACTATGCAATATGCATGTGAACAGACAAAGAAACCAAAGTCTTGCTTTTCGCTCTCCCATTTCCCAGCCACAGCCGACATACTTTGTCAAAGAGAAGGATGGAGAATCAACTTTCCAATCTCATCTTCAATTCATGGGTTTTCACCAAGAGCATGAATCAGGCATCTGTGGCTTTTATTTTATTAATTTCAGTGGAGATTAATCATTTCCAGAGTCCGCTGCAAATGAAATGGAGAGTCGAAGAAGTTAATTGGGAGGATATGGCTGCAGCGAGTAAACCCAAGAGGCACAAGAGTATGCATTTCTTGATTGAGAAATCAATGATGGTGTGTAAATGCACAAAGTGGCTATCAAGGAATTCAATTGTCCTCTTTATTTTTGCTGTTAGTAATAAATTTGCGTTAAGTTTTCGTCGGTTAGGGAGAAGGATACAAGGAAGAACAAAGGGGGAAGACAAAGAAACAAAAAGAAACAGCTGGAGTTTGCTTTGGCATTATTCTATCAATAATTAGGCTGCTGAAGAAATGAAACAGAAGACAAATAAGAAGAAGGAAGATGATCATTTATTAGAGAATACAAAAGCCACCAAACAGACGCACAACTGTTCACCAAAAAAAAAAAAAAAAACAGACGCGCAACATCCACAAGGTTACAACAAACTTGGTGCGGCAGCGAGCAAGGGGACTTTTCAGGAGTTTTTCTAAATTTAATTTTCTTCTTAATTTTATGAATTCAATAATATTTCCGCTTATGTTTCGGAGCTAATTTCTTTTGGTTAGGGCTAGGAAGTTTCCTAGCCATGAGTGCTTAATTTCTCAGTTTATTTATTACTGAATTTTCATTCACTTTGAGTATCATTTTGCTATGCTTATGAGCTTAGTTTTGATCTTGGTGATTGGCCATCACTTTGATTGAAATTGAGTGTATTTGATGCGAATTATCACAGATGTCATGTTGTTAATTCGGTTTTAGTGTCCTGCAAATGATACAGTGAATTCCTTGATTTAGATGTCATACACTAGGTTTCATGCGGCCCCTTAGTTCCTAAATCGTTAATGAACTTGTATGTTCCTAAATTGTTAATGAACTCGTATGTGTTTAGTAATCTAGATGTCATAGATTGTTAGCCTATATGAGTATACGAAGTAGTCTAGATATCATAGATACTATATGAATTAGAGGAACTAAACCGTCAAGTTGGATGTTTATTCATTAATAATAAATTGTGGAATTGAGTTTGATTGGTTATGGTGAATCAAATGCTCTAGTGTCCTTCAGAATCGAATTATAATTTTTTTTTTCTAGTTGTTCGTCATTCTCAATCACTTGTTAATCTCATTTATGTTTTATTTACAATTACAATTTCATAAATGTTTCTCTAATCATCAATGACACACCCCGACCCGGAATGTCCATAGGACCTCGAATCGAGCTATACTAGCCAACACCTGGAAGGTGACGAAGCCATAAAGTGTGATAGTGTATAAAATATGAATAAATTAAAACCTAAAAGTGCTTAAGTACACGAGTGCGCGATGAGCGAGTCTGGACCCATTTCACGCGTGATACAGAGTATACGTATAGTACAGTAAAGTAAGATAATGATTATACAATCATAAGAAGACATCTGTATTGAAAAGTGCCACGAATCCTCGTCGATACACAACTCTGCTGCTAGAACCTGGAGGGGTGCAAAAATAGAAAATGTGAGTGAGCAAAACAAAACTTTTCAAATCAATTTCAATTACCAAAGGTCGTAACACCTATATAATTTCCCAGAAAATAACAGGCGTGACTATCACTCAAAACCATAACCAAAATAATAGTCTCACAGTTATGCCGTGTCAAATATCTCAACAATAATAAGTAACCTAGGTGAAATAAATCAATATGAAATGGTATGTTAGCCGGATCTACCTATTGTGGCCTGTACAGCTGAACCAATAGCTCATCAACATGCTAGCCGAAGTCACCTCACGTGACCTGTATGGCTAAATCAATAACTCATCAACATGCTAGCCAATAGCTCATCAACATGCTAGCCAATCCAATAGCTCAATAACATGCTAGCCAATAGCTCAATAACATGTTAGCCAATAACTCATCAACATGCTAGCCAATAACTCAATAACATGCTAGCCAATAGCTCAATAAGTATACTTTCACACAAGTCGGAACCACCTAAAGTGGTCTGTACGACAGAACTAGGTGTAAATAAATGCGCTCAAGTGCTACAATCACGTGAAGACTGTGCGAATAATCGCGGGTCACCTACGAGTCGGAACCACCTATTGTGGTATGTACGACAGAACTGTGCACCTACCTTGGATCCAAGGTGAGCGTAAGGTGCGAGAGGTGAACATCACGTGAAGGATTGTGCCCTGGCCACGAGCGGGAGGACTAACATCAGGGTGCAGGTTTATGAGCTCTAACTGCATCTAATATAACATGTAAGACTCTTGGGCAACCTGTATGACAAGGTCAGAGTTGCCTAAAACATAAATGTAGTCATGCCATAAGTCCATCATTGCAACTAATACCATAAACTCACCTAAACTTACATGTGTGTCTTGTGTTCACCTTTGCACTTCAAAGCATTCATAATAATTATGTGCAGATAATATACATATGGATATGCCATGATGCAATCTAATACTCAACCATAACATAGTGTTTCCAAATATAAATAAATATATATATACATATATATATACATATACAAAATGGCGTGAAATGCATAATCTATAACGCCCCACTTCCAAACTATTTATTTTCGGGAATAATTGTCGGTGATAAGCCTAACTAGACACTAGTTTAATTAACTATCATTACTTACGTTTCCTTACTTTAATTTCTTGATTCTTCACATTGATTTATGACCAACATTTAACCACCAAATCATAAGGTTAAATCTCACATTTTCCACCAATGTCCTTCACATTGCTCAATTCCCCAAACAAGGCTATTGTCTCAATTATTATATGGATGAATCTAACGTCTCGTTAGACTGCCTACATACCCTAAACAAAGATCAAGTCATTCGTAGTTCGTACTAGTCCTCCAAAGCATTCACAGAAATTATATGAAATATTCAATTTATAAACGTTTGTGGAGATGTCAATCTTATATATATATATATGGATACACGATAGAAAGGAAAACACCCACTCACCTTAGGTCCGCGCTACAACTCCTAAGCATGAATATCGAGACATCACGAACGATCCTCACCTGCCACGAAGTCCAAAAGTGGACGAAAAATGGTCAATTTTGCCCATGAAGCCGGCGGGTTTCTAAACATTCCCGGCGTCGATTCGTCGTCTATAGTGATCCAACGGGGTCAAGGTTGCTTGAGATTTTCTCCTGAGATGATGGGCTATAAAGCCCAAGTGGTGGCATCGGCCATCGCTTTGCCGATTCGCCGGAAAATTGAAAAAGGTGATCGGAGCACTTCGAGAACCATTGATTTTTATGGCCTCAAACCATCTCATACAGTGGTTAATCAAGATGGTTATTAGTTGGGTTTTGTAGAGGGGAATGAGAGCTTCAAGATGGTGGTGGTGGCGTCGCAAAACTCCACCAGAGTTGCCCGGAATCGGCCTTGGAAAACCGGATGTCACGGTGGGTGGTGCACGGGAAAGCTGAGAGCTTTCTCCATTCTTAATTTTTTTTTTTTTTTTTTTTTGATTGGTCCCCTTGACCTTGTAGCTAATTGGTCCCCTTTAATGTGCCTAAAATCTAATTGGGCTTCACCCCGTAAGGTGGGGATTTAAGTTAATTAAAACTAAACCTTGAATAACCAAATTTCGAACGTCCATAACTATACCGTTATAATTCAGACTCGCAAATGGCTTTTGCCTATGTGTTCGTACCAACGAGTACTACGAGGATATGCTAAAACAATAAGTCTCATATCTCTCAAACCAATGGCCAACGGAAGTCAAAGTTCTTGCCTCTAGAGCATTTTCGTAAATTCACGCTTTTAAAATTAATAAAAAGGTAAAATTATGGACGGGTTGTCACAATCAATCGTTCAATCAATTTCAATGTGAAATTCAAGTGCAATTTAAATTAAGTTAGATAATTAGAATTATATCAATCTTAGTTGGAACAATCTTGTGCTTGCCTATTACATTATACTACGATTCATACACTCGCAAGCATTAAAATTTGAACTTAATTGTGTTGATTTCGGTTAATCTAATTTTGGCAACAATAGGCAAGGCCTTAAGAATGAAGAGGTTTGCCGAGGCAGAGTCTTGATAGGACTGAGCCTCCTCGGCAAGTCCAAAAACATTCCAATCTATCTTTTCTTAATTGAAATTTAACCCTGATCTAGTCTCGGCTTCCCATTTGAATAAGGATTCTAAACATAGACTTAAGTTCTTCTCATCTGATTAAGCATGAATTCTGATCCTTTGAACAACCCCAACTTATCAAATCGATTGCCAATCTATAACAGTTTTAGTCTTTTTGGGACTCGGTTGAACCGTGCTCAAAATGTAAGCTCTTTACAATCCTTTAGTATAAGGACTCAACTGGGCTACTATTATCTTTGACTAGAGCATGTTGTACTTACCTTGGAGCAAATATCAGGCCTTCCACTGTACTTTACTTTCTCTTGGCCCAACTTGTATTTTGGGCCCAAAGAACGTTTCAGATGAGCTTCATTTTCTTTGGTTCAATTGTTCTTCATTTTGAAATGTTTGCATGCTACACAAACAAGTAAGGATGTAGAATCTTGGTGTGGTTTATGGGGTGTGATGGCTTACGCATGGTATGTGGGAGACAAAATTTGATGTCCCTTAGTGAATCACTAAATGATAAGTTAAAACATAGGTTCAATTGTAAAAATGATTGGTGTCTATCTGGGTGCATCTGAACCAATTACCATCAGTGTTTAAAATATCGGTTGTGAAGCCTATATAATCCCAAAAATCTTGGAAGTGACACATGGATTTTTGCTCAAGAAAGACTCATTAAATAGGCAGACTTCTCATATACTCCCACGCGCAGTTTAGCACCCCTAAAGGTCAAAACAACTATATACGACTGCCCACAGCTTATCTACCCATGACAAGGAAAAGTCAAAACATTAAAGATAAGGATTAATTACACAAATCCTATCTTTAATACATTCCTAATTGAAGATTGACTCTATTTAAGTAAGTAATCCCTATTTAAATCAATTAGGGATATTTACACCATTATCTCAAGATATTATTTCATATTTAATATCTTAAGAATATTCCCTCCATACACCTTGGCCAATAGGATGCCTCCATGTGTAGGGTTAAACCGTAACACCATGGCCGACCCCTTCTCCTATAAATACCTCTATCTCTACCAAATTTCAGTAAGCTTTTGCTACCCTCAAAAGCCCTAAACACTTCCCCTTTTCAGAGAAACTAACTTAGGCATCAAAAATCCATAGGCCTAACACCCCCCTCAACTTTTATCAAAGGTATTGATTGTTTTGCAGGTACATTTTCATCAAAGTAGCCAACCCAGCACCCATCCTACGACAAAGTTTTGCAAGCGCCTCGAGTAGGCAAGGCTCTCGAAGTCCCGAAGCCCCAAAGCCAAAACTAAAACCGAAAGTGACCACATGTGATCGACTGCTTTGCCGAAACAGCTTACCTAGTCGCCCTACGATAAAGTTTTGCAAAAGACATGGCGAAATAGCGAGGATGAAGCAAAACAAAGAAATCAGTTTATTAAATTTCTAGCAAATTGATAAACTGGCTCGATGGCCAACAAAGTTCAAATAAAGCAAAACGAAAAGGAAAAGAAGAAAATTTTTAAGTCTAAGAAAAAAGAATACTCATCGGCAGTCTACGCAACAACTGGTTCCTCAACTACCACGCCTTCAGTAGCTACACCACTCTCATTAGCCAAAGCTTCCATCATGACCCTCAGTTGCTCCACCAAAGGTAGCCTCAAACGAGAAGTTAAGCAAATCAACTGGAGAAATTGAATAAGTCTCGAAGTTCTTTTCATGAAACTCATAATGTAACGGCCTACCCTGTAGATGGTCTATATAGCCAAGCTTGGAGAAATCGACCTAATAAGGAGCAAGCGCCACTTCGTGACCAACCGTCTCATTCTTCAGCTACACATTCTCCCCAGCAAGCCTAGTGTGAGCATCCTGTAGCTTATCCAGTTCATTCTTTAGGTTCTCACTAGCAAACAACGAACCTTGTAGATCCACTTCCTTGGACTCAAGCTTACTGGCAACATCCTTGACACGAGCATTTCACCATGCATGAAGATAAGCTCATCACTCTTATAAAAACAAGCAGATCGTAGCTCCGAATTTACACACTCAAGGTCATGGGCCACAGTGTAACATGACTGACTTCTTTCTCTGCAGCTTTCTATATCGGCTGAGTCGTACTATGCTTAGCTTTCAAATCGACGACCTCTAAATGAATGGTCTCCAACTGCACAGAAGTGAGGGCAGAGACATCAAACCCCTTCAACCTCCTTAGCATCCTTGACAGCATCTTGATCAATGCACATATACTCGACTACCAAGATCAAATTTTTCTGCATAGTCACAAGCAAGGAGAACCTCCTTAAGTAGGCAGGACGCTTCACAAAAGAGTATGAGAGGATCATACTCCTGACACTATCAACAAAATTGGCGCATGCATCAATGTCCTCAAGCAGGTCAACTTTTAGCATTGCATAAACCTCGAGAAATTCCTCAGAGCCTAACTCGACGGACTTCTCTCTACTGCCCATGTGAGTATATTTCCCCTTCTCATCAAATGAATTAGTCACAGCAGAATGAGGAATAAGCCCAGGCGTCACTTTAGCATCAGATTCGACCTATCTGATCTTCATAGCGGTGAACTTTTTAGAAGCTGAACCGGACTTAGCTCTAGACGCGCGCTTCGATCAAACCTAGACGCTAAAGCACCACCGAACCCTTTCGTTACGCAATTTTCTCAACAATGGTTGTGGCCATCTTCGAAGTAGCAGGTTTCACATGCTCAAACTCAATAGTTTTTTCTTCCCCTTGGGAGAAGTCGGATCAACGACAAGCTTTTTCAGCAATATACAACATGCCTTATGACCTGGTCCTCTTTTCTCTCCAACTGATGCCAGACCCATATGGGCATCAGCCCACATCTCTTTCTCCTTAACGGCACAAACACATGCTCAGTCTGCTAAACACAGCGCCTAGGGCCCAAACTGTGGCCCCAACTACGCAATTCTTAACCTAAGAAACCCAGCATGCGCCCCAAGTCATGAGCAAGAAAAATGGCACCTCGCGTCTCTTTCTCTCTCTCCCTTAGGCCCTAGCATGCCTTATCACACTTGGCCCACACTAAGCCCAAATCTAGAAAGGCTAGAGCCTCGCGGCTCGCCTAACTCCTCGCCTTACGCGTCATTCACCTCACCTATTCATGATTACCTTTGCTTGAGGCATTAAGCAACCTATGACAAGAGCTTAGTTGCTCCAGACCACTCAGCATGCCTGACTGGCCTATGTCAGATTCAAGCCCCTAAAAGGATCTTGAGCCTCATGGTTCACTCTGCACTGTGCCCTATCACCTCAAGTTGCAGCCCAAGCTACACAGTTACCTTTAGCTCTAGTCAAGCTGAGCAGTCCAAGCCGTGGCCCATGTCACACTACTTGCTCGCCCCCGGACCCTTGCTAGCCGACGTGCCACACCATCCCAACGGTTGCCCTACAACAGCATCACCCAAGAAGACAAAGAAAATTACCTTTTTCATACCTTGATGCAGCACAAAGAAGAATAACAACAATGAGAAATGACTCTTTGCAAGGGCAAGAAAAGAAGAGAGCTAGGGGAGAGGGAACAAATTTCCTCTAGTATCTTTCTTCCTTGTTGGAATGAAGATTGTTCTCCAAATTTATTTAATCATCTGCTTAAGGTAAAATTAAATAGGTATTGCGGGCAATTGGTTTCCTTTTCCTCGAAGAGTCTATCTCCAAGTCAAAAAATGAGATCTACATCCAATTGGGAAACAACTTGCACACCTATACAGCTTGGGACTTCTACACCTACTGCCATTTTTTCCTACATATAGCCCAGCAGGTGTGGGGGCATTTGTGAAGCCTAAAATAATCCCAAATATCCTAGATGTGACATGTAGACTTTTGCCCAAGAAAGACAAGATTGCCCTCATTAAATGTGCAGGCTTCTCATATACTCCCACGAGCAGCTCAGCACCCTTGAAGATTTAAACAGCTAAATACGATTGCCCACAGCTCACTTGCCCATGGCAAGGAAAAGTCAAGGCATTAAAGATAAGGATTAATTACCAAATCCTATCTTTAATACATTCCCAAAGATTAACTTCATTCAAGTAAGTAATGTCTATTTGAATCAATTAGGGATATTTACATGATTATCTCAAGATATCATTTCCTATTTAATATCTTGAGAATATTATCTCCATAAACCTTGGCTAATAGGATGCCGCCATGTGTAGAGTAAAACCCTAACACCATGGTCGGCCCCTCTGTTGATGTAATATTCCCTTCTTAATGCTAGAATATATTTAGTATAATGGCATAAGTAAGGGTGTCGAATCCACAGGGACTAATTGGACCTATGTAACTACTTGTTTGCAAGAACTCTATAAAATGAATCAAACTAAACAAACTAGGCAGATTTGGAAATGAATCAAACTAGTCTAAATAGACAGATTTGTTGTTGTAACTTGAAAGCATGAGAAAATGAAGTAAACACAAGTAAATGAATCAACAACTAATGTAATAGGATAGTATCAATGGAAATGAAGCTAGGGATTCGGTTTCACCATTGCTTAACTAAGTCCATGTTTGTCAAGTTAGCTTGTACTCATTCATCTACCTATTCCTTGAGTTTGTTTCACTTGGATATGATCAACCATATGATGTGTGGATTTGATCAAATGTCTCTAATCATGAACCTAATTGTGATGTGCAACTTTGGTTCATAATCAAGATTATGTAATGTACAAGAAACTTTCATAAAACCAAAGGGGTTAACTCGGCAGGATGTGTGCTAAACACTCCCTTCATTCATTCACATATCTACCAAGATTATACATGATGTGTGTTCTAATCTTGGCTACACAACTTTGTGATTAATTCAAATGATGATCAAACATTAAAATCAACACACAAAGTCACCATTAAAACAGAAAATGAAACAAGAAATAGATGGACAAAATGAGCATTCTAACTTAATTACATGGCAAACTTTGCAAGGTTACATCGAATCCCTAGAGGAGGATTAGTTATACTTCATGTTTACAAAGGTTTAACATCAAAGTAAATAACATGAGTGAACATAAGATTAAGAAGGAGAAACCCTTGAAGCAAAACTGATGTTGAAGTCCTTGAAGAGTTCCTTGGTGTTGCTTCTCCAAAATGTGGTGCGGATGAAGGTAGAGTGGCTTGGTTGGGTGGTTTCTGCCCTTGGACAGAAATTGGACAGAGAATGGAGTGAAATGGGAGAGGTTTTTGGGTGTGTAATGGACTGGATGATGAATAAGACTTGCGGATGGGAAAGGGAGAGAATATGGACAGTTTCTGTGAAAGGAAAAGAATGTAGAATGCAATGGTAAAATGGAGAGAATGTATGTGTGTAATGGAATGAAAATCCGAGAGAGAGGGAGAGTGAGTGAGTCCCTTGGTGAATTTCTGAATAAGGTTAATGATGGAGAGACAATCAGATTGGATCTACCATTTGTTTAACTCAGATGGCAGTGCATAAGTGATGGGATGATGGGTTTCTGAGGTAGTGGAAGCATGGCATGGACAAGATCTGCAAGTATGTGTTTTGTTTAATCAAAATGCATGTGTCTTTGCTGCAACAAGTGAGTGGAATCTGCCAAAAGTGAATTGTTTGTACAAATTCTGGAAATGTGAAATGGGCACACGGCATGGATAAAGGGATGAGTGAATTTCTGGAATAAAGGATGCAAGGAATGGACATAATCTGCAGGTATATGGATATTTAATCCAAGATACATGTGCAAAGTCTGCCACAAGGGAGTGGACAATCTGAAACTGTTAGAATAATCTGGAATTGGGTATGGAAGTGCACGGAATGGACATGAAAGAGATGGAAATGCAAAGGTGATGTGTAGAAATGTAATGGAGTGCACGGAATGGATGTTTGTGTTTGTTGGTGTCAAAATGGCTGAAATGAATTAAGTGATGGAAATGGGATTGTGAGGAATCTGATTTGGTGCAAGAATTGCATCAAATGATGGGATGATATGGGAACACACGGCCAAGGTTGTGACATGCATGTGAATGCATGTTTTTGCCTTGTTTAGAAACACCCAATGTGGTCGAATTGCACCACTTTCTGTTTAGAACCATCCAATGTGGTCGAATTGCACCACATTCCTTCATTTGCCTTCCAATTGATCTTATTACACACTTGGCTGCATACTAACACAAAACAATGTAAAACGCAACTAGTTTAATCCAAAACATCACAAAGACGCCAAATAAGCGAGATATAGATGCATGCAAAATGTGACTTATCAAATACCCCCAAACCTGGTTTTTGCTAGTCCTCGAGCAAACTTAAAACTAAAACACACAAAACACAAACATCTAACTAAACCACTTTCGCTGGCCAAACGATTGCACTGAGCATGTGCAACAAGCCTTTGAACCCCTAGGTGTCCCTAGTTGGAGGAGTTGTGTCTCCTGAGGGTTTACAGTGATGACACCCACAAACATTTACAAAAACTGCAAAACATGCTTTAAACAAACTAATAAGAACCAATGAAGATTTTGTCATATATTCAAACTCAAAAGTTTTCCACTTCAAAGAATCGTATCAATTGTAACGTGTAAAGATATTTCTCCATGTCTTACGACTTCAAAGTCACCATACCCAAATGCTTAAGATAGAATTCGCCTCAACTCTACTCCTCACAGATTTCACTCAAAATTTTCACTCAGACCCTAAGGTTTAATCCCTCCACAACCATATATGAGTGAAATTATGTAAAAGGAATCAAAATTCTCACATATGAAATCTGAAATGGAAGCACAGTTTCTGAGTAAATCTCATGAAATGAATCAAATGCTAAGAATATAGATAACACACACACTTACTATCACCCATGAATACATCCCCAATGATCAGCTAGGTCTTTCTCAAGGTCGTAATGCAAGGCTTAGGGTATAGGTTACGAATGAAGTGATATGAAAAACTAGAGCTTGGGGCCTACCAAGGTGTCTTTGAGGCTCTTCACTGGCATTTGTCTTCTTTTGTTTTTGGCGTCCAGGCCCTATGCTTTATAATTAGGCTATTTGGAGTTTGTATCCACTTTGATCCTCTTTTTTTTTTTTTTTTTTTTTTTTTTTTAGAAACATTTTCAACATAGGTGCCTTCGGTACACGCCACAATCTTGCTTTATAACTCAATCTGCCCTTAGTCTTCATCACATTGGTATTCCCCAAACTATAAGGTATGGCTTGTAATGGGCTAGAATGTGGTGTGGGTGATGAAAGAATTGGGCTAAAGTGTTTGGCTGCAACGAGGGTGAATGGAGCACACAAATGGGTAGGATTTAAGCCTTTTAGTAGTTAAACATGCATAGCCAAACATCATCTCATTGAGTTCATTCACGAATGATACTAAACACATGGTATCTGCAAAGAGAGTAATTCTTAGTATCCAATCAAAATAGAAGTAATGAGATCATTTAAAGTGAAATTGAAAGAAAGAGATAGGAGTAGAAACACTTTAAACCCTCTCAAAGAAGCAAATAGGCTCAAAATAACTCACTAGGGTAGTCTCCACATTCTTCTTCCAGAATTTGAGTATGGTACCTCCATGATCATAATTTCAAGAGTTATAACTTTATAAATGACAATAAGATGCAACTCTTTTCCATAGCAACCCAATCGTTTGTTTTCAAACATAGTCCTCATATACATTCATATTAGCATGCAAAAACACTCTTAACCAAAACTAACACCTCAAACAAACACAAACACAAAACAAAACTTCCATCCCACACCCCCAAACCTATCCTAAACATTGTCCTCGATGTTTTAAAATTGTATGCAATGTAAGTAAGCAAAGAATATGGAATGGTAACAACAAAAACACAACATAAAGAAAGAACACAAACCACACTAGGTTGCCTCCTAGTAAGCGCTTTATTTAATGTCTAGGCAAGACATGGTAGCTTGTTCATGGTGGTGAAAATTCAAGAACATCCACGACTTGATACACTTGCTCTTCATCCACTTTATCCAAATATGGTTTCAATCGCTGCCCGTTGACTTTAAAAGAGGTGCCATTCTTCATGTTCTCTATCTCCACAGCTCCGTGGGGAAATGTTTGCAGCACGTTGAATGGTCCCACCCACCTAGACTTCAATTTTCCTGGAAAAAGTCTCAAACGTGAGTCGAACAAAAGTACTTTCATACCTTGGTGAAACTCCTTCCTTAGGATGGCCTTGTCATGATAGAGCTTAGTCCGTTCCATGTAGATTTTGGCATTCTCATATGCTTCATTTCTAAGCTCTTCCAACTCATTAAGTTGGAGCTTCCTTGCTATTCCAGCATCCTTGTAATCAAAGTTGAACTTCTTGATGGCCCAATATGCACGGTGTTCAAGCTCCATTGGCAAATGACAAGCTTTCCCAAACACAAGGCGATAAGGACTCATGCCAATGGGGGTCTTGTATGCTGTTCTATATGCCCATAGTGCATCATTCAACCTCAATGACCAATCCTTCCTTGTAGGGCTCACGGTCTTCATCAAGATGTTCTTGATCTCCCTATTGCTAATCTCCACTTGTCCTGAGGTTTGAGGATGGTACGGGGTTGCCACTTTATGGTTGATATTGTACTTCTTCATCAAGGATTCAAAGGGTTTGTTGCAGAAATGGCTGCCACCATCACTAATAATAGCTCTTGGGGTTCCAAACCTACAAAAAATCACATCTTTAAGAAAATTCAACACAACCTTATGATCATTAGTTCTTGTAGCAATGGCTTCAACCCATTTGGATACGTAATCCACTGCCACTAATATGTATAAGTAGCCAAAGGAGGATGGAAATGGTCCCATGAAGTCAATTCCCCAAACATCAAAGAGCTCCACCACCAAAATGTTGTTCAATGGCATCTCATTTCTTCGGCTAATGTTCCCCATTTTCTGGCACCTATCACACTTAGAACAAAAATTAAAAACATCTTTGAATAAAGTAGGCCAAAAGAAACCAGATTGTAAAACCTTTAGAGACGTCTTTTTGGCACCAAAATGGCCTCCACATGCCAATGTGTGGCTAAATGTTAGGATGCTTTGTTGCTCACTCTCTGGGACACATCTCCTAATGATTTGATCAGGGCAGTATTTAAACAAATATGGTTCGTCCCAAACGTAGTGCTTTACCATGGCAAGGAACTTCTTTCTTTCCTGAAAAGAAAGGTCATTTCTCATTATACCACAAGCAAGATAATTAACAAAATCTGCATACCATGGTTCTTTTTCTTGAACAACAAAGAGTTGTTCATCTGGAAATGATTCATTTAGGGGCAAAGGTTGTCCAACTCCATGGTTTTCATTAAGCCTGGACAAATGGTCAGCCACAACATTATCACTGCCCTTCTTATCTCGAATTTCCAAGTCAAACTCTTGTAGTAAGAGTATCCATCTAATCAAGCGTGGTTTAGCATCTTTCTTTGTCATCAAATACCTAATGGCTGCATGATCAGAAAACACAATAACTTTAGATCCCACAAGATATGACCTAAACTTTTCTAAGGCAAAAACAACAGCAAGCAACTCCTTTTCAGTTGTGGAATAGTTAAGTTGAGCATCATGCAGAGTCCGGCTTGCATAGTAGATCACATGTGGAAGCTTGTTCACCCTTTGCCCTAAAACTGCACCAATAGCATAGTCAGAGGCATCACACATTAATTCAAAAGGTAATGACCAATCAGGTGCCATAATAATAGGGGCCGAGGTTAGTTCATTTTTCAAAGTATTGAATGCATCCATACAAGCCTTATCAAAATGAAATACAACATCTTTAGCTAGCAGATTGCATAATGGACGAGTGATCATTGAAAAGTTCTTAATGAAACGACGATAAAAACCTGCATGGCCCAAAAAACTTCTTACTCCCTTCACAGTGGTGGGGGCTACCATATTGGTGATGACGTCAATTTTGGCTTTGTCTACCTCCATTCCTTTGCTAGAGATTACATGCCCCAACACAATTCCTTGTTTCACCATAAATTGGCACTTTTCCCAATTGAGAACCAAATTTGTTTCCTGACATCTTTGAAGTACTAACGATAGATGGTTAAGACATTCATCAAAAGAGGAACCAAACACTGAGAAGTCATCCATAAATACCTCAATGAACCTTTCTACCATGTCAGAGAAGATGGCCAACATACATCTTTGGAATGTTGTTGGAGCATTGCATAGTCCAAAAGGCATTCTCCTGTATGCAAATGTGCCAAAGGGGCAAATAAAGGTTGTTTTCTCTTGATCCTCCGGAGCGATTGCAATTTGATTGTAACCTGAGTAACCATCAAGAAAACAATAGTGTGAGTAACCCACCAATCTCTCAAGCATTTGATCTATGAAAGGCATAGGAAAGTAATCTTTTCTAGTGCTAGAATTCAACTTCCTGTAATCGGTGCAAACACGCCAACTGGTCGTGGGCTTTGTGGGCACAAGCTCATTGTTTTCATTCCTTATCACAGTGATTCCCACCTTCTTAGGCACCACCTGAATAGCACTCACCCATTTGCTATCAGAAATGGGATATATGATCCCCACATCTAACAATTTCAACACCTCATTCCTAACAACTTCCTTCATGTGTGGATTGAGTCTTCTTTGTGGCTCACGGCTTGTTTTTGCTCCTTCCTCCAAAAGGATCCTATGCATGCACATGGTAGGGCTTATTCCCTTGATATCTGCAATAGACCAACCAAAAACAGATTTGAACTCTTTTAACACCCTAATTAGTTTATCTTCTTCATTTGGGCTGAGATCAGAAGCGATGATAATTGGAAGAGTTTCAAATTCAGCTAGATATGCATATTTTAGATGTGGTGGAAGTGGTTTAAGTTCAAGTTTTGGTGCTTTAACAGTAGAAGGAGTTAGATGTGACATTGATGATTCTAAAGGCTCAAAACGAGGTGAAGCATTGAAAGGATACAATGCTAATGCTTCCAAAGCAGCTACTTCTTCCATGAGTGCATCTTCCTCATCAAACTCATCTTGAGATTGACTCAAAACAGTTTGCAATGGTTCATTCGATTGTGTCTGCAAGAACTTAGAGAATACAAGTGAATCAAGCACATCAATGGCATAACAATCAAGAGATGACGAATGATGAGAAAGAGATTCAAACACTTTGAATTGAATTGTCTCTCCTAACACTGTCATAGTGAGGAGTCCATTTTGCACATCAATGATGGTCTTGGCCGTGGCCATGAAAGGTCTCCCAAGCAATATTGGCAACTCACGATCATGTATAGGAGCTTCTTCCATGTCCAACACTACAAAATCTGCAGGCAAGATTAGTTTATCAACTTGAACTAGAATATCTTCTACTATACCTCTTGGATATTTCACGGATCTGTCTGCAAGTTGTAATGAAATGGTGGTGGCTTTCAAATCTCCCAAACCTAGTTGAAGGTACACTGAATAAGGCATTAAGTTGATGCTAGCACCCAAATCAAGCATTGCCTTCTCTACTTTCTTATCCCCTATGGTGATGTTGATAGAGAAACTTCCTGGATCCTTGAGCTTTGGTGGAAGTTTTCTTTGCACAACTGCACTCACATTTTCAGACACCACAACCTTCTCATGTGGTCCATACTTCCTTTTGTAACTGTTTAACTCCTTGAAGAACTTCCCATATGCCGGCATGTTCCTAATGACATCAAGCAAAGGTAAGTTAACATTCACTTTGCTTAGTATATCAAAAATTTCTTTGAATGACTTATCCTGCTTGCTCTTGGCAAGTCTTCCAGGGAATGGTATTGGTGGAGTGTATGGTTTCTCGGCCTTGTGAAGATTTGGTGCTTCTAGTGAGGAAGTGGCATGGCTTGGTTCCTCAATTGATTTCTCATTGTCTCCTTGAGTGACACCTGCATTCACATGATCATATTCATTAGTAACTTCATTGCCAACTCTATTATCAATAACCTTACCACTTCTAAGTGTAGTGATTGCTTTGGCTTGCTCTTGGTTCCTTTGGAGTATCACGGGTTGGCTTGGAAACTTCCCAACCTCTCTTTGGTTCAAGGCATCTACAATCTGCCCCAATTGTGTCTCCATTTTGGTTAGGGCGGCTGAATGTTGTTGGAGTGCGCTATTGGTGGAATGTTGGAATTGCAAGGTGTTTTGGGCTAACAATTTAACCGTGTCCTCAAGGGTAGTGGCAGGTTTTGGTTGGAAATTTTGGATTGGATTGTTGTTCTTCCATGAAAAGTTGGGATGATCTCTCCAACTCGGGTTATATGTATTGGAATACATATCATTCCTTGGCCTTTGGTTGTAAGAATTCATGAGGTTCACTTGTTCTTGAACATACTCGGGGTAAGCTTCCCTAGATGGACATTGGTGAGTAGGATGGCTTGGTATGTTGCAAATGGCACACACTTCATTAGCTTTTGGCACCATGTTGAGCACAGATTCAAGCTTCCTTTCTAGGTTAGCTACCTGCAACAAAAGCTCATGGTTAGAACTTGTTTCATAAACTCCAACTTTCTTACCCCTTAAATCTTTGTGTTGAGCATTAGACCCCAACATCTCATAAATGTTATATGACTCTTGAGCATTCTTTTTCTTCAATGCTCCACCTGCTGCATTATCCACAGTTGATTGACAATTTTGGGTTAGTCCATCATAGAAAATTTGCATTTGTAAATGAAAAGGTAACCCATGGTGTGGACATTGTATCAAGAGGCCTTTAAAACGCTCCCAACACTCATTGAAAGGTTCACCATCATCTTGTTTGAAGTTGAAGATTTGTCCCCTTAATGTGGCTGTCTTTTGAGTGGAAAAGAACTTCTCCAAGAACTTCTTAGCCACGGCATCCCATGTAGTGAGGGAACCTGGTGTTAGAGTCATCAACCAACTCTTGGCCTTATCTTTCAAGGTGTAAGGAAACACTCTCATCCTCAAGTTCGCTTCACTCACTCCCTGCAAAGGTAAACCACTCACAACATTGTAAAATTCTTTAATATGAGCTAAAGGGTCTTCATTGGGTAAGCCATAAAATGAAGGAAACATATGGAAATGTGAAGATTTGAGATCATAGTTTCTAGCTTCTGTGGGCAGCAAGATGCATGAAGGTGAATTTGGTATGATTGGTTGAGCAAAGTCCTCCAAAGCTCGAAGTTCATCTTCGTTGCCCGCCATCTCTTCCTCTCTTGCCCAATCAAATTGCTCAGATTCTTTACTTGTTGAACTAGGTGAATTCCCTTCCTCTTCCTCACGGTTAAAGGATGAACGTGATGGCACAAAGTTGTCCAAAGTGTGGCCCTTTAATCTTTCAATTCTTTGGCCTAACTCAACAAGTTTATTTGACATATACTACCTGAAACAAAGTAACACAAGTGTGAATGAAAATCAAGAAGCAAACAACAATGAAAAGAACAAAAATAAACTTAAAAACGTTTGAAAAGACTCAAGGGATATGGAACTAAACTCTTAGAACACTTAAACAATCCTAAAACCCAAAACAGCAACTAGAAGACTCAAAATTGCCTAAAAACCACTTTCTGGGCAGTTTTGAGCACCTACACTAATTTGGACGAAATTGGATGGAAACTTGAATCAAAACACTTATAAACACAAATCAAAACACTTTCTAACTAATTTGGACAAAACAAAGACTCAAAGGACTCAAAACAGATTCACAAGACTCAAAACAAGCTAAAAACTCTCAAAACTGCCTAAAAACACAAATTGGGCAGTTTTGACACTAAACTCAATTTTGGACGAAAATTAGGTTTGAGCTTGACTCAAAATGCTTCAAAACACAAGATAAGACAGATTCTAAGCCTAAAACCTAACAAAATATGGGGGAAATTGTATTTGGACGAAATGCAATTAAATGGTCAGATTATAACAAAAGCAGATTGTAAAGCAAGTTGATGTAAACCAATGGATAATGGAATGGCTAAGGGATTCTTTTCCACACCTGAAATGTATGTAACTTAAATCAACTTCCAATTATCAAATCGACAAGTTATGAACCTTGACACTAATCAAAATAGCAAACAAGCAAACAAGCAATTACAAGGGACTGAAATCAGTCCCCGGCAACGGCGCCAAAATTTGATGCGAGATTTATCCGCACACAAATTAAACCCTCTTTTCGTCAAATTGTAGTATATGTATAAGTAGGGATCGTTCTAGACCGGGGATTAGGAGGGATTGTTAACCACTTGAATTTGACTCAAAAACGTAAACTAACAATATGAAACACTATACTAGACTCAAAGAATGCAAAACTAAACTTTAAAACACTAAAACAAACCAAAAGACTCAAAACAGCACCAAAACACTCAAAACTGCCTTAAAATCACTTTCTGGGCAGTTTTGAGCACCTTGAGTACTTTGGACGAATTTGAGAAACAAAATGAATCAAAACACTTACAAACACAAACTAAATGTATTTCTAACTAATCTAACACTTTAAAAGAAACGGGGGATTGGTTTTGAATGAAACTTGAAATAAAAACAGAAACTTGGAAACAAACAGATTGTAAATTAAAGCATAAGGAAATGAATCAACAACTAATAAAATAAGATAGTACTAATGAAGATGAAGCTAGAGATTCGATTTTACCATTGCTAAGCCAAGTCCATGCTTGTTAAGTCAGATTATACTCATCCCTCTACTTATTTCTTGGGTTTGTTTCACTTAGATATGATCAGCCATATGATGTGTGGATTTGATCAAATGTCTCTAATTATGAGCCTAATTGTGATGTGCAACTTTGGTTCCTAATCAAGACTATGTAGTGCACAAGAAACTTTCACAAAACCAAAGGGAACACTCGGCAGGATGTTTGCAAAACATTCCCTTCATTCATTCACATATCTACCAAGATTATGCATGATGTGTGCTTTAATCTTGGCTAAACAACCTGTGGTTAATTCAAATGGTGATCAAGCATTAAAATCAACATACTAAGTCACAATTAAATCGGAGAATGAAGCAAGAAATAGATAGATTAAATGAGAATTCCGAATTAACTACATGGCAAACTTTGCAAGGCTACATCAAATCCATAGAGGAGGATTAGTTACAATTCATGTTTGCAAAGGATTTAACATAAAAACATGAATGAACATAGAATTAATAAGAAGAAAGAACCCTTGAAGCAAAACTGATGTAGAATCAAAGAAACACCTAAACATTCCAACAACTCAAACTTGAATTGTATGAACGTTTAGGCCCTCTTATCTTCCTCTTCGTCGTAGCACAAGGTCTAAGGGATGTTGTTGGTGTGTTGAATGGATTGGGGAATTATGGAAATGGAAGGATGATGTTTGGATTGTAAGGGAGAGTCACGGCACAAAGGGGGGTTTATGGTCTACATTTCTGCAATGGATGAAGTGTATGAATGGAATGGATGGACTTTGTGAAGGGCACGGCCCCAAGGGACAAATTTCTGTTGTGAATGAATTGTCCATGTTGATGTGTGAAGTGTGCCTAGTTTTATAGGAAGGAATGTGGCTGCCAACATTCAGATTGGATCTTGGATCTGCACATGTGAGATGGAAGTGCATAAATGAGCTGGAATTGATGGGTTTCTGAGGTAGTGGACTCACAGCACTAGGGAAGTATGCATGCATTTGGCTATTTTGGTTGAATCATGCATGTGTATTGGCTGCAAAGGCTGAAATGACAATCTGGAAAGGGTATTAAAGTGCACGGCATAGACAAAGATGAGCTGGAATCACATGGAATGATGGGATGAATGGTTTTCTGGAATAATGGGTGCATGGCAAAAGGGAAATGTGCAAGCATGGGGTTTATTTAATTGAGATGCATGTGGATTTTTGCAAAGATGAAGTGGAGAAAGATAATGGAATGCACGGCAATGATGGTGATTGTTTGAATGATTTCAGATTGTGTGGGTGAGTGATTAGGTTGGAAATGCATGTGAATTAGGTTGAAAATTCTGATGGAAACTCATGGCATTAAGTGGAGTGAAATGATTAAATGTGCATGGCTGAAATATGGATGGAATGCATGGAATTAGGCACGGCACAAAAGGAGTTTTCTGTGGTGCATGTGTTGATGTGAATGTGGACGACAATGGTTGGAGTGTGCAAGGGAATGCATGTGAAAAATGCATGTGAAAGCATGTAAATGCATGTGTTGATGAATGGGATTGTGGAGATGTATGGCACATGTGTAGGAATGGGCTAGAATGTGTGGTGGATGAATGAGATTAGGAAAGGTTTAAATGTCCTAAAACTAAAGGGAACAAGGTTCCAACACTTTGGTCTTCAATTTCGTCCAACACTTTGGCGCCAAGCATAAGTTATCCATCCTTAGCCCAAAAGTGCTCCAAAAGTCTCCAAAATGCATCTTTTTGCTCCTTTAGCCCTTTGGACCTACAAACACACGAAAATAGCTTAAAGGACTAAAATAACTAAAGAAACATAACGTAAATGCACGAGACCAAGCCATTTAAGTCGCATGAATATGCTCCTATCAAATACCCCCACACTTATCTTTTGCTAGTCCTCGAGCAAAACAAAACAACAAGAGAACACGAAACTAGACAAAACGAACAAAACACAACCTACACCTTCCAACAATCGTCTCACGGATTTCCAATGCACATGACAAGTTAAAAATCATTAGTCCCATAGATTTTAGTCATCTTCACACTTGAGTACATTCTTAATCATAGTCACCACATACTATTTCACAATTAAGCATTTAAAACCATGTTTTGAATGTAGTAACATGCCTTAGAGAATTTGCTCAATTCCTTACAAGATATGCACTCGTTTTTCGCACAGATTTTCTGACTACACACCCGATACTAGTTATATGTGAGAAGATTGATGTAAATATGAATTCTAACACTCACATATGTTATATCAAAGAAAGCATTTTCTAGATTTACGATAATGACATGAATATGATCTCATGAATGGAATGCTACTACTTAGAATGAGAACCAGTGATTCCATAAGCTCATATCAATTCCAAACTCCACATATTGAATACATAAACATCAAGATAGAAGTTGAGGGTTGTAACGGGGCTAAGGGTAATGGTTTAACAAAGAAAGGTAAAGTAAAACAAAGGTTCTTAAAGTAATAGGAAGCGAAGTATTGAAATTGACACTTAAACTCACTTTTAATGGCAAAAATCAACTTTTAAACACAAGGGAAGATTCATGCAACAACTAGGGTCAAATTCACTCTTTTGGACCCTTCCTTCAATAACCAATGCTTGTAAGATCATTCTCACTTATTTTTCAACTCCTTTTTTTTTTTTTTTTTTCTTTTCTTTATTTCATTCTTTGGTCGTGCCCTATTATCTTCCCCCACACTTATTTTCTGCAGTATATTGATCAAAAGGAGTTCATTCTAAGTCATGCTTCACTATCCTTTAAGAACAAGGGGGTTAACAAAGAAAATAAGCTTGAAAAGGCTCAAAAGGGGTAATCCTACAATACATGTGAAAAGGGATAGGCTTTTTGGCTTTGGCTTGACTAACAACTTCATCTTATTGTATGTTATGCAATCAATATCATGCTTTGAATGAAACGGATATAAGTTCTAGCATTTAGTTCTATCATGATACAATTGCATTGTAAGTAGCAACCAAGCAAGGAATAATGAGATCATACAACAACTTTAGAAAACAAAGAATCACAGAAAATAACTCTCCAAAGAAAGTAATGGCTCGAGTCTCACAGGGATGTAGTGTTATTATGAGTTTCTTCCTTCAAGCATGTTACAAAAACGAATTTTTCTTTTAGGATTGCATGTGAAGTCATATATTATAACCATAACCAAGCATATACCAAGAGTAAATCAAACTTTTCTCCATGTTTATAACTCTTTTTAACAGTCATGCAATTACAAACCAAATCCTTATCATTGTGTTGGAAGGTACCCTAAGACACAAACACACAAAAACGACTCACAACACTCTTTTTTAGGCTTTTTAAAACATGTTTTTCAAATTTTTATGTGATTTTCGGAGTTATAAAAACAAAACATACTAAAACACTCTAAAACAACTTAAAAACACCTTAAAACAGCAAGGAACAACATTTGAAGTTGTGGGTGATAAAATCCCACGAATTTGCATTAAATATCCTTAGTTACCCCCCCACACTTAAACCAAACATTATCCTCAATGTTTTAAGCATATGGTTCACACAAAACATAAGAAAACACACAAAAAACAATTTAAACATACTAAACATAGCAGAATGTAATTAACAAAGAGAAGAGTTTAGGGACGCAAATCTGGTTATGGAGTGTAAACCCTCTTCTTCTTGGTAATTGCATTGAGGCTTTGATCATAGTGACTCCACATGCTTACTCTTGAACTGGTTTCAGCCCATCATTGATTTTCCTTTGTGCTACTGGGCTGGAGAATTCTTTTGGTCTTCCCCGAAGGTCTGAGCATACCCCTTTGGTCTGTTTCTTTGTTCAATCTTTCCAATTCGTATTGAAAAGGGTTGGAGGATAACTCAGCCTATGTTTGTCTCCACATGCTTCAATGTATCATTTTCACTTGCCTTACTCGCTCCCCTTTGCAGAAGTGGTCCCTTCTCCGGAAATGTATCAACCGTTGAAGATGACTACTCGAGAGCAACGCTAGGTAAGCAATCAGGAATAGATTCCAGGCAGTTGGCTCCAGATTGGAAGACTGACTCCAAGTGCCGGCTGATTGCTTCTTTTACTTTGCCATGCGAGTAAGAACAAGGACAAAGAAAAAGACAGGGAAAGAGCATGATATGAGATATTTTTGCTTTTGACCTTGATGATATGAGATACCTTTGCTTTTGAAGAAGCGGTGAATGAATCAGCACACTTCAATCCGCCGTTTCCTCCTGGGTCATATGTACTCCAGGCATCTGGTATCATCTTTGGGGAAGAAGAAATAATTGAGTATTTCGAAAGGCTTTGCTGGGAGTGCGCCCTCAGAGGTGAGGGAGAGTTGGCCATTTTCTTCAGGTTTGCCTTGCCATAAAAGACGAAAGTCGACATATATAGAGATAATATCAAGTGGTGGTACTCTTCTTTTACCCTTGTCGACAAACGTTTTGATCCCGCAAATCCGGCTTTTTGAAATAGTGGCGCCTGTTCGATCTTTGAAGACGTCTCTTCGATTTCTGAGCAGGCGCCCCTTCGATTTCTGAACGACGCCCTTTCTTTTTCTGAACGACACGTGGTAGTGCAGATGCGGCTTCTTTTGACAAAGCTGCACGCGTTTTCTGAAAAGCAGAGAAAGCGTCGCTGAACTTTTGCGCTTGTCGGCTAAAGATATGTAGTTGCGGTGATGGCCTCCACGTGTTGTCTGAAAAGAAGAAATCTTTTGACAAAGTTGGACGCGTCTTCTGAAAAGCCGAGAAAGCGTTGCCTAAATTACGCCGGAAATTCCGGCTTTTTGAATTGGTGGACGCGTCGCCTTGGCTTTTTTATTGAGCTATCGATCACCACAACAAACTGTAGACATCGAAATTTCGGTGAAATGAATGTTAACCAATAATTAAAATTTCAACGCTTACGTGTCACATAAATTTTACATGTAGCGTGTGACTCAACGAAAAATCGAAATAAATTGGAAAGGTCATCAAATAGGACACGTGTCAATATCTGGCAGAAATGATTTATTTCATCTGATTATTTAAATCCAAAAATCAAGTTTTGGAATTCTATAAATAGGAGGCCAAGGCATTCATTTAAGAAGGGAGGAAAGAAAGGAAGAAAGAGAGAAAGAAAGGAAGAAAGAAAGAAAGAAAGGAAGAAAGAAAGAAAGAAGGGAATTTACATCACACCAAAACCTTGAAGCCTTGAAACTCTAAAGCTCTCAAGCAAATCCCGAAGGATCAAGAAAACACTCTTCGTTCTTCGTCAAACCCTCATTCAAGGTCAAGCCCCAACGGCCCTTGAAGAACTTCCGCCGACTCAAGATCAAGCCCCGACGGCCCCTTGAAGAAAGTGTTCATCATCCGTTCGTCCTAAGATCAAGCCCCAACGGCCCTTTGGATCAACAACCTCAACAAATCCACACATCCAATCAGTCTTCAAGATTAGGCCCAAAAGCCCTTGAAGATCCGCTCATCCATCAACCCTCAAGATCAAGCCCCGACGGCCTCTTGAAGAAATCCATACACTCAGTCTTCAAGATTAGGCCCAAAAGCCCTTGAAGATCCGCTCATCCATCAACCCTCAAGATCAAGCTCCGACGGCCCCCTTGAAGAAATCCATACACCCAGTATTCAAGATCAAGCTCAAAAGCCCTCGAAGATCCGTTCATCAACTGTTCATCCCTAGATCAAGCCCCGACGGCCCTTTGGATCAACAGCTCATCCACAAACCTACACCCTACGAAGATAGAATCAGAGGATCAAATTACAAAGAGATTGTAACCCCAAAATCATTAAACACAAAAATATATTTTGTACGCGTATTCTTGTCTCTTGTTTCAGGAATTTTCCGTGTTTACAAATTTGGCACGCCCGGTGGGATAATCTCTACCTCTCATCTCTGTCTCCGTTCAAGATATTCAAGCACAGTCCATGGCTTCAAACAAAGAACAAGTCATGACTATCGGCACTACCTCCATTGAAAGACAGCTGGTTCAGATGAAGGAAACAATTGCAAGGCTGATAAAGACTGCAGAGGAGAAAAACTTGCAAACCGCCGGACTCATCAACCGTCTGGAGGCACAGCATGGCGTCAAAGTGAAACCAAGCTCTCTTCCAACTAAGAGGACCGAAGAAGGCTTCAACCCAAATGCCTACGAACTCATGTCAAAGGCTAGGCATGACTTTGCTTCCTCTTCAAATCTTGGAAAGAAGGTTTCAAACACCGTCAACGACAAAGATCGCGACCTCACCGAGACTCAAAAGAAGTTGAAAGAGCATGATTATGGAGTTGACAACAACAAGGCTGAACTTGGCTTCACACCAAAATATATTTTTGTGTTTAATGATTTTGGGGTTACAATCTCTTTGTAATTTGATCCTCTGATTCTATCTTCGTAGGGTGTAGGTTTGTGGATGAGCTGTTGATCCAAAGGGCCGTCGGGGCTTGATCTAGGGATGAACAGTTGATGAACGGATCTTCGAGGGCTTTTGAGCTTGATCTTGAATACTGGGTGTATGGATTTCTTCAAGGGGGCCGTCGGAGCTTGATCTTGAGGGTTGATGGATGAGCGGATCTTCAAGGGCTTTTGGGCCTAATCTTGAAGACTGAGTGTATGGATTTCTTCAAGAGGCCGTCGGGGCTTGATCTTGAGGGTTGATGGATGAGCGGATCTTCAAGGGCTTTTGGGCCTAATCTTGAAGACTGATTGGATGTGTGGATTTGTTGAGGTTGTTGATCCAAAGGGCCGTTGGGGCTTGATCTTAGGACGAACGGATGATGAACACTTTCTTCAAGGGGCCGTCGGGGCTTGATCTTGAGTCGGCGGAAGTTCTTCAAGGGCCGTTGGGGCTTGACCTTGAATGAGGGTTTGACGAAGAACGAAGAGTGTTTTCTTGATCCTTCGGGATTTGCTTGAGAGCTTTAGAGTTTCAAGGCTTCAAGGTTTTGGTGTGATGTAAATTCCCTTCTTTCTTTCTTTCTTCCTTTCTTTCTTTCTTTCTTCCTTTCTTTCTCTCTTTCTTCCTTTCTTTCCTCCCTTCTTAAATGAATGCCTTGGCCTCCTATTTATAGAATTCCAAAACTTGATTTTTGGATTTAAATAATCAGATGAAATAAATCATTTCTGCCAGATATTGACACGTGTCCTATTTGATGACCTTTCCAATTTATTTCGATTTTTCGTTGAGTCACACGCTACATGTAAAATTTATGTGACACGTAAGCGTTGAAATTTTAATTATTGGTTAACATTCATTTCACCGAAATTTCGATGTCTACAAATGCCCCCACTTCAAGGCGCGTCGTAGACATGTGCTTGTCACGTGTAGAAGATGCGTTTTGAAGTCCCTTAATGTAGATGTCAACCCAAGGGCCGTCGAGGCTTGATCTTGAATTGAGCTGGAAATTTCTTCAAGGGCCATTGAGGCTTGATCTTGAGTTCGACTGGAAGATTTTCTGGTTTCCTCCTATCGTTGATTTTCCACAAGCTTAATCTTGAACTGGGCTGGAAGATTCTTTTGGTCTCCTCCGAAGGTTTGAACTTACTCCTTTTATCAGGAGTTGAATTTGATTCAAGGGTGGTGAACACTTGATTTTGAATCGGACTTGTGATTTCTTCAAGGGCCATTGAGGCTTGATCTTGAGTTCGACTGGAAGATTTTCTGGTTTCCTCCCATCGTTGATTTTCCTTTGTGCTACTCTTGAACTGGGCAGCAGGATTCTTTTGGTCTCCCCCCGAAGGTCTACGAGCGGTTTCAGGATATGGCAGGCAAGTACGAAGTGGAGGTGCTGACCTGTTTCTTTGTTCAATCTTTCCAAATCGTATTGAATACGAATCGGAAAGATTGAAGTTTCCTTGTCCCTTCTCTGGCAGTGTATCAACCGTTGAAGATGACTACTCGAGAGCAATACTAGGTAAGCAATCAGGAATAGGTTCCAGGTAGTCGGTTCCAGATCGGAAGACTGACTCCAAGTGCCGGCTGATTGCTTCTTTCACTTTGCCATGCGAGTAAGAACAAGGACAAAGGAAAAGACAGGGAAAAAGCATGATATGAGATACCTTTACTTTCGAAGAAGCAGCGAATGAATCAACACATATATTTGTTGTGCTTGTCTCCACATGCTTCGATGTATCATTTTCACTTGCCTTACTTGCTCCCCTTTGCAGAAGTGGTATTTCCTTATGCAGGTTTAGCATCTTCTCTTGTAGTATTTGTCCTCCGATGCAGGAGTTGAATGCAACCTTTGCATTTAAATGGTGCTTCACTCCTTGGTGGCAACTGGTTTGAGTGGAGGTTCCGACATATTGCTTCCTCTGTCCTTGTCTTGGCAGGTGAGAACAAGGGCAAAGGAAAAGATAGGGAAAAAGCATGATATGAGATACCTATGCTTTCGCCCTTGATGATATGAGATACCTTTGCTTTTGAAGAAGCGGTGAATGAATCAACACATGCTTCAATCTATTGTTTCCTCCTGGGTCATCTGTACTCCAGGCATCTGGTATCTTCAAAGGTTGAATAGGTTTTCTCAAGGGAAGAAGAAGAATTGAGTATTTCGAGAGGCTTTGCTGGGAGTGCGCCTTCAGAGGTGAGGAAAAGTTGGGCATTTTCTTCAAGTCTGCCTTGCCATAAGAGACGAAGGTCGACACATATAGGGATTTCTTAATAGCAAGTGGTGGTCTTGTTCTTTTACCTTTGTCGACAAACGTCTCTTCGATATCTGAACGACGCCTCTTCGATTTCTGAACGACGCCTCTTCGATTTCTGAACGAGCGCCACTTTTGACAAAGTTGCACGCGTTTTCTGAAAAGCAGAGAAAGCGTCGCCGAACTTTGCGCTTGTCGGCTAAAGACGTGTAGTTGCGATGATGGCCTCCACGTGTTCTCGACTTTGTCAGATATCTTTTGACAAAGTTGAACGCGTTTTCTGAAAAGCAGCGAACGCGTCGCCAAACTTCACGCAGGAAAATCCGGATTTTTTGAATCGGTGGTCGTGTCGCCTTGGCTTTTTATAGCGGTATTGATCACCCCAACATTCACACTCTGAAGATTGCCCATTCTTGAAAAATTGTCTCCGACCCTTTGAAATTTTTTTTTTATATCCCTTCTCTTTGAACACCTTTGAAAAAATGACTAACTCATCGAACCTTTGCTTAGATTTGAGTCTCAGCAGCGATCCGGTTGTGCCCCGTCAAGGTAATGTATGGCGCCCTTCTTTTTTATCTTCTAACGGTCCTCTTACAGGTGAAGACTCTGTGATGAAGGACGCAACAACAGCTACGATAGTAGCTAGGAACCTCCTCACTCCTGAAGATAGTCGACTGCTTTCAGGACGGTCCGATGAGTTGGCCGTTCAAGAGTCCCTCGCTCTCAGCGTTCAGTGTGCAGGCTCTGTGTCCAACATGGGCCAACGCCTACTTGCTCGCTCCCGTCAGGTTGAATCGTTGATGGCAGAGGTGGAAAGTCTCAAGCAAGAGATCAAGCAGCTGAAGTATGAGAATAGAAGTTTGCACGTACTTGCAAACAACTATTCGACGGGCATGAAGAGGAAGCTTGATGAGCTGCAAGAGTCTGAAGGTCGGATTCAAAGTGACCGTCAAAGGTTTTCGTCTTTCCTCCAGAGGCACCTTTTTCCTGGGTCTTCCAGCGTTTGGCCAAGTATTGAGGCCTGGAATGCTCTAGCTTCAACGCCTCCCGCTTCGATGCCTTCCGCTTCTAGAGTTTTGCCAAGTAATGGGGCTTCACGTGAACATCCTTTGTGAAAGCTCCATCTTTTTTTTTTTTTTTTTTTTTTTTTTTTTTTTTTTTTTTTTTTACACACTTGTAATTTCTTGAAGATTAATGGAAATGCTTTATTGTATTCAGTGTATTGTGCTAAATACAGATAAAACATATACATCACCGTCCATCATCATTCCTTTTTTATTTTATTTTATTTTATTTTATTTATTTATTTTTTTTTTTTTTACTTTTCTTTGCTTTCGGTGGCACTGATCCACCATTTATTTATATATATATATATATATATATATATATATTTCAGATGGTGCCAGAAGCACCTGTTGTTTTTTTTTTTTCTTTCTTTTTATTATATATATATATTTTTTTCTTTTAAATTTTTTTATTATTCTTTTGAAAGATGCTTCCCAGCATCATCATTGCTACTTTTTTTTTTTTTTTTTTTTTTTTTTTTCTCTTTATATGGCCATCTGCAAGGCTGAGTTCGTGGGTGAAAACCCAGGCCGAGTCCGAGAGAAGACGGAGGAGATCTTTGGGTGTGAGTTGACAAACTTTGATTTTGTCAATCACATTCAAAGGCAGCAGCAGAGGCAAGCAGATGTGAGTTGACAAACTTTGTTTTTGTTGATCACATTCAAAGGCAGCAGCCATGGCGAAGGTGCAGAAGCAGCCAGATCTTGAGGCAGTGCAAAGCGTCGAGCTTGAAGACCGGCTAGTCGTTTGACAGCGGTCAATGAAGCTCTTCGTTGATTTTGATCATGGTGGCCAGAATGACGAGCTCGAGGTAGTGCAAGGCGTCAAGCCTGAAGTGGAGGAATTGCTGCATTCCATGGATAAGGCCAGGGAACACCGGGAAGACAAGGAATTTGCGAAGAGAAGCCATTGACATTCGGTTCTTCGCTTTTATGTAAACCATTTCGAGTACCATTCGGAACCTTTTTATCTGCAGGATTTAGAGAAGAAGCCATGGAATCACAAATAGGTGCATCCACTCCGAAGCTGAGGACTCTACCATTGCTTTTTAATGCAGGGTGGTGAAGACTCCGAGGACATTAGTTTGCTACTCCCTATTGTTGTCGGTCGAGATGAGAGTGCACGATGCGGTTGTTGATGATGCTGTGTCAATCCAAAACAGAGGACAATCCTTTAGCCTACTGAGTAGCCCATCCTTTACGAGCGCATCCACACCAACTCCTGAAATGGCAAAATTCTCTTCATTTGCTATAAAGACTGCAACCACAGTTGTCTTCAATTTTGGCTTGGTCTCTGCCAGCCTTCTCATGAGCTCCGTTACAAGTGCAACATGACCCAAGCAATCAGTAGTTCCACGGCCACGAAGTTTATCTCCATCAATGCTCAATGAGAATGGATCAAATTCCCAGTCATCGGGATTAGCAGTGACGACGTCCATGTGACAGCCAGCGAAGGACAAGATCTTCCCAGGAACAGTTCCCGGTGAAAATCCGCCGCCTGCACCACCGTTCGATCTGGTACCACGACTTGTTCTATCTGATCTAGTGCGGAGCCTGCAATTGGAGCACCGCGGCAAGCGACTCCGGCAGCCAGCAATCGGCACAAACCTCAGCCTCCACCGCCAAGCAAGAATTCTGAGACAACAGCGCAATCCCTCGATACTCGGAATCGCAACGCCTGTGCACTCTCCGATTACACTGGCAGCAAGTGAAGGAGTCCTCCTGCGACGGCGAGGTGGCGGCGAAGCAGTAGGAGCAGAGCTCCGAGGACTCGACGCGCGTGAGGCATTTCTTGCAGAGGAGGACGACGCGCCACTCGCTGTAGAGGATCTGAAGCTTGCTCTTGGCGCTGGCGTTGGCAATGTCGACTCTCAGGTGGCAACAATGACACTCTGACAGATTCGGCAACTCTCTGGTTTTCTTCGTCGATTGCGATTGGAGATCTTCGTTGTTCTTTATTGAAGAATTTGGCAGCGACGACGATTTGCTTCGAATCAAAGGGGGTTAGGGTTTTAGGACAGAGGACGTCGCTGTGATTGGCCGTGCGGTCGTACTCGTCGATCATGTTGTCGAGGTCCTCGTCGGTGGTGAGGGAGATTAAGGAGTCGAGGTCCTCGCTGGGGATTGAGAAGCTGAGCATCGGAGACGTTCAGAGGCTGCAGTGGGAGCAGCTGGAAACCAAGATCCGACGGTGGATACGCGCCGCCAAGGCCTGCGTGAGGACCGTCTTCGCCTCCGAGAAGAAGCTCTGCGAGCAAATCTTCAATGGCATCGGCACCACCATTGACGACGCTTGCTTTATGGAGACAGTCAAGGGCCCCGCGATTTAGCTCTTCAACTTCGCCGAGGCCATCAGCATCAGCCGGAGGTCGCCCGAGAAGCTCTTCAAGATTCTCGACTTGCACGATGCTCTGATGGGCTTGATGCCAGATATCGAATCGGTAGCTGCTAGTGTTCGACGAATCGCCGCGCTGGAGAAGCTTGTCGACGTCAACAGCAGAGACGAAGAAGATGGAGTTGTTGAAGTAGAGGATCAGCGAGCAGGGGAATGAGTGCTTGGAGAGAAATCTTGACGGCAAGAAAGAGAAAGTTCGATTGAAGATGAAGCCCATTTTGATCATGGTGGAGACCTCCCTCGATTTCAGCGTGTCCTTGGAAGTCATTGGAGATCCGAGAGCTCGATATCAGATTCAATTATCTCATTTTTCGACATGGACTTGAGCAGCTTCAGTATCCGTCATGTCGCCGTCATTCTCCTCTACCACATAGCTCTTCGATTTGGAATTGTCTTGCTTTTGAGCAGGGGCAGGGAAAGGTCGCCAGGGGTCGATAGAGCTGAGCTTTCTCTTTTTCGCCATTACAGGAGGGGAGCAGGGATTTGGAACTTGGTGTGCAACATGTGGGCCTAGCTATTGGGTCGTGTTCCTTAGCTGGGGCTTGTGTGCGGATGGGCCTCATGCGAGGGACACATACATAACACATATACACATTTTTTATTTTATTTTATCTTCTTTTTTTATTTTTTTATTTTTTTATTTTTTTTTTAATACAAAGTAATATTTTTTTTTCCTTGTAATAAAATTGACTTTTATTTGTAAGTCTTTAATAAAAACCCTTATTTATTTTTTATTATTATTTTTTAATGTAATGAAATTGACTTTCAATAGTCAAACATTTAATAAAACCCTTTTGTTTTTTTTTTTTTTTTTTTTTTTTTTTTTTTTTTTTTTTTTTTTTTTTTTTTTACAGGTGCTCACTGCATTCATGGATTTCTTTGATGTTTTGACGGATTACCCATGTTCACAATTGGTGACGGAGTGAGCAGGACGTGGGTACAACCGTGTTCTTTGCCGACACTTGTTGCAGTACGTCACTTCTTACCGTGTGGTGCTGTGCAGAAGACTGTAGCGGGATTTCGTTGTGTAGTGCCTTTTGGTCACGGTTTTCCCTCGGTGGTGACGTTGGTGTGATGCTCACCCTTGTAATACGGCTTTGTAACCAAATCATTCCTTTAAAGAAATAAAGTGTTTGCATTCCTGAATTTGCTCTTTATTCTCCAAATTTTTTTTTTGATGATGTGACTGTACTTGAAGTTTTGAAGTTTCAAGTTGCCTACGTACCCTTGGTTGAGGAGGGATCAAGTCATGACGTAGTTCAAATGAGTGATGGTTTTGATGATGATTTTGCCGTACACAGTTTATGCTCTTGCGGGCCAGGAGCGTTTGGTGCCGTTTGCAGTTTCAGCTCATGCAGACAATGAGCTTTTGGTGTCGCCTTTTATGCTCGTGCGGACAAGGAGCTTTGGTTGTCGCCTTTTAGGCTCGTGCGAACGAGGAGCGTCTTGGTGCCGTTTGCATTTTCAGCTCATGCAGGCAAGGAGCGTTTGTTGTCGCCTTTTAGGCTCGTGCGAACGAGGAGCTTTTTTTTTTTTTGAATTTGTCAAACGATCTTAGAGAGGCATTCCTTGCGATCTTCATAGCAAGGAGTCTTGACTGAGTGATTGAAGAAGTCTTTTGGGAAGAAATCGCGCATCGTAATGGCAACAGACGATCTTTGTGTCATAATTTCGTCATCCTCAACATTTTCATGTAGCTTTGAAGGTTGACGGTAGCTGATTTGCCCCCTTTCCGTTTGGTGAACTTGTGGAGGAAACCTATGTTTCTTGTGCATTTTCTTTGGAGTGACATAAGTCCATCCTTCAACTTCACTTGACTTGACTGACATGGTTTTGGAGCATGCCCCCAGCGGTTGAGGTGAAGATTTTGAGTTCAAAGAGCCAGAAGTGACGGAGGTGTAGTTTGATTTCACCACATCATTAAGATCTAGCTCGATGATCCCTTTCTGAGCCAACTTCATGATGAGATCTTTTAGCACAAAGCACTTTTCCGTCGGATGACCAATGAAGCGGTGGAATTTACAATACCTTGGACTGTCAGTACGGTTCATCTCTTCCGGCCGTTTGCACTCAGGTAGGTCGATCACCTTTTTGTCAAGCAAGTCATCTAACATGGCAACCACGTCAGAGTCGGGGAATGGATAAGTCTTCTCCTCAAGCTCCTTCAAAGTGCGTCTACGTATCTCTTGATCACGAAAAGCTTCGGTTTGAATCGCCTTGCCTCGTGTATGGGTTTTGACTGGAGTTGTGTTGACCGTCATTGCTTCCTTGGTGGGTTTCCACGCAGCCTTATCCACCTTGGGCCCCAAAACTTTGTCATTCTTGTAGTCGGTGATCTGTTCTTTCTTCCCATGACGGGTGATGCTTAACTCCATATCATGGGCGCGGGTGGCTAACTCCTCAAATGTTCGTGGTTTGATGCCTTGAAGGATGTAGTGTAGTCCCCACTGCATGCCTTGAACGCACATCTCGATGGCGGAGGTTTCAGAAAGCCGATCTTTGCAATCCAGGCTTAATGAACGCCATCTATTTATGTAGTCGATGACAGGTTCATCTCTCCACTGTTTCGTACTGGTCAGCTCTAGCATGCTTACAGTACGACGAGTGCTGTAGAAACGGTTGAGGAATTCCCTTTCTAGCTGGTCCCAACTGTTGATAGACTCGGGTTCGAGGTCGGTGTACCAGTCAAAAGCGTTACTCTTCAGCGAACGCACGAACTGTTTGACGAGGTAGTCTCCCTCTGTCCCAGCATTGTTGCAAGTTTCAATGAAATGGGCGACATGTTGCTTCGGGTTGCCTTTTCCATCGAACTGCATGAATTTTGGGGGTTGATAACCCCTTGGCATCTTCAAAGCATCAATCTTCTTGGAGTAAGGCTTTGAGTACAGTACGGAGTCGTGCGAGCTTCCTTCGTACTGTGTCTTGATAGTGCTTGCAATCATCTCCTGTAGCTGCTGGATAGAGAGAGATCCCATGGATGTCATTGTTTGGTCTAGCTTCGGCTTCTCTTCAACTTTCTCCACTGGTGGCTCCTCTTCTTCGTCGTCTTCTTTCTTTAATAGGCCAATATTTGGGTCGACTTTCACGTCGGGCAGCGCATCTAGTTGGTTGACAAGTGCGGCAATCTGCAAGTCCTTCTCTTCCACAGTCCGTGTGAGCTTTGCGATTACTTCATTCATCTGAGCTAGCTGCTCCTCGATTGAAGTTGCTCCAGTGGTCATGACTTGCATGGTTGTACTGCCGCTTGGATCAGGGTCGAAGAGTAGGGACTCTGAGTATTTCTTCGGGCTTTCGTCTTCTTTACCTTCTTGAACCGTGATGTAGAAAACATCTTGGATCTCCTCTTCAGTGCCGTTCTCTTGAGTTTGTTGGCATGAAGATTTGCCAGTGTGGACGATGATGCGCCTCCTTACCTTCAGTGGTCCTTTTGTGTCAACCTCTAGGATTGCTTGGCGCTCCATCCTTGAAGGAATCAAGCTTCGAGCGTCGTCTTTTTCTCCTAACCCATCGAGCTTTTCTCCCTTTGGGGTTGTCTTCCTCTTTCCAAAAGGCTTACCATTATCTTCAAATATTTCTGAAGCTGATCGTTGCAGAGGAGAGATAGCTGTGTTGCTTTGTTTCTTAGGCTTTAACAACCTTTCAAAAACAGAGCTTTGGGATGTCGGCGCGTTAAGCCTCTTGAAGACAGAGGTTCGGTCTTGACCACCAATGCGATTAAGCACTGAAGTTCTGGAGCTTGAATGGCTCATCCTATTGAAGACCGACATCCGAGGGGAGGGTTTAGGCTCTTCTTGGTTTTGTTCAATGCTCACGCTGATGTGTTGAGCGCTAGCTTTCTTCACTTTGCTTGAAATCTTCACGGGTGCATTTGGTGTGAAGCCAAGTTCAGCCTTGTTGTTGTCAACTCCATAATCATGCTCTTTCAACTTCTTTTGAGTCTCGGTGAGGTCGCGATCTTTGTCGTTGACGGTGTTTGAAACCTTCTTTCCAAGATTTGAAGAGGAAGCAAAGTCATGCCTAGCCTTTGACATGAGTTCGTAGGCATTTGGGTTGAAGCCTTCTTCGGTCCTCTTAGTTGGAAGAGAGCTTGGTTTCACTTTGACGCCATGCTGTGCCTCCAGACGGTTGATGAGTCCGGCGGTTTGCAAGTTTTTCTCCTCTGCAGTCTTTATCAGCCTTGCAATTGTTTCCTTCATCTGAACCAGCTGTCTTTCAATGGAGGTAGTGCCGATAGTCATGACTTGTTCTTTGTTTGAAGCCATGGACTGTGCTTGAATATCTTGAACGGAGACAGAGATGAGAGGTAGAGATTGTCCCACTGGGCGTGCCAAATTTGTAAACACGAAAAAGTTCCTGAAAACAAGAAACAAGAATACGCGTACAAAATATATTTTTGTGTTTAATGATTTTGGGGTTACAATCTCTTTGTAATTTGATCCTCTGATTCTATCTTCGTAGGGTGTAGGTTTGTGGATGAGCTGTTGATCCAAAGGGCCGTCGGGGCTTGATCTAGGGATGAACAGTTGATGAACGGATCTTCGAGGGCTTTTGAGCTTGATCTTGAATACTGGGTGTATGGATTTCTTCAAGGGGGCCGTCGGAGCTTGATCTTGAGGGTTGATGGATGAGCGGATCTTCAAGGGCTTTTGGGCCTAATCTTGAAGACTGAGTGTATGGATTTCTTCAAGAGGCCGTCGGGGCTTGATCTTGAGGGTTGATGGATGAGCGGATCTTCAAGGGCTTTTGGGCCTAATCTTGAAGACTGATTGGATGTGTGGATTTGTTGAGGTTGTTGATCCAAAGGGCCGTTGGGGCTTGATCTTAGGACGAACGGATGATGAACACTTTCTTCAAGGGGCCGTCGGGGCTTGATCTTGAGTCGGCGGAAGTTCTTCAAGGGCCGTTGGGGCTTGACCTTGAATGAGGGTTTGACGAAGAACGAAGAGTGTTTTCTTGATCCTTCGGGATTTGCTTGAGAGCTTTAGAGTTTCAAGGCTTCAAGGTTTTGGTGTGATGTAAATTCCCTTCTTTCTTTCTTTCTTCCTTTCTTTCTTTCTTTCTTCCTTTCTTTCTCTCTTTCTTCCTTTCTTTCCTCCCTTCTTAAATGAATGCCTTGGCCTCCTATTTATAGAATTCCAAAACTTGATTTTTGGATTTAAATAATCAGATGAAATAAATCATTTCTGCCAGATATTGACACGTGTCCTATTTGATGACCTTTCCAATTTATTTCGATTTTTCGTTGAGTCACACGCTACATGTAAAATTTATGTGACACGTAAGCGTTGAAATTTTAATTATTGGTTAACATTCATTTCACCGAAATTTCGATGTCTACACAAACACACTCTGAAGATTTCCCATTCTTGAAAATCGACTCCGGGCCTTTGAAATTTAACTCCATCCCTTCTCTTTGAACACTTTTGAAAAATGGCAAATTCATCGAACCTTAGCTTGGAATTGAGCCTTAGCAGTGATACGGGCGCGCCGCGTCAAGGTAACGTATGGCGCCCTTCTTTCTTATCTTCTAACGGTCCTCTCACAGGTGAAGACTCCGTGATGCAGGACGCCACAACAGCTACAATAGTAGCTAGGAACCTCCTCACTCCAAAAGATAGTAGGCTGCTGTCAGGACGGTCCGATGAGTTGGCCGTTCAAGAGTCCCTCGCACTTAGTGTTCAGTGTGCGAGTTCTGTGTCCAACATGGGCCAACGCCTGCTTGCCCGCTCCCGTCATGTGGAATCATTGATGGCAGAGGTGGAAAGTCTCAAGCAGGAGATCCAGCAGCTTAAGTACAAGAATAGAAGTTTGCACGTGCTTGCCAACAACTATTCGACGGGCATGAAGAGGAAGCTTGATGAGCTGCAAGAGTCTGAAGGTCAGATTCACAGTGACCGTCAAAGGTTTTCGTCTTTCCTCCAGAGGCACCTTTTTCCTGGCTCATCCAGCGCTTGGCCAAGTATTGAGGCCTGGAATGCTTTAGCTCCGATGCCTCCCGCTCCGATGCCTCCCGCTCCGATGCCTTCCGCTTCGATGCCTTCCGCTCCGATTCCTTCTGCTTCAAAGCCTTCTGCTTCAAAGCCTTCTGCTTCGACGCCTCGTAGTGGGGCTTCACGTAAACAACCTTTGTGAAGCACCACCTTTCTCCATGTTTAGTATTTTATTTAATAAATGAACATCTCTTTTTTTTTTTTTCAGTGCATTGGGTTGCCTCCCAAGTAGCGCTTTCTTTTACGTCTTGCAGCCGAACGAAGAACCCAATCTCTCCAGAATATGTTCACGAATCGGATGAGAACTCCGAGTCATAAACTAGTACCTAAAACAAGAAACAAAACAAGATTAAGAATCTGGAATAAAAACAAACAAAAATAAAACAATCCAAGGGATTAGCAAATTTTCTAATCCCCGGCAACGGCGCCATTTTTGTTGATGTAATATTCCCTTCTTAATGCTAGAATATATTTAGTATAATGGCATAAGTAAGGGTGTCGAATCCACAGGGACTAATTGGACCTATGTAACTACTTGTTTGCAAGAACTCTATAAAATGAATCAAACTAAACAAACTAGGCAGATTTGGAAATGAATCAAACTAGTCTAAATAGACAGATTTGTTGTTGTAACTTGAAAGCATGAGAAAATGAAGTAAACACAAGTAAATGAATCAACAACTAATGTAATAGGATAGTATCAATGGAAATGAAGCTAGGGATTCGTTTTCACCATTGCTTAACTAAGTCCATGTTTGTCAAGTTAGCTTGTACTCATTCATCTACCTATTCCTTGAGTTTGTTTCACTTGGATATGATCAACCATATGATGTGTGGATTTGATCAAATGTCTCTAATCATGAACCTAATTGTGATGTGCAACTTTGGTTCATAATCAAGATTATGTAATGTACAAGAAACTTTCATAAAACCAAAGGGGTTAACTCGGCAGGATGTGTGCTAAACACTCCCTTCATTCATTCACATATCTACCAAGATTATACATGATGTGTGTTCTAATCTTGGCTACACAACTTTGTGATTAATTCAAATGATGATCAAACATTAAAATCAACACACAAAGTCACCATTAAAACAGAAAATGAAACAAGAAATAGATGGACAAAATGAGCATTCTAACTTAATTACATGGCAAACTTTGCAAGGTTACATCGAATCCCTAGAGGAGGATTAGTTATACTTCATGTTTACAAAGGTTTAACATCAAAGTAAATAACATGAGTGAACATAAGATTAAGAAGGAGAAACCCTTGAAGCAAAACTGATGTTGAAGTCCTTGAAGAGTTCCTTGGTGTTGCTTCTCCAAAATGTGGTGCGGATGAAGGTAGAGTGGCTTGGTTGGGTGGTTTCTGCCCTTGGACAGAAATTGGACAGAGAATGGAGTGAAATGGGAGAGGTTTTTGGGTGTGTAATGGACTGGATGATGAATAAGACTTGCGGATGGGAAAGGGAGAGAATATGGACAGTTTCTGTGAAAGGAAAAGAATGTAGAATGCAATGGTAAAATGGAGAGAATGTATGTGTGTAATGGAATGAAAATCCGAGAGAGATGGAGAGTGAGTGAGTCCCTTGGTGAATTTTTGAATAAGGTTAATGATGGAGAGACAATCAGATTGGATCTACCATTTGTTTAACTCAGATGGCAGTGCATAAGTGATGGGATGATGGGTTTCTGAGGTAGTGGAAGCATGGCATGGACAAGATCTGCAAGTATGTGTTTTGTTTAATCAAAATGCATGTGTCTTTGCTGCAACAAGTGAGTGGAATCTGCCAAAAGTGAATTGTTTGTACAAATTCTGGAAATGTGAAATGGGCACACGGCATGGATAAAGGGATGAGTGAATTTCTGGAATAAAGGATGCAAGGAATGGACATAATCTGCAGGTATATGGATATTTAATCCAAGATACATGTGCAAAGTCTGCCACAAGGGAGTGGACAATCTGAAACTGTTAGAATAATCTGGAATTGGGTATGGAAGTGCACGGAATGGACATGAAAGAGATGGAAATGCAAAGGTGATGTGTAGAAATGTAATGGAGTGCACGGAATGGATGTTTGTGTTTGTTGGTGTCAAAATGGCTGAAATGAATTAAGTGATGGAAATGGGATTGTGAGGAATCTGATTTGGTGCAAGAATTGCATCAAATGATGGGATGATATGGGAACACACGGCCAAGGTTGTGACATGCATGTGAATGCATGTTTTTGCCTTGTTTAGAAACACCCAATGTGGTCGAATTGCACCACTTTCTGTTTAGAACCATCCAATGTGGTCGAATTGCACCACATTCCTTCATTTGCCTTCCAATTGATCTTATTACACACTTGGCTGCATACTAACACAAAACAATGTAAAACGCAACTAGTTTAATCCAAAACATCACAAAGACGCCAAATAAGCGAGATATAGATGCATGCAAAATGTGACTTATCACCCTCCTCCTATAAATACCTTCATTTGTACCAAATTTCAGTAAGCTTTCGCTACCCCTAAAACCCCTAAACACTTACTTTTTTCAGAGAAACTAACTTAAGCGTCAGAGATCCATAGGCCTAACCCCCCCCCCCTAATCCCTCACCTCATGGACACATGAGGCTTAGGCTTTCGGTCAAAGGTGTTGATTGTTTTGTAGGTGCATTTTCGTCAAGACTGAAGATGGCAGAAATTTGCATCGACATCGATATCCGTGAAAATATCGATGCACAAATTTATGGAAATATCGACTACTATATTGAATATCGATATCGGTTGCTTTTGGTGGAAATTGTGGAAACTTAAAATTGAAACTTTAGGGAATGTGAAACACTGGTTTGGACGAAATATAAAAGTTTCTTGGATATTTAACCAATATGTCGAAAATATCAACGAAATCTGTCGATTTTAGTCTAATCTTAAGAGACTTCACTCCCATTTCCATATCTTTTCTGATTTTTTAGATATTTCCACAGAAATGTCGACAACGGTGAAGAAATTTCAAACACTAGTTATTATAGATCTACTGAAAGATTTCAAAAAATAATTCCTAAAGAGAAAAATTTATGCACCTTACGAGCTGTGTGATGGAGACCTTGTTTTGGAACCTATTTTGGCTCCTCTATTTAAATTAGGATGTGTGCAAGTATATCATTTGACCTATTTGCTTCACAACTGCAGTTAATTACTTCATCATTATGCTTGATGGTTTACCGAAATTGGCTTCTTCATTGGAGGTTGGTACCACAATGTTTGACAATGGTAAAGCCAAAATTTCACATCATTTTTCTATTCTATTTACTACAATTATATCTTGTGGAGCCAAAAACTTTAAACAGTACTAGGCTTTTTAACCAAAATGGTCCCTAAGATTTGCATAATACATTACTTTGGTCCCTGAGATTGAAAATCAATAGAAATGGTCCCTGAGATTATCCACCATTCATTATTTTGGTTATTCCATTAAAAACTCCGTTAAGTGTCTCTGAACTCTTTGCCGAAAGTTTAGGCAATTTTCAAAGCTTCGTAGCTCAATCGTTTCTTAACCAAATTCAACCCATAATATATCAAAATGAAGATAAGAAAGTGTAAAAAAAGATTATACCTATTTGGAAGACTAATGGTTGCCGGAGATGGCCAGAAAATAGCCTGAAAGGTGACTGGTTTGCAGGAAAACTGGAAAACTCGCCGAAAACTGGGTAAACTTGTTCAAACTTCTTCAATACTCAACAAAATTGAGTGATTCAAAAACACAAATCATACTTCTCGACAAGACAAAGAGTACCTTTCTCGATGGCTAATTCGCCTTGGTTTGGTCAGACAACAGCTCAACAGTGGCTAACTCGAGACCAAGACAGCCATTTTCGAGCCATTTTTCGCCCAAACCATAGTGAGTTAGCCATTGAGAAAGATACCAATCTTTTTTTCTCATCAAGAAGTATGATTTTCGTTTTTGAATCACTTGATTTTGTTGAGTATTGAAGAAGTTATGAACGTTTAAAGTTTACCCAGTTTCTGGTGAGTTTTCCAGTTTTCATGCGGACCAGTCACCTTTCAGGCTATTTTTCAGCCATCTCTGGCAACCATTAGGCCTCCAAATAGGTATAATCTTGTTCTACACTTTCCTATCTTCATTTTGATATATTATGGGTTGAATTTGGTTAAGAAATGATTGAGTTATGCAGCTTTGAAAATTGCCCAAACTTCCAGCTAAAAGCTCCGAGACACTTAACGGAGTTTTTAACGGAAAAACCAAAATAATGGGTGGTGGACAATCTTAGGGACCATTTCTATTGATTTTCAATCTTAGGGACCAAAGTGAAATGTTATGCAAATCTCAAGGACAATTTTGGCTAAAAAGCCGACAATACTATATGGCATAATGAGTCGCTTTTATACTATATATTTTCCCCTATTCTTGGTATATTTTAGTAATTATTTTGATGAGATTTTGATGCATTGTTATGTATTTTCAATGTAGGACATGCGAATCCATTTTGGGCATAAAGTAATCAAGTGGTGGAATTTTTTAGTGATTCAAATTGGAGCGGGTTCGTGAGTCTGTCAAGAAGGTTGTATCAAAATTTCATAATTTTAGCCCGAAGCATCTGATCATGGTGAATTAATTTATGCCCAGCAGATTGGGCTACAAAGCTTATTCACGACTTTTGGGCTGGAATATGATGGATTTTGGACTTGGGCTCTTCTTGGAACTTGAAGATGAGGTCCTAATCTTTAATTCAAGTCGTTTTGGGCCTTTTTTCTAGCCTTGAAGGTCTAGAAACATGGCTATTTCTCTGCTAGATAGATTTACTTATCAAATTTAGATTGTGTTTTAAGTTATCCATTTGCTATTATATTTCCTATTTTTAGAAGACCCTTTTTAGCAAGGATTTTAATTGTAGTAGTATAAATAAGGTTATTTAGTCATTAGGGTTCTCGATGCAACATAATTGAGAGAACTTAGCAAAGCTTTGGAGAATTTCAGACTTTTTACCTACAAGGTGTTTTCAATCCTTTTTCTAATTAATGATATTTTTCTTTTGTTTTCATTATGATTATGTGTAACTAGTCCTTTTGCTAGGACGAGGCGATGTGCCTTAGCACGAAATGTGATTTTATTAATTTGGTTATGAATGGATGCATGCTTGCTTTGAATTATTGATCACCATGTTTAAACTATCTAGTTGTCTTAGTGATTCATGACCATTAGGATATTTAGACAAGTAATTTAATGCAATTTATGTTGGAACATCACCTTAAAATTGAGGAGGGCCTCTTGTGATTAATAATTGTAAGTTCACTTGAGGCGAACATCACGCTCTTAAGGGTTGCATGGTTTTTCAAAAGGTTGCATGGTTTTGCATGTTTATCTTTGATTTGAACATCACAGACGAATTCCATGTTAGATATATGTTTTCACTTGAACATCGCGAGGAAAATATGTATTAGAAATACCTAACCTTCAAAGCATGTACTGTGGAAACTCATAAGTAATTGATAAAATTGCATGGGATTGTTAGTGGCGATGGCGGAACTCTAGTGTTTAAATTGCTTTCTAAAACCTTTTTCTTTTGTTTTCTTTACATTTCTGATTTATTTATATTGTTTTTATTTAAATTCGTTTTTATTATTTTAAGTCATATAATCAACATTTTTCAAACTTTGTTTTCAAATAATTAATTAAGATTTGGTTTTTACACAAATTATTCAACCAATTCATGTCGAGAATGACCTTACTTGAGTCATTAACAATTACTTTATTCTTTTGCAAGTATTTTTATCCCTATTTTTATAGTTGGTAAAAATCGTATCACGGCACTATCTATCCGATAGCACTATCTATCCAACACTTTCTATGCATGGACAGCTGGTTGCTCTGAGGAAAGGATATATATAACTTGGTCGATTCATATATTCGATCACGGAGACCAGTACTGCCAGTATTTGTAAAAAGGATAAAATAAAAATCAAATTAAACGGGTAAAGAAGTTGCCTGGGCAAAAATAAGGCCATGCTATTAATCTTTGGCTTTTGCACACTTCACGTGAGGACCAATATAAGATTGGTTAATCCAAGTTCATGAAATAAAGGAGGTATCTGCCATTTACTTTAGCAGATGAAGATTAGCTTCCAGGCAGGAAGGATCGATTAGTTTGTCTGACCCTAGCTCTGGAAAAGGGCTGAGAAGAAATTGCTAAATACATGATGTGTGCTATAGGCATGTAGTTGTAAACAACTGATATCACTTAAATTTCTTAGTCATTTTTGTCTTGTACAGTTTTTTCGTTGGAGCAGCTCGTTGGTTGGAGAATTCTTTTTCCAAAAACTGCCCGGTGTTCAAGGAGTACTTCATGTGTCATAAAATAAATGGAGGGACACGAAAAAAATATATCATTTCATCTCTTGTATTATGACATGTGGAATACCGCTTGAATAACCGGTACTTGAAAAAGGCTCTAGGTTGGTTGCCCCATAAAAATAACTATTTGATGCGGCCCTACTTAGCCTAGCCCATTATATTTGTTAGGCAATCAACAAGGGCCCGTTTATTCAGACAAGCAAGAGCTCTTTTTGTTTTTGTGGAAGGTTTTGAGACGATGATCACTGATTGGCGGGTCGGAAGTTGAGAAATGGAGAAAGCATTGAAAATCTACGCGGAAGTTCTAAGATTGGTGATGAGGTTGCCAAAGGACTCTCAACCTTACTACGCCAAGTACGCCCGCAAGAACTTCGTCAATTACAGAGAGGTCGAGGCGAACGACGACCAAGCCCTCCACGAGCTCTTCCTCAAGGCCTACAATCACCTGGGTCCTCAACAAGGTACACACATTTGTCTTTCGTGATTTTTTTTTTTTTTTTTTTTTTGTGTTTTCAACGCTTTCATGTGTGTTTCTGGTGAACCCAATTGGGGTTTCTTTCGATTGCAATACTCAGTGGACGAATCTGCAACCGATAAGTTGAAGAAAATATGCTTCGTTTAGCGCGCCTGCATGTACGATGTAATGCTCGAAAGGGTTTTTAACCACTTCATTTGAAGTTTGGGTTTCTCGTTTTGGTTGTTTGACATGCAAGTTATGTCCTGATGATGTTTTAATTTACAGTTTGAACTGAGTTTTGTAACAAAATGATAATAATTATACCAACAATAAAAAAGTTGGGTGTTTGACAATAAAAAAGTCTATTACTTTAGAGATCATTTGGATATACTTTTAAAACTAAAAGAATGTTTGGTGAAAATGTTTTTGGAACCAATTTCTAATAAAAATGCAAGTAAATCTTGGAAGAAGCACATTGCAAAAAGTAAGGTTCTAAAAATCATTATATGCTAGGTACGGATTTATGTAAATTTATTATATATCTTATAAATAAGTGTCTATTTATACCTAAAAAAAAACTATACTTGTATAGATAATAAAATAATGATAAAATGCAAAAATAGAAGTAGAAGAATACACAAATTATATACATCCAAAACGTTCAATATTTAAAAAACAGTAAGCATAATCATGATGAGGAGGATTTGGATGATAGCCTGAATTCTTCTTGTTCATGAATCATGATCTTTGTATTGGATTAGACATAGACTAAATTATTTAACCTTATTGTATCAAGTTTATTTCTTTTCCTTGTATGTATCCCCTCAAAAGTGCTCCAATTCGTTTCACTACTGGATGAATTAGTAGTAAATCCATATTTTGCAAATTAGGTACACCATTTCCATAAGTATACCACCATGAAACCAAAAAAGAAAAAAGCACACAATTAATAAAAAAAAAAAAATATATATATATATATATATATATATATATATATATATATATAAGAACCGCCTAAGTGACGCCTAACTCTCCGCCTAGGAGCCGCCTAGGAGGCCCTAGCTTCCAGTCGATTTTTCCAAACGCATTGCCCAAAATCAGGATGGGGCTCCACTGCTTAGGGCCTAGGTGACCACCTAGGCTAATTTTTGAAGTGCTTTTGAAACTCAAAAATATTTTCTCGAAAAACATTTTCAGTCATTTTAAAAGCATTTCTAAACGAACCTTTAGTTAAAATGGCTAGGCTTGTTCATCAAGTAATTGCACAGATGCTCTATGCAAATTGTTGGAGAGTATTTAACCATTAGAGATGCTCTATGCAATTTTAACATACAATATAATGCATTTGTTGAAAACCTATCTATGGTTGCTAATTTTGGCATCATGGAAACACTAGTTTAAGTATTTCTTTATCTAATTAGAGTTGCCTTATGTAAGTAGCTATGTCACAAGGTAAAGAAATGCTTCTGTAATCACACATGTGACTCTAACCAACTCTTAGTGCAACAATACCATACTTTGTACGTACGAGAATATGTTCAGAATTTGAATTAAGTAAGTGATTCAGATTCAACCGTTAAACTCTTTTAAAATTTCAATGCACAATAACTCTAAAAATTTTAATGGACAATCAACCGTTGAACTCATATGTACATGACATACATGCACTCCAATATTCAACATTTGTACGTATATGTAAATCTAAGAGCAAGTCCACCAGAGGGTATAGCCCGGTGGACAAGGGACCAAAAAAACCCAATGGCTAGCCTTTCTTGCTCCAGCCCATGCGGGCAATTGGGCTAGGGGTGGGCCCGTGAGAGAGGGGAGGCAGGAATCAACGGCCCGAGTGTCTGAGGGCGCTGATGCATCCTGACGTCAGCCACATTAAAAAATTAATAAAAAAAATGTAAAAAAATTAATTAAAAAAATGTATAGAATTAATAAAAAAAAATGTAAAAATATTAATCCAAAATTAAAAAAAAAATGATTTAATTTTTCTATAAACATCTTATCATTTTCTTCCACCTTACACCAAATTTTATATTTTCTCAAATACTTTGGGTTGTAATTTCTTATTTAATGACACGTGGCACAATGAAACAGATTAAAAATTCTATCTAAAATTACAAATAAAATTATATTTTATTATTTTATAAAATAAAATTATTAATATTTTATTATCTATTACCATGACTATTCAATTTAGAAGTAAAGATGCAAAAAAATAATTACTGTTTATTAAAGATAATCACAAGGAAATTTAATAAGCAGTTGCCTGAGGCCTTCCACCACTGGAAGTTCTCTTAGATGACATCGGTTATGTATATATATGGAGGGGAGTCATAGGCGAAGCTGGTCCATTGGCTTGTAATGCTCTCTGAGTCTCTGACCTGAAGTTCTGACAAAGGTGACGAAAGACGAAACGTTTGAGAGTTTTGGGGTCAGGCAACACCGCGTTGGAGCTCGAAACCACGGTTTTCTCGGGCCCGGTGGGTTTGACCAAGAGTCCCCGAAAACCAAAGCAACTGCCCTCTCTTCCTCTTAGCCCACCCATCCCCTCTCTCTCTCTCTCTCTCTCTCTACAGTGTAGACACTCTCACTCACAACCATAAAGCAATAGAACAAAAACAGAGCACCCTCTCTCTCTGCCTCTCTCTTATCACCAAGAAGCTTCCGTTGTTTTCTCCTAAAACCCCCTTTGTCACTCTCTCCCTCTCTAACTTTCTCTCACTAAAAAGCTCAAAGCTTTTGGGTTCCGTGGGGCTGAAATGAAAATGGCGGAAAATGGTGGGTTCGAGGGGGATCATTTGGCGGTAACAGAGGGCCCCGGTTTCTCTCAGCTACTCTTCCCGGCTGACGAAGTCGTGAACCTTGCCGTGGACTCCGACCAGACCTTTAACTACACCCGCCCGTCTACTTATCCCACCCAGATTAAGCCACCCAAAATCCTCTGCTTCGGAAACTACGACCAAACCCACGGAAACGGCGTGGAAATTGGGTTTTTGGAAACCGCCAAGAAATCGGCCGCTGCATGCAGCGAGTCCTCATCCGTTTCTTCCACCGGCACCGCCAGCATCAACGCCTTGCCCAAGTCCAACAATGTCAGTTATTAATCCTCTTTTTTTTTTTTTTTTTTTATAATTTAATTCGAATTTGTTTTCCAAATTTTCTGACTTTTTTTATTTTTTTTTGTTTCTTGGCAGAAAAGGCAAAGGGGTTCGGCTCCGATCAGCAGCACAGCTACTCCTCCAACCCAGAGAGCCGCTAAAAAGGCGAAATCCGAGAATCCCACATCGGCCGGCAACGGAAAGGTCCAACCCTTCAACAAAAACAGAACTCCAAAAAGTCATCTACATCTCTCTCTCTCTCACTCTCTCTCTCTCCCCTCAAAACCCACTCTCTGCATGCTCTGCTCTCTCTCTCTCTCTCTCTCTCTCTTCTGTTTCTGCAAAGCAGAACAACTCCCTCTGTCATTTTACACATGGGTTCTGATTTTCTGCAAATTTACAGAGGAAAGAGAAGCTTGGAGAACGAATCACAGCGCTGCAGCAGCTCGTTTCACCATACGGCAAGGTGAAATTGCAAAACCCCAAATCAACCAACCCCAGTTACATTTTTTTCAACCATATTTTTGTAAAATTCACCTAAAAATCTGAATTTTTTTTTTTTTTTTTTCGCTCTTCTGGGAAATTGGACAATTGAGTGTCTGCAGACGGACACGGCATCGGTGCTTCACGAAGCGATGGGATACATCAGATTTCTGCAGGAGCAGGTTCAGGTGCTGTACTCGCCTTACCTTCAACGCCTGCCTCCTTTACCTGTCCATGTAAGTACCAACCAAACGCACATCTCACTTTCACGTTTTCATTTTTATTTTATATTATGTGTATTTCCACGTCATCTTTTGACGGACGTGTACTTGGACGGTAGTCTTAGTGTGGGACCCACAGTGATAGTGACTTCACTGACTTTGGTCAAGTCATGGTAAATTTTAGTCAAAGGAGTGACTGCCAAAATTGCCATAATTCTTTCAATTTTTCTCATTTTAGAATGGGTAAGGTCATCTCCAATCGAATGATTCAGATAATCAGAAGGTCGAAAATAGTTCAAAAATCATCTCCAATCAAGAGCCATGCCAAAGGACTAATGAGTCCAACTGGACAAAAAAGGGCCAAATGGCTAACGGGACAGCCCAAATGAGCCAGCCAGCTGGACCAGAATTCACCATAAACATTACATAACATTAAGTAACATGAAACAACATTAAACAACATAAAAATTATACACCATAAAAATAAAATATTTAACAACATAAAATTTAAACAGCATTTTAAAAACATCTAACAACATAAAACTTAAATACCTACTCCATGCTTCTTTTGTCCCAAAGATTTGAATTTAAGTTGTAGTTTTAAAATAATAAATTATGTTTTATCCTATGATCTTTTAGCTCTCGATTGGAAATGATTTTTTGTGACAGGGTTAGAACAAGTTCTATGGCCTTTGGCCCTTTGTTGAAATTGGTAAGAAATATGGTCTCGCATTGTTCACTAAAATATTAATTTCTTGGAGGTCTAGAGGGTCAAAATGAGTCATTTGACCAGCCTTCGATTGGAGATGATCTAAGTCAGAAGACTAAATTTTTTTAATTAAATTTACAAATTATATGATGTGATTTTAATAAAAAAATTAACATGTTAATATTTAAATAATAATTTAACTATCAACAACTATAACCATTAAAACTTGACATAACTCTGTTGCAACTTAATTTCAAGTACCTAATCTCGCTCGAAGAATCGTGTTCTAAAGACTGACACTCGTGCACATGAATCCCATGCGGATATCGAGTTATACAAATAAGGATTGAATAAAGGAACTCTTGAACGTTTGGTGACCTCAGATGTGTCGATATCAATGGTAACTCATCATTTTAGAGAATCATTTCTTCGAATACCAAGAAAGATGTAGGGTCTAATGAGGCTAGTACGAAGCATTTACTCATGGGTAGGGTAAGCTCTGGACGAAAATTGAATATTGGACCAAAATTGGAACTAGAAGTAAATGGCAAGGGTAAAATGAAATATAGATAAAATTGAAAATTGCATTGACCATTTGTGAATTGTGGCCCTTCCATGTTGGTCACTTGTTTGCGTGTTTGAAATGTTTAGGGTGGAGAGGTGAAACAAGAAGGAAGAAGAAGCGAGCTGAGGAGCCGAGGACTATGCCTGGTCCCAATGGAGTACACAACGCATGCGGGGAACAGCAACGGTGCGGACTTTTGGTCACCGGCCATGGCCAACATTTATGATGTGTCATCTCCATCAACCAAATATTGAATGGAAGACTAGTCGAAACTAGAAAGAAACAAGTATGTATAGCTTATGCTAGTTAAGCTAGTTGGTAACTTGTCTTTTGTACATGGTCGGTGGCCTAGTGAGAGTGAGAGTGCTCGTTTTGGTATTTTACAGGCCTATGATATGACATGTTAAGTTTTGAGTAGAAAGGAGAAAAGGAGAAAGACACAGGAAGAAGAGGAAAAGGGGGGAAGCAGGGAAATTGAAAAATCACATGGATTCTGGATGGTAGTGGCTTTTTAGAGTTTAGGGAGGAAAGTTAAGAGTTGTAGGTGTGAGAAGGGTTTTTGTTTTTTCGGAATTGTGGAATCGTGGAAAAGAAAAGAAAGTGGAAACAGGAGGAAAATGTGGCTAGTTTATGGCATGTCTTACACCTGTAAATATCCTTGGGTTTACCAATTAGTAATCACCAATGCTATCTTGTGTAGATTTCTTTTCGCAGTTGTTGATTGCTTTTTCAGACACAAATAACAAATTAGAGCATCTCTTTAGATGTCAAGATCTTAGGTGAACTGACATTGTGTATGTTTGACATTAAAAGTTTATCCAACCAGCTAACTAAATTTGAAAGCTTTGTGATTAAAGCATCTTCAAAATGAGATGTCAAACTCTTAGGTGGAATGTCACTGTACATATTTGACATCAAAGTCTCTTCAATCGAAGTGTTATTTTCTGACTGTATTTGAAGACTTTATGATTTGGAGTCAAACTTTGACATCAATGTCAAATTTATTTTTAATTCATTTTAATAGTGAGTCCCTTATTCCACTAACATTTCAACCAATAAAAATTTTGTTTCAACATTTTTTTTAATAGTTTCAACCATTAAAAAGTTCTATTTAAATAATAAAATAACATTTGACAATTCGGTTAGAGAAGTACAAATTTGACATAAAATTTCAGATTGCTATATCAATCATCAATTGTAATTTGACATTTTCTTTAGAGATTTAGTCTTTAGAGTCAAATTTGACATCAATATGTATATACACGTATGGGTTTTCTTTCCATCACAACACACATACCTACACGAAACTAACTCCCCAACTCATAGAGAAAACATCCAAAGCTTTTCTTACATCATTTGTAAACTTTTATCCTTTTAAACATCCTTTGTGAACTTTTATCCTTTTAAACATCCTTTGTGAACTTTTATCCTTTTCAACATCCTTTGATCTTTTGTATATCAACAAAAGAGCAAGTGTACATATTCAAACAATTCTCAAAGAGAAGATTAGTATAAATTTATACGAGAATTAACAAGACTGTGAAGAAGTAAAAGCTTTTTCTTAGTGTTATTAAACACCCCACATTTACTAGAAATGATAAAGAAGTTTGGCATAATATATTAGCAGCAAGTAATAATACTTTAGAGAATTTGAGAGAAGAAAGAAGAAAGAGAGTATCTAAGAAATCAGTTAGCAATAACTTTAAACAAAGGTAAGACTTTAATTTATGATAGATTACCTTAATTTAGAAATTAGTGAACAACAAAAGAGAAAAATTACGCTAGACCAATATAGTTTAGTTTGTTATTTTCCATTAAGAAAGTATAACCATATTTTGCATAGTTAAGAAAATTCTCAAGCAAATACTATTATAAATCTTATTATTAGTCAAGTTGAAAATATATAATTAGAAAATAATAAGCATAATAATTTATTAAACTAGTTATTAGATTATTTTCAAAAAAAATTTGTAAATATTCAAAGATTTCCTAGTAAGAAATAAAAGAGCTCTTTAATATTATAGATAGTAAGCCAAACAAGTAGAAATTAGATCACTAGAGAAAATTAAGCAACTAAAATTAGAAGATAAAAAAAATTAATTGATAAAGAAAATTAATAGTAAAAAAAATAGCAACTGAGCAAGTAGATAAATTGCATATTAAAATAAATAGACTACTAGTTTGATGACCGATTCCCAAAACAATAGAAATACATTCAAGCTTTGAAAGAAATTAGTAAATTAGATAAATAACTAGTTGGTTTAATAGATTTTGAATCATAAATAGCCAGTAGTAATATTCCAATTAAACAAAATAATTTAATCATCCAAATTTATCTGAATATTATATCAAGTTGAATTGAAGAAAAATAGATTGACAAAGGGAGTGTGATAAATCTGAAAATGACTACCTACATATCTCCAAAAAGATGAATCAAATCACTGATGTAGTTCAAGAAAGATAATATAATGTAATAATTGTCATTGGGGATCAACTTTGACAAGTAGCTCATGGTGAGGCGAGAAGGAGATTAGTTCTCCAAGGACTTGTCTACATGTAGTTGGAGGCATTTTAGCATAGTATCGTTTGAGCTCGGCGGTGTTCCATTGTTTGGTGGTCAGAGTTCCATCCATACATTCCAAGTTGTAAGTTCCTTTGCCTTCTACTCCTACAATCTTGTAGGGGCTTTCCTAATTTGCTCCGTGCTTGCCTAGTGGTTGTTCAATATGCTCATAAGACTCCAGGCAGTTCCTTTGGCCATTTGCTCTTTTTCTCCAACCTTATGTTCAAGCATTGTAGGAAGTTTTTTTTTTTTTTTTTTTTTTTTTTTTTATTTTAAAGCTTCCACTTACCCATTACCTTGCATGTAGCGTAGGGTGAAGGTAAGATGGCAGAGGAAAACCAAATTCCTTATTGGTGTCTGTGACTTTGAAACGAGTGAACTGTAGCCCGTTACTTGTAAGTATTATAAGGGGAATACCGAAATGACCAATAATGTTCTTTCAGACAAAGGACTTTACTACTGCCCCAAGGATTATGTATAAAGGCTCTGCTTCGATCCGCTTAGAGAAGTAATATGTGGTTATTATCAAGTATTCCTTATTTTTTTGGGCTTTCTTTAGTGGTCCAACGAGATCGATGCCCCATTGCATGAAAAACCATGCCCATGTTAGAGTATTAAGTTATTCGGCATGTTGACTTTTCATAAGGGCGTACATTTGGTATTTGTCACAAATCTTAGTGCAACCAGTGACATTCTACCACATGGTGGGCCAATAAGTATCCAGTTGTCAACGCCTTCTATGGGAGTGATCTTCTGCCAGTATGGTTCCCACATATGCTAGAGTAGATGTCATTCAGAATTGGTAGAGCCTTCTTCGGAGTAACAAATAATGTGTGAGGTCCGGAGTAGGAGTGTAGGTAGAGTCTTCCACATATGACCTTATACCTCGAGGCTTTTTGGACAAGTTTCCTAGTCAAGTGGCAGTAGTCGATGATCTCGTCCATCCAGTTCTCCTTAGTGTCGATAGCGGCTACTACCTTTGGTTTAAGCTGATGAATGCTTGGGGTCGCAAGGTACTTGAATCAGATCGTTGTTGTGTTTCTTTCATGTGCAAATATAAGGATGATATAATAGCATAAGTAAGGGTGTCAAACCACAATGACTGATTAAACCTTTACAAATTACTAACTTTGTGTGAACCCTAACTAAACAATGCAAATAACAAGTTGAATTTGATTTTTGAATTGGAAACTAAAATAAAATAAAAATGGCAAAAAGATAAAGATGAATGATAGGTTGATTAAGAAACAATGGGAATGGAACTAGGGATATCGATTTCACATTACAAGCCAATTCCATGTTTATTAAGTCAAAATACATACAACTCTCTAATTTGCAACTAGGGTTCGTTTTACTTATTTATGATCATCCATTTGATGTGTGGTTGTGATCAAGTACTCCTAATATGCAACCTAGTTGTGATGTTCAACTTAGATTGACAATTAAGAATCCATTAAGAACAAGAAAACTTCAAAGAAACAAAGAAATCACATGGCAAGATGTTTGCATAGTAGTTTCTTCATTCATTCACATGTCCACCAAGATTAATCATGATGTGTACTATAACCTTGATCAAATAATTCATAAGTAGCCCTAATGGTGATCAAACATTAAGATTAACAAATAAATTAAATAATAAAATCAATGAATAAAACAAGAAAACAGATTGGTAATTTGAAAACTTTAATTTAATAACAGAGTAGTTTTGCGAAGCTACATCAAAATCCCCAGCTATGAACTTAATTACACAACATGATCACATAATATATAGATATGAAGAGAAACATGAGTGAAATTATATCCATAAAAGAAACCCCCTAAAGTAATTCTAATATGAAACTCCTTCAAGAATAGCGTGTTTGCACGGTTTCTTTGGTGGTAGCGGAAGGTGAACAGGAATAGGGTTTTGTTTCTAGAAGAAAGGCCAAAGAAAGAGAAGAGAGAGAGCTCCAAGTGTCCCCCCTTGTGTAAAAGTGATGTGAAACCTTAGTATTTATATGTTAAATGAGGCTGTAGTAGATTGCAAGGTGGTCCTAACCATTAAGCTAAGGTTTTGAACGTTTTTCTTTATTTGGCTCCTCAAAATTAGGCTAGGGATTCCAATTCCTTTCCCATTATGCACTTGGTCTTCTAATAAGCCAGATTCACTTTGGATTCTTTATTTGGGCTTCAAAATAGGCCACCAAACTTCTTTCCACAGTTGAATAAGGGTTGGCTCCAAAAATGGCATTTTTTCACTTCTTTTGACTTCAAATTGATCCTAAAGCACATGAAATTGCACACTAACACAAAATAGGGTAAAACATAACTAGTTTTAACTCTAAAACATCACAAAGAGACTAGAAATGGGTTGTATAATATATGAAATATATGAGTTATCAATCGTTGACCACAATGCATAATCGACGATTGACGCGATCTTTGCTAAAGCATCGGCGTGTCCATTCTCACTTCTGGGGATCTGTTGAAATTTTGTACTTGCTAAAGCCTTTGAGTAATGCCTTGGCTTTGGTAAGGTAGAGTCCCATCGTCAGATGATAAATAGCGTAATCACCATTGACTTGATATACTATCAGCATGAAGTCGCAATGAACTGATGGCTTATTGACTTGTAATCTCGCCGCGATCTGTAGCCTGACTAGTAATGTCTTCTATTTTGCCTCGTTGTTACTAGCCTTGAACTCTAGCTTAGTACATATTCGTTAGTTAACTAAACACAAATCTATTACTCAAACTTAGTTTACTACAAGTTATCCTAGTCAACAACAATTCATTTTTTTACTCATAATATGCGGTGTAAACTTTGTCACAAACACATATCAAATAACAACTCATAGGATGCATGTAACATATGCTAATAAATAAGATATGTGGACAAATTTAAGTAACAAAGAACAAAAGAAGTTTCTTATCGGAAAAAAACCCACATCTAGGTTAAAAAACTGAAGACTCCATATAGTCCAATCGACTAGTGCAAATAAGGTTCATACAAAGTACCACATCAAGCTCAATCCTAGATTTAATCTATGGAGCAGCTTTACCTTTGTGCAATGTTACTTTGCACGAGATGGAGACCTTTTCGATCTTCATAATGAGGCAACTCCACCCTTGAACTCTTCTCCTTGTGGCACCGAGAGTAACACATCCAATGCAAATGATATTGTGGTGTATATGATATGAAATGTGGATTAATGACCAGTTAGTTTCTCCAGTCAAACAATTGAAAGAAGAACACCAATGTGAATCCAAACTAGGTCTATTTGAAGATTTGAAACTTATAATACTAGACCATGTACAAAGCAAACCTTAACTCAGAAAACATGTGCAGAGTTGCCACAAGTTCAATGCATGAGAAAATGTTATGCAGCTAGGGTTTCAAGTGAAAAACACAAGAGAAAGGTCAAAGCTTTTTAATGCACTCTTAAAAATCAAAAACTTTCTAGCCCAAAACAAATGAGCTTTTAAGAAGATTTACGCAAGTATTTTCATGGAAGTTTTATAAATATTTAATGAAGAACATTACCCAGAAAAATGCTTGATGCTATTAGGGGATCTGAGATGGAGATAAAGACTCTATATAAAATTAATTGATCTCAACCAAAAAGAAATGAATTCCGCCAACCCTATTAAACAAAACCTTTGATTGCTGCAAACAAAGTACAAAAAGATACTTTTAAAATGTAAAAGCAATCTGAAAGACCAATGGTGAAAAACTTAATCCCGTATAAAAGGTGTCAGTCAGCCTATGTAGTCTGTCTTAAATTGTGTGCTTACCTTGCTGGAAAACAACAAGCAATTCTGACAAGACAAGGTCACTAGTCGAAATGCAACAGTAAATTAAATGTGAAATGCATATGCATGAGCAAACCTTTGAAGTGAGAGAATCGATTCCTTGACTAGATTTTTAGCAGCAACACGCCTTAATGGCATAGTAACCTAAAAACTAATTAAAGCAGGTGTGGTACATTTACAATCTTGACAAGAAAAGTCAAACACAAATATTAGCCTAATTTGTAACGACACATCCCCAAATATTTCGGTTTTTATCATTTTCAAACGTGAAATTACAAAAAAGCCCTTCGAGGATAAAAACGTTGACTTTTGTTGACTCCTGTGTTGTGTCGCGTAAGGCTATTTTCCTTGGTGTGTCCTTGTAGTACTCAGTTTTATGGATGTGTCGACGCAAGCGAAATTGAATTTGGAGCTAAAACGAAGATTTTACAGGATTCAGAACAATAAGGGTATTTTGGTAATTTTTCATTTAGAGATATTTCTCCATCATGGACAATTAGGGTGGCGACACGTGGTAGATTTTCTCCTCATTTCTGGGGTGTCCTTTTTCTCTCCTCTCGTGACTCCTCTCTCTCTAGAACCTTCTCCTCTACCTCTCTTATCTCAAACTCTCACTCTCATCATTCTCTCCCTCTCTTCAAGCACAGATGCACACCACCACTCACCACCGCATCTCCAGCGAGTACCACCACCATCTGTGGACCCTCGTTCCTCCCTTTCTCACCCTTCTGCAACCTCACTATCTCTTTAGACATCACTATGTACTTCTTCTTCCTGACGAGTTGCCATGGAATCTGGTAAGTTCTCCATGATCCCAGTTAAGGTAAGCCTCAGGACAATCCAAATGCTTCTTTTAAAGACAATCTAGTCCTGGATTTGACACTTGTACTTGGTTTAGAGGAAAATGGATGCAGAAAACACCCATGGAGCTTAAATTAGCTTTCCGGTGATGGACCCGCGACCTTGTACACTTTTTTCCAACCACTTTCCGGCCATGACTAAGAACCAAAATGGTATAACTCGAATTCCTACCCTCCTAGCTTCATTTTGGGTTTCAAATGGAGAATTTAAGTTGAGATTTGAAGTTAAACGGAGCTTGGGAATTTCCCAACAATTTTTCCAAAATTCGGCGACCCATGAGCCTAAACAAGTCAAACTCGACCAGCAACCCATAACTGGGCCCAATCCAATAATCGGACCCAATTCAATAACCCGACCTAAACCTGATTCGAGTTTCGAGCCAAATCCATGACCTATTAACCTCAACCCAAAACCAGGCCCAACCCAAAACCAACATCCAACTCGACCCAGACGTAATCCTAGTTTCCAAGATTAGCGCGTGGCCCGCACGTGGGTGTGCGTGGAGGGCTGTCATGGCTGGTACATGAAGCACACGCGCCTCTGTACGGTGCTCCACCATTGTGGATGGCGGCGCTGATGAATTTTCTTGCAAACCATTTTGGCGCGTAGGGGAATCCGAGGTCTTTTCTTAGGTTTCTCGACATGCCGAATCCGAATCCGCAATCTATTTTCCTAAATTCTATTGTTTTAGTAGAGTTTTATTAAATGGTCTCTATTTGTGTTTAGGTGCGTCGGTTAGAAATGATACCATCTTCTCTAGTTCGAGCAGCTGCCCAACAATGGAATATTTGTGAGTGGACCCCTTCTTAAATTGCATGTTTTTACAAAATATTAGGCTTGTATTCATGAAAAGCATGATTTCATGATTTTATGTTTTATGCATTATTTATGATTTATCAAATTTACGCTTTACGAAAGGTTACGAGTTATTGGATTTTTGTATATGAAATTCTATGGATTTATGAAAATGATTTATCATGGATTTATGAGATGAGGCTTTGAGCTTTTGAGCTCCAGTGATTTAATACGAGATTTTGAGATATGTTTTCGGTGCTTATCTAATGGGTCATCATACATCACATACACACACACACGAGTATGTAGACGTCTATGGCCATATGACACAGTTGAGGATATTTATGTCATACCCCCAGCTTCACTGGCGAAACTAGTGTCGAACAGCTTCACTAGCCATGGTTAGTGTCGATGTGTTATGTATATGTTTCTTCTCTGGCTTAACCTAGAGTCATACAACTTCATATTCGGGTGATGGGGCCTACCATGTTTCTTTACTGGCATAACCTAGTGTCGTACAGCTTCACCTTCGGATGATGGACAGGTTATGCCTTCAGGCGACCATAATACCCCTAGTTGAGTGCATCATTAATGTGATTTATAGATATTTTATGGATTTGCCTTCGGGCGACTATATTACCATTATTGAGCACTGGTTTACATGTACATGTTTTACGAATGTTTTTCATGGCATGCTAAAGTTTTTCAGAAAACCTATTATGTAGTACTCTATATGTGTTTTCAAAACAGGCTGTTAGTATGTTCAGAAAGGAAATAGTTTTCATATTATTAGTATTATTATTATAAACTTTGGTCGACTCACCCTTTGTTTTGCGCCCCCTTTAGGAGTTAGAATTGAGGCATTCGATCCCGGTGTCAGGGCACTTCTGCATAGGTACCTTCAAGTCTTCTCAGTGTAGGACCCATTCATTTGTTTGTACCTTTTTATAATAGTTCTTTCACATTATTCTTGATAAGTTGTATACTCTGAACACGTTTCTACATTGACATATTTCTTGCTAATTACATATTTTATTAGTATGCATGTTTGAAATGGCTTCGTCACCCTCGGTTGTCGCCCAGCACGTGCCCATCCTGGTATACGAGGATATTGGTGTCGGGGCATGTCATAATTCGTTCCTGACCACCCCAATTTGCAACAACTATTTACTTTCTTTTTACCAATTAGTACTGCGATATAGTGGTATCTTCATTTGTAAGTGAGAGATTTTCGATTCAACTCACATGGAATATCCCCTTCCCTCATAGTACAATTCGCTAAAAACAATTGTTTACTTTAAAAAAAAAATTATTTGTGATATTTAAAGACGAGGGAATTGATCACAACACCTCTAACTTGGGTGAATTTTAACTAATTGAGCTACAAACAAATCTTGTATAAGGAGAAAAAGTATTTTCAAATAACCATAAACCTTCAAAATGCTTATAGTTTACAAAAATAAGAAGTGTATTTTCTGGCAAGCACTTGAATTTTTTGTAAAAATTATTGTGCTTTTAATAAAATTTATTTCATCAAAAATGTGTATTGACATGCAAGTGTCTCCCACATAAACGGTCTCAAATTAGACAAGCCTCTCGCTTGTGGACTCATGTTGTGTTTGCTTTCTTTTGTCAATACTCATGTTTGTGTTGATAGTTTCAAATCTATGTAATATTTAGATTTACATGAAACACAATCACGTGAAAATTAGAGTATCATTGTTATTGGCCCTAAAAAAAATAAAGAAGTCCAAAAAATTAAAAAGAGTAAAAAAAAAAGCCGGGAACCAGGCCGGGTCTTCACCGTTAAAAAAAAAAAAACCGGTTACCGACGGCTCCCACCAAACATACAAATACAGTTTCTAATTTTGCCGCTTCGAATGATAAAATCTAAAATCCACCAACAGCTTCTCCAACACTCTTTCCTCCGTAGAAATGAGGTTTGAATTCGTCTCGCTCCGCCGGCTCGTCCGGCCAGCGATCCAATTCCAAGCGGAGCTTCAATTCCAAGTCTTCGAATAGTAACTCCAAGAAGAAGCAGCAGCGGACGACGGCCAACCAGAAAACCCTAGGCGCCTCTTGGGGCGCCAATTCTCTCTCCTCCTCTCGCTCCTCCTTCAAAAAAGCTCCCTTCTCCGATTTCAGCAGGTACTTTCTCTCTTCCTCTTTCGTTCATTGCCGTCAATTTTCAATTTTTGTTGAGAAATGCTTGGGGAATTGGAAAAATTGGAATTGGATGAGATCAGTAAAACTAGTTTTGTTTAATTTTGCATTCAATTTTTGAACCTGTGTACTTGTTAGTAATTTGGAGTTATATTCTGATTGGCCTTTGTGAAATTGGGTGCAGTTACATGGTAGAGAAGAACGGAAACTTCATAATCAGTTCGGTACGGAAGCTTCAGCTTCTTCACACAGTGGTTCAAATACCGGAAAAGATATTTTTCGCGGGGTTTCGATATTTGTAGACGGGTACACGGTTCCTCCCAATCAGGTTTGGTTGATTTCTTGTGATTTTCTGTTTGCCACGGTTGGCTGTTGAAAACGGATGTGATGTACAAGAAATAAAAAGAAAATGGAAAAGGAAAACTGAATCGCCAAGTTCATTAACGTTCCATTTATAGCATTAACATTTGTTGCAACTTAGTAGCGGAGAATGTATAATTTGAGCTTCCTTTTCTACTGATTTTCCTCAATGATTTGTGGCAACGATAGGGAGAAGAGTTGTTTCATTACTGCATGTGGGTTTTCTTTGACCTTGAGTTGTTGACGATAATCTGTTTCAGGAACTGCGAGGCTACATGTTGAACTAGAAAATATGAGAATTATTTTTCTAGACATCGTGTCACACATCATTTGCAGTAATCTCCCTGACAGCAAAATAAAAAATTTGAGGTTTGTATTTCTTTAATTAGTTTCAGATCAATAAAATCATGAATATCGATATTTAATTACTCTCCAATAAGTTTGATGTACGGCTCCTGATCCTAATACAGGTCTTTTAGTGGATGGCTCCCAGTGGTGAAACCCTCCTGAATTTTAGATTCAGTTGCTGCTAACAAACTCTTGAGTTGTAAGTTCATGGGCCTTTTTCTGTCTTTTCTTCTGTCTTATTTTTCTTAAAGTTTTAATTTGGTCTTCTTTTAACTGATGAGATTTAGGGCTCAGCTAAGCGTTACTACCATGTACTGACTAAGTATCTTGATACATGGGATAATTATATTAAATGCAACAAAAAGTAGCAGTTTGAAATTGGACGAGGGGTATTTGATTGAAGGAATGTTTTGTGTTGTAGCTTCTTACATGTTTCCCCTCAGTATAATTGATCAGGCTTTGATGATGTCTACTCACAGTCATCTATTTTTGTTTTCGAATGTGTGACATGAAGAGCTATATATATTTCATTAGTCAATAGTTTAATATTTTAATTGTGAGGGATTTTCATTTTCTGATTCCAGGGGTTCCTTACCAACTTGAACAGATTGCTTGCAACCAGCCAAGGCTGTCAGCCTTCTTTTCCCCAAAAGTAATCCCAGACTGTGGTGATCCTTTGAGGGATGCTGCTAATCTAGTAACATATGAAAGTGAGGTTACATCGTTGGTGGGAGCCATAGTGGAAGATACTACCGGATCTGAAGTGGGCAGATCCACAGAACACGAAGGGCAAACTAGTGGAGAATCTGATAACATTATGTTTGAGAACGACAATGGAGAACCTGGTCAGGAGCCATATGTAAGTAGTGAAAAAGATTGTGAAGTGCAAATTGTAGATATGACTACTTTGGACGCAGAAGAGGATGACAATGTAAAAGATGAACTTCAGTGTAGTACCCACCAAACATCAGCTTCAGATTGCAGCTACCGCTTCCCAAGCTCTTCAAATGTCAGGTCTATTAGAAGTCATTCAACTCTTGGGGATCCCAATTTTGTGGAAAACTATTTTTTAAGGTACTGAACTGGAAAGTAATTGTGTGCTCTCTCTCACTAGTGCCACATTTTTTAATCTTGGTTTGTGCCATCAAAAGCTATTAATGCCTTCACCTCTTTTTTTTTCTTATGATGTCTTTTGTTGAGAAGGGTATATACTTTCCACTGACACTTGTTGGCATACTCCATGATTCTTGTTGGGTATATACTTTCTACTAATATTGATCTTATGCCATTTTCAAAACCAATTATCCTGACATAGTTACCAGTTAAAACTTCACAAGGTATCTTTTGGAGGGACCCATGGAATTTGCTTATGGTGGGCAGTTCGGGCTTTGGTTGAGATGATACTTGTATATTTGCTTGTACGGTTTCAGAACTTTCTGATGTTGAGTTATATCTGTTATGTGGTTCTAAACTTCTAATGGGTGTTGTATAATTGTGAACGAACAGTATTTGGCTCCTAATCCTATTTTGTTATACTAGTTAAACTTACTTGCAGTTTTGCTGCTAATGCTATTTTGTTATTCTAGTTAAACTTATTTGCAGTTTTGTTTTACTATCATGTTGTGTCTTTGGTTACTGCAGAGCTCAAGGCTGCACTTCATAGGAATGTGGAGAAATTGGTATCGTAAGCGTTTCCCAAGTTCCTCTAAAGGGTTTAAGAGCACAGAGCCTAATCTTAATGCTTCGAAGAGTTTTCAAAGGGCTGCCATTATATTGACATGGTACCTTCCAAATCCAAGGCTGTTAAACCTGAATTTTGATTATTATATCCTTATACTTGTCTGGCAATTACTGGTCTCCCTGTGTTATCTGCTAACCAGATGGGCCTCCCTTGTGTGTTTTAAATTTTGACTTTCACTGGCCATGCTATCTGTTGAAAATCATCACTGTCGTCTTCTCCACTATTGGCCGCATATACCTTTATTATCAAGACGACTGTCATTCTTAAATCTTGTACTACAAATTCTCATCTCCAACACCAAAGTCATTTTTATTTTTCCAAACCCTTTTTAAGTTTTAACTTGTATCTTAAGGGCCAAGTTGAAAATACATGATTCCTATAATTTTATTTAATCCCGAGGGATGTTATTGATGGATTAATTAGAGTTGTAAAGTTGATTGACCTTATAGTAATATGCAATATGAATATCTTGGAAGAGATGAAGTTTTCTGTATAACTAAGAATATAACTGAGAGATAATATGCTCTTGTAGGACTGGTTTTTTTGTGTCAGTGGTCATCAGGAAACACCCTGAGTTTAAGGATAGGCCTGTGGCTGTATGCCATTCTGATATTCCAAAGGGAACTGCTGAAATTTCATCTGCAAACTACCCTGCTCGAAACTATGGTTGGTTTTGGTGACAAGTGTTTATAGCAGGGTTTTTCATTTTTTCATTTTATTTTGTCTTGGGAAGTTATATTTTGTCTTTAATAGTTTTATTTCTAACTTGCAGGAGTGAAGGCTGGGATGTTTGTTAGAGATGCCAAGGCTATTTGTCCAAACCTTGTCATTGTTCCATTTGATTTTGAAGCTTCTGAAGAGGTATGTTTCTGGAAGATTCTCATTGTTTTGGCTTAGATACTTTTTATAGAGACAACGCTCATTTTGTCATTTGTTTGCTGTATTTTACCTTGTTGACTGGGATTTTATAGGCTATTCGATCTGTTTTGTAGGTAGCTGATCAGTTCTACGACGTCTTGCATAAGCACTGCAATAAAGTACAGGTATATTTGCTTTTGGAAGCTAATTCTTAAAGTACATTGAGTTTTCAGTTGCCTTCGTGTTAATATTGAAGTTCTTGAATTTAGGCAGTAAGCTTTGATGAAGCATTTTTAGATGTCACCGGACATGGAAGGGGTAAATCCTGAGGTGTTAGCTTCAACTGTAAGAAAAGAGATCTTTGAGACAACTGGATGCTCTGCAAGTGCTGGCATAGCCATCAATATGCTTATGGCTCGCCTTGCCACTAAAACTGCTAAGCCAGATGGACTGAAAAGGTGTGCTCTTTCTTCTATTCTTTTGTGTTATTGTTTGCTTCATATTTAAAACCAACGTGGAGTTTTTTTCTTCAAATGTTTCATGTATGCCATTGTTTTTAGCCATCAACATTCAAATGAAATTTTGAATGCATAGGACGTGGAAACCTGTTGTTTTCCCTTGCCCATGCCTGTGATGGTTTTGTTTTGTCTCATTTGATGATAACATCTTGATTTATTTTCCCACAAATGTAGATATTCTTTTTCTTTTCTATATTTATATGTGTATAAGGAAGACTGTAGACTCCTTGTCATTATAATCTCCGTGTATTAAACACACACGCATCAGCCACAAACCTTTCAATGTTTATGTTTATGTAGCTCTTTCTGTTTGTGTTGGTGAAAAGTAGGACTTAGATGCTATATACCTTTTATTCCTAAGTTGTAACAGTGATTTTTCATTTTAACTTTTGGGCTTTTGTATTGAATTTCAAATGACTATCAGTTTGTAACAGGGATATGGACAGCTCATGGAATACTCTTTCCTATACACACTTACATTGTTTTTTAGTACATCAGGTGGATGATTATTTACATCAACTTCCAATCAAGGAACTTCCAGGTATAGAACACACTTTAGAGCAGAAGTTGAAGAAACAAAATGTTCAGACGTGTGGACAGTTGCATATGATTTCAAAGGTTTATTTATTTATTTTTTTATCTGGGTCTTGATTTTCTTTCTTCATCTACTGAGATGGTTCAGTTGTACTTTATCAGGAGTAACTTGCAATATTTAAATCAGCTTTTCTGAGATGAGAAGACCATGATCTCAATGGTTTTAGTTAAATTTATGCTTGATGTTTTGTTTTCTAAGTAGAGGAAATTATTAAAAATGGTTATGGAGACAGCTAAGTATACTGTATACATGGAAGTATAAACTTTATGAAGGGCAATTATTTATAGAAGACTGTTTCACACTACAATTCTATATAGCAAGGAAATTATTGTCCCAATATTCTCTCTAACTTTAGACAAATTTATTTATTTATTTATTTTTTTTTTTTTGTGTGTTTTAACCACCATACCATCATTGCTTACGTGTGGTTTTGTGCAGGATTGCAAGTCTATTGGTGCTGAAGAGAATTGGGGCGTGAGGTTCAAGGATTGGAAAGATGTCGGTAGTCTGTTAAACTGTTTTAAAAGGGAACTATTCCTGACATTCTAAATATCTAATTGTGCACTCGGTATTCAAACTCCAGTGCTAAATAGTCTGTCTAGTGGTGAACCTTCTCTGGACCAGGTTTCTGAACCACCACCTTTATGTCATCTTGATTTGGGAGTTATTGAGAGTCTTCCTCCAGAATTATTTACGGAACTAAATGGAATCTATGGTGGGAAGTTAGTTGATTATGTTGCTAAAAATAAACGAGAAAATTCCAGTGCTACTGTAGCACATGAACAAGTAAATGGTAATGTTTCTTTTATTTTTCCATAACTGTATTCATTGCAAACTCCATTATATTTCCCTTGTCCTGATATACATAATGGCTTTTCTACTTAGGTGCAAGGAGGGGGGTTGAGAGACCACTCGTTAAGGATGTGGTCCCCAAGAACGAAACAGCAGTAGAAATCAGGGTAAATTTTGTTTTCCAACTTTTTCTATTTCTTCTGCAGTTCTATTCTATTTTGCCAATGCTTCATATATTCAGCCAGTATCTTTCATCAGAATTACGTAAAAGAAACCTTCTCTGTTGGACTTCAGATTAACTATAAGTTGACTTTCTATTTTACAAGCAATCTAGCTGTTTGCTCAGTTTCGATAATAATAGCAATAGGTGATATGGCTGTAGTTGTGATGCAATGTTAAGTTTAGATAACATTCCTGCCTTGTTTTGGACAGTACTAAATCAAGTTGTGGTTGGATTTTGAACTTTTTTATATAAGAATCCCTGTGTTTTTTTTCCATCTGTTGCAAATGTTAAATGAAGGCTCAGTTGGTTTATCTTGTTCTTACGCCCCTTCTTTCGATGCCTATGTTTTTATTCCAGAAAAAATATATTGTTATTGAGAATCTCTTGTTCTAGTTGTCTATTGTATGTCCACGTTTTAGACTTCTATAGTTATACAATTGGTATCTCTCCTCATGTGATATAGCATACAATAGTAGAAGAAGAAGCAATTCCTTCTGCTGTGGTGGGAGGGAACCATCAAGTGGAAGTTTCTACATCAGGTCTTGGAAACACTGATGTAATGCCGTCATCTTTAAGTCAAACAGATACCTCAGTGTTGCAACAGTTGCCTCAAGAACTGAGTACTCGGGCAGCTTCCTGCACACAGGAAAAATGACGTATCTTCAAGTGCTTCCTTGGGCCCTCCTGCAGAAAAGCCTCCGGAATTATTAGGTCCAAGTAACAAGGATCATTCGGGACCAAGTGATCCTGCTTTGAACCACAAACTTTGGATTGGAAGTCCTCCTGGGTGGGTTGATGAGTTCAAATCCAGCAAGTGCATGGTGTTAAATGTTTTTGCTGAGTTGTATTACAAATCAGGGTCAAGTCAAAATTTATCCACCATTCTGCGAAATACTATTTTGGAATCTCAACATCCTCCGGATCCAAGTTCTGACAGCTGGATTGAAGCTGTATACAGCTTCTCTGAGCTTCTCTGGGAGTATATTAACGTAAAGATTGACTCAGATATTGAAGAGATCTATGTTTGTTTTCGTCTTCTTAGAAGCTAAATATAGATGCCGATTGAGATCTATGTTTGTTTGTGACCTGTTTTTGCTTGCTTTTATATTTTTGAACGTTAATTAGTTACTTTTAACTGATTGGAGTTTATATGTTCTATCAGGTTTACAATGAATTCAAAATTTTTCGTACAAGTTTACAACGATGTCTTTCCTTACCTTCAGGTGAGTAGTTATGTTTACATTTTGTAGTGCATTTATGGAAACAATCAAATCTTACTGTAGATTTGAATATAATAATTTCTTATACCCAAAGTCCATGTGTTTCCAAAATCATAATTCTCAATATCTGTTTTCCTACGACAGTAGCATCTGCATACAGATAACATTTTTCTCTGATAAATACTAGGGCTGCCACCCTACCTGGGATGAGCTAGAAGTTATGGCCAAGAACAGCTAACTTCAGACTAAAGAAAAAACACTAGCCAACTGAAGTATTTTTTTTGTATTTGACATGAGCGATGCGACTAATTTATTCATGTACTGCATTTTTAATCTGTTTAATATTGTCAGACCTATGATTTTCCTTGTCATCCACCTCGTGGTTTGTAGAGTTTTCACTGTTAAGTATTATGATCCACTATTTTCATGTTTTAATCTTTCCTGTGTTCTGCTAATTCTTCCTCACGGTTGTCTTGATTTAATCTTATAGGCGTCTGTCGCTGAGAGTTGTGGAGGAAACTTGCACATATAGCTAGACTTGTGCTTCTTGTCATTTGACTACACATTGTGCTGATTTTAACATGCCTTCCATTTCTCAGCAAGGTGTACCTTGCAATCATAAGTTCGACGTCCAGGTTAGGTATTCACATCCGTTTTCCATCAATACAGGTGACATTGCATTCCTGTTGCTTCAAAGCTTGTATGTTTCTGAGGATTGTTTACGTCATTGATACCTGTATTAATTTGATTCCGTGATTAACATAACCTTGCAATCATAAGTTCGATGTCCAGGTTAGGTATTCACATCCGCTTTCCATCAATACAGGTGAGATTGCATTCCTGTTGCTTCAAAGCTTGTATGTTTCTGAGGATTGTTTACGTCATTGATACCTGTATTAATTTGATTCGGTGATTAACATATGACCTTGGTAATTTACGTGTGATCACAGCAGGATGTGAGATTACGGTGATGAAACATTATGAAGGGCCTCTATCCAAAGATTTTGGGAAGAGATAAGGAGAAGGAAGAAGCTTAATGAAAGAATCTATCTCCAGTGGGCCTTCGTTCCCTACACTATGGTAATTGGCCTTAAACTTAGGGCTGACAGCAATTTTGGTTCACAATGACAATATACGGTAACATCGAAGAATAGTGCTAGATGGACCACAAATTTGTTTGATACCTACTCGTTATCTTGATTCTCAGACAGGCAATGCTTCACTCCTCAAGAGCGATTGAGTTCGTGAAGGACTTGCAGAGGCAAAGTAAAGGGACTCCAAGATGAGCTTGAACATAACTCAAATGATGAAGGAGCTTCTGAGATTTTTGTTCCTTGAACTGCATCGTTTGGTAAACTACAAGGTCAAGTTTGGGTCAGTCAAAACTACTTGGACTGAATTGAAACATAACTTTGGCGACCAGAAGTGATATTTGGCCTAATTGGTATATGGCTACTAGCCTCTTAGTATAAGGTTTAGGTATTGTAATATTTAAGTATATGGTGGCAGACCTACAATGAGGTCAATAAAGTGAATTGACTTCGATGCTTTTTTTTTGTTAATCTACAAAAATCTGAGTAAATATGCAGATATGGATATAGTTATATTGCCGAGCAAATGTTTTCCTCTGAACTCTTTAAGTTTAAATCACCTCCCTCCCTCGTTTTAGATTGATTTTTCATTTTATCACAAAGGTTGAATTTCATTAAGGCTTTTTAGCCAAAATGGTCCCTTAGATTTGCATAACATATTACATTGGTCCTTAAGATTGAAAATCAATAGAAATGGTCCCTGAGATTGTCCACCATCAATTATTTTGGTCATTCCGTTAAAAACTCCGTTAAGTGTCCCGAAGCTCTTGGCCAGAAGTTTGGGCAATTTTCAAAGCTTTGTAACTCAATCGTTTCTTAACCAAATTCGACCCATAATATATCAAAATGAAGATAGGAAAATGTAGAACAAGATTATAGCTATTTGGAAGCCCAATGGTTGCTGGAGATGGCCGGAAAATAGTCTGAAAGGTGACTGTTCCACGGCAAAACTGGAAAACTCATCAGAAATTGGGTAAACTTTAAACGTTCATAACTTCTTCAATATTCAACAAAATTGAGTGATTCAAAAATAAAAATCATACTTCTCGACGATAGGAAGAGCATGGTATCTTTCTTGATGGCTAGATCGCTGTGGTTTGGCCAGAAAACAGCTTGAAAGTGGCTGTCTTGGTCTTAAGTTAACCACTTTCGAGCCATTTTTCTGCCAAACCACGGTGAATTAGCTGTCTATAAAGGTACCATTTTCTTCGTCTTGTTGAGAAGTATGATTTTTGTTTTTGAATCACTTGATTTCGTTAAGTATTGAAGAAGTTATGAACGTTTAAATTTTACCCAGTTTTAAGTGAGTTTTCCGCCGCGGACCAGTCACCTTTCAGACTATTTTCCGACCATTTCCAGCAATCATTGGGCTTCCAAATAGCTATAATCTTGTTCTACACTTTCCTTTGTTCATTTTGATATATTAAGGATTGAATTTGATTAAGAAATGATTGAGTTACGAAGCTTTGAAAATTGCCTAAATTTCTGGCCAAGAGCTCTGGGATACTTAGCGAAGTTTTTAACTGAAGGACCAAAATAATGGATGGTGGACAATCTCAGCGACCATTTCTATTGATTTTCAATCTTAGGGACCAAAGTGATTTGTTATGCAAATCTCAGGGACTATTTTGGCTAAAAAGTCTTTCATTAATAAATGGATGGTTGGAAGAGAAAAGGGTGTGGCCTTATTTAATTTTTTTTTTTTTTTTTTTTTGAACAAACGATATTATAATAGAATTTTACGGGATAATTTTCATTGTATTACTTCCTTGAAATATATACAAATACAATCCTTGTTCTATATGGAAACAATAATCAATAAAGGACACAACAATTAATCCTTCCTAATAAAGGACTCCTAATATTTACAATATATTTACATACTTATTTTTAATGACTCACGTTTACACTCCCCCTCAAGTTGGTGCATAGATATCACACATGCCCAATTTGACAAGTGAGTCATCAAATTTTCGACTACACACTACATGAGTAAGAACATCCGCAAGTTGCTCATTTGAATTCACAAACAGTATTGATACAATCTTCTTTTCAAGCTTCTCTTTAATAAAATGTTGATCGACCTCCACATGCATCGTTCTATCATGCTGCATTGGATTATCAGCTATATCACTTGCTGACTTGTTGTCACAATAAAACTTCATGGTATCCTTCGGTTTATACCCAAGTCCCCAAAGAAGTTTTCGTAGCCAGAGGATTTCACAAATTCCTTAAGCCATACCTCTATATTCGGCCTCAGTTGAAGACCATGACACCACCTTCTGTTTCTTACTTTGCCATGTCATCAAATTCCCTCCAAAAAAGGTAAAGTACCCAGAAGTAGTCGTCTATCAGTTACATCACCTGCCCAATCTGCATCAGTAAACCCTTCAATTCTCAAATGCCCGTGTTTCCTATACAATACTCATTTTCCAGGTGCCAACTTCAAGTATGCCAAGATACGCATAACAACAACCATATGATCCACACTCTGTGAATGCATGAACTGACTCACAACACTCATAGCATAGGCAATATCAGTTCGAGTATGTGCCAAATAAATCAGTCTCCCTACAAGCCTCTAATACCTACCTTTATCAACCGGTTTCTGACTTGGATCCAAACACAAATGATATTTCTCAACAATAGGAGTCTCTATCGGCTTACATCCCAACATACTAGTCTCTTTTAATAAATCCAGTACATACTTACGTTAAGACAAGAAGATACCTTTAGACGAGCGAGCAACTTCAACTCCTAGAAAATACTTCAAATCTCCTAAATCCTTCATTTCGAATTCGACCGCAAGGTTTCCTTGCAACTTGGACATCTCGTCAACATCATCTCCTGTTATAATCATGTCATCTACATAGATAATCAAGGTTGTTACTTTATTTTGTTTACACTTCACAAATAAAGTATGATCAGAATGACTTTGCTGATATCCATTCCTTTTCATGACTTGAGTAAATCTATCAAACCATGCACGAGGTGATTGCTTAAGTTCATAGAGTGACTTACACAACCGACATACTCTGGTGTTCCCACCATTGCTATATCCAGGAGGAAAATCCATATATACTTATTCCTCCAAATTCCCATGGACAAACGCATTCTTCACATCAAACTGTTTTAATGGCCAGTCCATGTTTGTAGCTAAAGAGATAAGAACACATACCGTATTCATCTTGGCAACCGGGGAGAAAGTCTCTTGATAATCCACCTCATATGTTTGGGTATACCCTTTAGCCACCAACGTTGCTTTGTATCTATCTACCGTTCCATCAACCTTATATTTAACTGTAAATACCCATCGGCATCCCACTGTCTTCTTTTCTGTGGGTAGCTTCATTCACATTCCCTTCAGGAGAAAACCTATCAGGAGGCACACCTCTATTTTCCTTTGGTGGCAATTTAGAACTACTCACATTATTACTTGGATTAGTTACACAATCATTTACGATACTTACCTCAAGCATATTTAACGAGGATGTATTAGGCGGCACTTTGGAACTAGAGAGAGAGAATGTATTAGGCTCGGCAAGGGCATATGTAATGGGCTTGGCAAGGGACTGTTGAACAACAGGGCATTCCTCAGCAGTAGCTGGCCGAGACTCTCTTATGGGTTCAGTTAGATTCAACCGTAAATCACCAATATCAGCCACAAAACTTCCTGCCAAGTTGTCTATACACTCGGTACCCACTTTACATTCGACACCAACAGTTCCAGGTCTTACACGTTGTTCAATAATCACATCTCCCCCTAAATCCAACCAACTCAGATTACCAATAGTGTTCTCCCCTAGTGATATGAAGTTGAAGGTACAGAAGTGTAGAAATATTCCGTTTCAGAGAAGGTCACATCCATGGTCACGTACATATATCGAGTCTCAAGATGGTAACACTTATATCCCTTTTGGTGAGAAGAAAAGCCCTATAAAGACACACCGTAGTGCACGGATCCAATTTACTACGATGTATTTTCTGAATATGAACATAAGCCACACAACCAAAGACTCGAGGAGTGAGAGTATTACTTGACACCATTGGAGCATGTTGTGTGAAGACTTAAAGTGGTGTTTGAAAACCAACCACCAGAGAAGGCATACGATTAATGACATACACGGCATAAGTAACAGCGTCAGGCCAAAAACATTGAGGAACCGAGGCCCCAAAGAGCAAGGCACGGGTCGTTTCCAAAATGTGGCGATTTTTACGCTCCGCAACCCCATTTTGTTGTGGAGTATGCAGACACGTGGTTTCATGGATAGTCCCTTGATCATGTAGAAACTCTAACAACTCAAAATTAATGTATTCTCATCCGTTATCAGAACAAAGAACTTTGATAACAGAAGAATATTATGTCTGAATCATCTGAGCAAAGGACCAAAATATGACCCTAACATCTCTTTTATTTTTCAACACATAAAGCCATGTCATACGAGTGCAATCATTAACAAATGTAACAAACCACTAAATTCCTGAACAAGTAGTAATTGGAGAAGGCCCCCCAAACATCGGAATGCACAAGATCAAACGGAAAAGGTCTTTTATTCATACTAAGAGGAAACGAAGCACGATGACTTTTAGCAAGAATACATACTTCACAATGTAAGTCTGATTCATTTATTCCACTAAATAAATGAGGCAACATATGCCTTAAATATCTAAAAGATGCATGCCCTAATCAACGATGCAATAATCATACTTTTTGTAGATTACTATCACAGAACACTCGTACTGCATGAGCTTTGCCAAGAACGACATCATCCACATAGTACAACCTCTCTTTTCTAGTGCCACGCCCAATTATCTCCTTGATCTGAATATCCTGAAGTAGACAAAAGGACGGATATTAGAACAACACAATTTAATTGTTCAGTAACTTGTGGTATGGAAAGTAAATGATGTGATAAAGACGGAACAAGTAAGCATCAGTGTAAAGGGAGAGAAACCGTGAGATACACGGTGCCAGCACCAACAACAGGGGCATGAATACCATTGGCGGCGACAATATATTCCCTGTGAGATGTTGTCATATATTGAAACATATTCTTATCATATGTCATATGATCCGTTACACCAGAGTCCAGAATCCAACATGTATAATGCTCAGTATTGAAGGCCAAAAGAACATGCCCTACAGTACCTGCGGTGAAGGACGAGTCACCATGGGTAGGATGAGCAAACAAGGTTTGACTTGGGTTATTGGAATTAGTCTCGGCCTCCTTAGCTTTCGGTGAAGCAGTAGCTAGGGAGGCACGGCCTCCATTATTTCCCACACTTCCACACTCATTTACACACTGTTTTTTCTTCAATTCCAGAAAGCAATCAGGCACCCCATGCTTGGCAAAACATGTATCCTCAGTATGACGGGTTTGTCCACAGAAAGTACATTCCAAATCATCTTTATTTTCTCAGGTAAAGGGACGAGAATTTAAAGATTGATTAGAAGGATTATTAGGATGAGGGGCACTAGTTGGCCAAGAGACCATGGCCATGGACAACAACCTTCCTTGGTTGTTACTCCCACCCATCATAGTGGCATGTCATTGTGCTTCACGCTGAACAACAAAAAACACCTCCTCAACATATGGTAAGGGTTGAGTATGTAGAATATCACTACATACTTTATCAAAGATATCATCCAAACTTGCCAAAAAAGCATACACACGATTAATTTAAATTTCTTCTCGAAGGGTCTTGAGATCCACAACACACTCTATCTTAATTGGTCTCCTTTGATCTAACTCCTGCCAAACGGACTTGAGGTCAGCGTAATATACACCAACTGGTTAGCCCTTTTGATGTAGTCTGAAAGATTTAACCTTCAATTCATAAATTTGAGAAATATCTGAACCATCATAATAGGTCCGAGCCATTTCTTCCCAAACTTCTTTGGCAGTACATAGGTGAATAAAAAATCCCATGATAACAGGTTCCATGGAATTGATCAACCACCCTTTTACTATTGCATTCCCTGTCTCCCACGTCTCATACTTAGCACTATCCTCAGCAGGTTCCTTGGTAATCCCAGTCACAAAGCCCTTCTTATCACGTCCAGCGATGTGCCTCTCTAAAACCTTGGACCAAAGAGGATAATTTTATCCATTTAGTTTCACGGTGTTTAGTACAGCAGACGCATCACTCTGACTAACGACAGGATTCAATACTGGATTATTAGTTGTGTTACGAACACTGACCTCCAATTTCAACACGCCACTGCCTTCGCAGATGCCATTCTACTTTACACAAATCTGCAAAGCCAACACTGTACTTGCACGTTGAATCGATGATGCACCACGTTGCTGCACACATGACAATATTACATACACACACACACAACCAAATTGAGTTATGCGAGAAAAATTGCGGAAAACCAGTCGACTGAGCACAGCGGAAAAAACTAGGGTTACGCTAGCCTTGGCTCTGATGCGAAATAGAATTTTACGGGATAATTTTTATTATATTACTTCCTTGAAATATATACAAATGCAGTCCTTGTTCTATATGGAAACAATAATCAATAAAGGACACAACAATTAATCATTCCTAATAAAGGACTCCTAATATTGACAATATATTTACATACTTATTTTTAATGACTCACGTTTACAATTATCTACACTAAGTGGGTGGGGGAATGGTTAAGCCTCACAATGGGAAAAAAATAATGGGTTCAAATTTAACTTTGGCGAAAATCATACCTAAGACCTCTCACATACAAGTGAAGAGGAATACTACTAAACTGTAATACTAAGTGGTGGATGTGGCCTTATTAAAACCTTGCCATAACAAAACCCATGAAGAAAATCTGGTCAAGAAAAAAAAGTACCAACACCTCCACGTAGCATGTACAATCAAAAGCCTACATCCGAAATGATCTTAGACATCAATAAAGTTGGCTTATCTTTCTATTTAGAGCATGTTTACTTAATAAAAATAGGAAAAATGAATGGACCGGAAATCATAATAATAGAAGGAAGGAATCAAAACTCGTAGTCGATCTGATTTTATATTTTCTTTTATATTTGATTACGGATTTAAAGAGAAAACTTGTAATTTTTCAATTGTTTACACGTAATGAAATGTAGGGAAAACTTAAGGAGTGAAATGATTTTCTTATCTATATTTTAGCAAATGCATGTCAAGAAATCAAAATAATTATAATTCCTATTTATGGGATTGGATGAATCAAACATCACATTTCGAATGCTTGTATGTATAAATATTCTTGCCTATTTTATAGAATGACGTATGCTTGCAATATGTTTTGGTTTATCTTTGTTTTGTTGATAAATGAAGCATTTTTTTAAAATGATCGAAAATGTTTTTAGAGAAAATATTTTTAAGCTTTAAAAACACTTAAAGTGAATTACAACTTCTCCTTGTAATTTTAATTTTTTTTTTTAACAAATAATAAGATAATTACACTAAATTTATTTAAATTTGGGAGGTGACGATCCAAATTGGGTTACATTAAATAGTTCATAGCTTAGCTAAACTCATATATGCTTCTTCAAATAGTTTATAGCTTTATAACATTTTGAGTTTGAAAAATGCAATTGGTCAAATCCAAATGTCAGCCAAGCGGAGTAAAAGTGCATTACAGTATTGTTGGTCTCCAATGACACGTTTGGTGACACCCAAAAGGGGACAGAGATCCAGCCGGATTTCATCCCACCAAATCCTGAGGATCTAGAGATCCGGACTATTGAAATTTGATCAAACGGCTACAAATAAGGACTTTTTTGAAAAATGATAATAATTATAGCTGTTGAATCAAACTTTAAAGATCCAGATCTTCGGATCCTTAGGACTTGATGGAAGAGATCCGGCTGGGTTCTTCGTCCCCCAAAAGGAATCACCTTTCAACGCCGAGACATGTTCATACATTGCCTGCCTGGTAAGCTGTTTGCTCACCTTGCAGGGACAACAATATCTGTTTAATTAAAATAATCTCTCTTTTTCTCTTCTTCTACACCTATGTTTAATTATGTTCATTGTATCTCTTTAGTTTAATCAATCCAGCAGACATATATAAAGAGCGGTAGTAATGACAGAATCATTGATTTCTAGAGCGATACAAGGATAGGTAAAAACAAGAATTGAATACTGACCATAGATATAAAGGTAAATGTTCTATCATGAATAGAGCAAGCTTCAGTGGAAAATGATTTGTACACACCATGTTTGTTCTTTTGCATACACTTGCTTAAAATAGTTCATTTATTTTTGGGAACTTTAACGAAAAACTTCTGGTACTGTTCATTTTAACGAAAGACCACATTTTTACACTAAAAGGTCAATCTTTGTACTATTCATCCTTTTACCCTTTATTTTGTCCTTATCTTTAAAACTCAAAATTTTCAAATCATTTTCATTAGTTTTCTTTTTACTTCATTCGATATAAAGATCAAAACTATATAAAAGTGTGCATGAAGAGGAAAAGGAAGTGTGAAAATCTTTTCTGCTATATACCTCCGTATCTAGTCAAACATGTGGTGCTACTAATTAACTCCCGCCTTTGACCTGTGCATAATTAAAAAGATTAATTGGATTTCCATTTTCCACCAACTTAAGCTTTTTTAAGATTATGGACAGTTGCAATTGGTAGATTACCTTTGTCGTTGGTCATTCTTCTTTAATTTACTGTGTTGCAAATTCAAACCCTTCTTGTGCCTTTCGTGGAGAATGTTGTAATGAGCTGATTGAGCAGTCAGTGAGGTGCGAGTCTGTTTTGAGAATGAATCCGATATTAATGAGAAGAACGATTTTACATATACTTATAAGTAGGTAGGCTATTCCTCATATTGCTAATTGATTTTGCGGTGGAATCTCAACTTTCTTCATGATATCAGAGCAGGTTGTCCCACGTGTGAAGTTCAACGGCCACACGTGCTCCACTTCACTTGAGTCATGTTGTTCACGCATTGGACTTGAAATTCTCCACACGTAAAGGGGCATGTTGAGAATAATAAACCCAACATTGATGAGAGGAGAGACCTTCTATGTGCTTATAAGTAGTTGAACTATTCCCTATATTACCATATAATTTTATGGTACAGCCTTAACTTTCTTCGATCTAAAACTGCAACTGACCGCAGAAAGTGGCCGACTTCCAACGACTTGAAAAGTTTGAGGATGGAGACCATTTCAACTTTTTACTCCCATTGTATGTGTTGGCATGGCACATGTTCCTGAGCCTTGCGGTTCATATGCTTCAATTTTTATTTTTATTTTTTGTGGTCGGCTACTTCTTTGAATGATTTCAATATTGTACCAATTGCTAAATAAGTGTATATAGTTGAATTCACATGGTCCAAGGAATTACCAAGTTTTTCTTTGAAAATTTTGCTCAAACCTTACTTTCCAAACAAGGTTCTAAAAATCGTTAGGCACTAGTCGGGCAGTGGGTAGGGACCTAGCGCCTAGGCAGCTAAGCAGGGCCTAGGCGGATTTATGTAAATTTATTATATATTTTGTAAATAAGTGTCTATTTACACCTAAAAAAAACTATACTTGCATGGATAATAAAAGAATGATAAAATGCAAAAATAGAAGTAGAAGAATACACAAATTAATTATATACATCCAAAAAGTTCAATATTTAAAAAACAGTAAGCATATAATCATAATGAGGAGGATTTGAATGATAGACTAAATTCTTCTTGTTCATGAATCATGATCCATGTATTAGATTAGATATAGACTAAATTATTTAACCTTGTTGTATCCAGTTTATTTCTTTTCTTTGCATGTATCCCCTCAAAAGTGCTCCAATTTGTTTCACTATTGGATGAACTTGTAGTAAATCCATCATTTCCATAAGTATACCACCATGAAACCAAAAAAGAAAAATGATCACAATTACTAAAAAATATACAAAAAATAAAAATAAAAATAAAAAAAACTGCCTAGGACCGCCTAAGACAGCCTAGGTGCCGCTTAGCTCTTCGCCTAGGAGCCGCCTAGGCCCGCCTAACCCGCCTAGGGATGCCTAGCTTCCAACCGATTTTTCCAAATGCGTTGCCCAAAATTGGGGCGGGCTCTACCGCCCAGCGCCTAGGCCGATTTTTAGAATAGTGCTTTCAAAAAGAATTGTTTTGGCTCTTTGAAAATAAGTATTATGCAACGTATAAAATTACAAAGAGAAAATTATGCCTCAAAGATTGCAAGATAACTTCTTATTTTTATAGCACTAATAACATATTCATATGTAGACTTTTTCAAACAATGTATAAAAAAAATTTGGCTTTTAAAATATGCAATTTTGCAGCAGACGACATTTATAAAGGATGCTGTAATCATCTCACCTAAAAGTTTTAGCAATAGTTAAAAACATGATTTATGCTGTCATGTAAGTGTGGATTCGAAAAACCAAAACAATAAAAGCTAGCCGAACGAAAGTTGGAAAAAACCGAACTGAAGAAAAATCAAACCGAAATCATTTTAAGCGATGTCATTTTACATGTTTAGATCTTAACCCTAATACACAGCCGTGGACGAAATTTGCGACGTTCCATTGTTCCAAATTCATAACCCTCACCTAGGTACGCGGGAGGACCTAATCAAAGGCCCCCCATCTCCAGCTCATCGGCGAATCCGCCTTCCTCTCCAATGTCCTCAACGAAATCCGCCGCGAGTCATTGCCTCGTTCCACTTATAAGTTGCATACGAATTTGAATCTCCATTTGACCATATATAGCTCAAAAGAAAAATAACTTGATGATGCAAAAAAGATAAGTTGGATGTAATTGTGGTGTAGGTTTTTGGTTTGGAAGGGAATTCTGGGGTCCGTTGCTTGAGTCGTATAAAATCAACTATAAACCATAAAAAAAAGTTAACTAAAATATTATATGAAGGAAAAGAGAGAAAAGGGACTATATATTAAATAAGCTTATTTGAGGTATTATTTGTAAGGTAATTTAGCCAAAGGTCAATAAAAACTTTACTATTAAGCTACATATCAATGACATATTTTTATTTTGGACTTAATCAATGATATATTTTTATTAATTAGACGTAGGTCAATGATGAATGCCACATAAGTTTTAAGTCATTATAAAATCCATGAAAACTCCAAAAATACCCTCCGAAGAAAAAGAAAGGAAGAAGAAGACGCCAATCATTGGTGGCCGTATCCACCGCATCCACTGCCTCATCGGCCATCTTCCCCGCGTCTTCCTCTGCCGCGGTGTCTTCTTTGCCCACAGGTCCTCCCCTTTCTCTCTCTTAAGTTTCCTTCTTCTTTTTTTTTTCTGGAAAAATTAAAAAAAATTGAATTGGGGGTCAAATTTCGAATTTCTTAGATTGAATTGTCAAGGAAGGGGGATTTGAAGGGGTGTTGAGTCAAGTGTCGAGGATCTCGATGGCGAAGTTGGGAAGGGGTGTTGAGTCAAGTGTCGAGGATCTCGATGGCGAAGTTGGGAAGGGGTGTTGAGTCAAGTGTCGAGGATTTCGAATTTCTTATTGTTAATATCATAACTTTTAATTGACTGTATACAAAGTCACCCTTATTTGTATAGCTCACTCTACAAAGTAATTTATCGATCTATTTGTCTATTTTCTAGGTCTTCTTTCAAATATTATATCTACAAAAAACTATCTTAATCCGAAACATATATATGAACGTTGAATTAAATGGTAGTCGTTTTAGTGTCTTTTTGAAGAATCGTATTCGTCTTTCTTTTTCACTAACGTTAGATGTCTTAATGATTTTGAATTTGTTTTTTTTTTCTTTTTTTTTTTTCGTAAAAATGATCTATAAAATTTATTATAAAAAGTTACACAATGAGCACCACAGACTATTTGAAGAATCCCTTAATACAAGTGATTGATATGTATTCTTCGTTGCAATACAATACAATTATAAATATGCTTATGTGGTAGCTAAATAGGAGTTTACTCATTATATTTTCTGGGCAAATTACCTTTAGACCAATGTATTGTCATTGAAAAAATTGTACACATGTCACACCGATTGTGATTATTTTTGTTGATCAATCAAATATATCCATCGCTTTTTAAAATATAAAAAAAAAACCTACCAACTTAACTAAATATTATCCGACAAATGACCTATTCCTATTTCTGTATTTAAAAAACATTGGGGCCTCGTTTGACAGCTCGGACTGTATTGACTATTTCAGTCGAATAGTACTGACTAAATTAGTCAAACGTTTGATGTTGCTTCAAATTAATAGTCAAAGCCTGAGGTTAACATTTTCAAACTCTAAAGTCATAGCACAGAAAACACAATCCAGCGGCAGCCCGCAATACCAAAAAGTCAATGAATAAATAGCAAACCAAGCTACCCTAGCTAGTAGCAAATCTCTATATAAGCAAACTAACCAGCTACCTCTCATATTATATTTGTGCCTCCAATTCAACCCAACATCCTTTGAGCCTCACCCAAACCCCTGTCTTCAATAAAATGAAATCTCAAAATTCTCTTCTGTTGGCTTTCAATGTCATTTCCATGTTCATCATCTTCTTCCTCCCACTCTTTTACTCTGCGCATGTTCAGGCCTCGAGACCTCTTATAGGTGCTCAAGATAAACGTACTTTTAAGTCCATAAAGAGTTTCCTTGTAGCGCAAGCTTACTCCGGGCCAAGCCGCAGGGGACCTGGTCATTGATCGATCGATGGAAGTTGCTTCTGCTCAACACATATTCTTATATAACTTGGAGACTTTGTTGAAGAAGCCAAGCTGAGAGGTTAAGGAAAATGACTATTGTCGAGCCACAAGAAACATTTTCCGTTGATTATATTGTACAGGTTTAATTATGAATCTTCGATACACATCAGTATAATAGTTAGTGATTATGGTAGTATTTTGGTATATGAACTGATAATCAGAAACTATATTAATACAACAGTTCATACAGTCTTTGGGTATTGCCAGGTTGGAAAGAGCTACATATTAGAATATTGTTCAAATAAAAAGTACGCAGGACGTCATGTTTGTGTTTATGATTTTTTTTAATCTCTTGTTCGTATTTAAGGGTAAAACAAAAGTGACACAACATGAAATTGATATGTAATTAATATGAAATGAAGACATAATATAATAAAGAGAAATTTTATTTGAACCCAACTATCTTATCTTTATATCCAACTAGAAAAAATTGTCTATCAAACTTCCACAGTCACCCTTAAATAAATAAGGAAGAAGAAACGATTTTATAAACCCAAACACAAACATAGAAAATTTCTCTCTCTACACCCATTTTATCTAATCCGATGAATCTAACCCTAATGCCGGCAACCCTTCTCCAAAATCGTCGACACCCACCATCCCCTTACACTTTTTTTTTTCTTCTCTCTCTATAAAAAGGGTTGAATTCAACAGATTAAATAAAAAGGGTGTAGAGAGATTATTGTTGTTTGTGTTTTAGGGTTATAAAATTAGTTTTTCATTTTTATTTATTTAAGGACAAATTTGGAAGTTTGGTAGATAAATTTATTTAGTTGGGTGTAGAGATAAAAAATGTGGGTTCAAATAAAATTTCACTATAATAAATTTGTATAGCAGTACTCATACAAGTGGGATGTCTCATTTTCCACTAATATGGACAACGTGTTGAATACTTAATTATTAATTTTCTTTTCCTTATTATTACATATTTGTGTATTGGACGATTAAAATGTATTTATATAATTGTAATGCTTCATTACTAAGTAAAGGACAAAAAAAAAAATGATCAAACAAAAAAAAGTAAACACAAAAAAATAAAAATAAAAACTGGTTATGGTGGGGTGGGACATGAAGTTTAACTAAACTTCTCATACAATGCTCAAATGGGGTGTATGAATACACCAACGTGATCTACTCAACCTCAGGAACATCCCCATATTTTTAAAATAATTTTTCACCGTCGCACGCGCCCCCACGCGCCGGCCAAGGCACGGCCACACGCGCCAGCCACGCGCAAGCACGTGCCTGGCACGCTGACGGCGTCAGTTAACGCCGTCAGGAATATTCCGTTAACTTTAACGGATTCCGTCAATGGCGTTAGGAATATTCTGTCCAAACTGACGGAATATTCTATCGTCTTCTCCGGCGAGGCTCCAGCGCTGTCGCCGGCTCCGGAAAATCGGGAAAATTTCAAATCGTGATATCTTCTTCGTTTTTCAACCAAATTTCACAAAATTGGTACCAAAATGAAGCTTACAACGAGAGGAACAAAATCATACCAATTTCAAGTGCTAAAATCCACAAAATCTCGCCTGGAAAATATCCCCAACTTCGGCCAACCTCGAAACTCATGATCCCGACGTCCAAAACCTTCAAACGAACCACCCCGAGCCTCCTAAGGACCTCACCAAGCTTCCTACAAGCTTGAAATTCCCAAAAACATAAGAATTTACGTGTGCATGAACAGTACCAAAAATGGGGTATCCCAAGTTCGACGTGAAAACGAAGGTATCCTTACCTGAAATGGGTATGGTTGGACTCCAATGAACCTCACGAGCATGGATATGTACTTTGTTTCTTCGATCTGTGAAGATTTGGGTGGTTTTGGAGTGTGTCCGTACGAAATGGATGGAAATGAGAGGGAAAGGGAGCTCGGGACAGTGTGCAAGGCAGGGGAAAAAGTGTGGGGTGCAGGAGAGAGTGTGTGTGGCCCAAAACATGCCAACAAAAACCCAAAAACAACCACACAACGAAAATCACACTAGGGGCAAAATCGTCTTTTCACGCGTACGTTTTAAAATTTTCAGAACGGGCTGTCACATTAATTCTGTTTCATTGTTTCATTGCGTGATTCAAATAAAAAAATGACACTTCCTATACCAACCAACATATATTTTGACTTTTTCTTGGCATAGTATAAAGTAAAATGGACTAGCCAAATTTCCGACTTATATGGTGGAGTAGAAAGATTGTCTAATAACGGCTGGGGTTTCAAAACGGCTGGGGTTTCAAGTTGGCAGAAAAGCTGAAGTCCGAGTCAAGGTCAATGGTATTTACAGTAAGCTGTCCTTATTTATATTCGGGAAGAAAATGAGATATATATGTTAATATATCTATTTTTGTATTTAAAAATGAATCAGTTGGTGACTTCGTCACGACAGTCTACTTTTTCAAGAAAAAAATTTATAGAGGCATTTTAATCTTCCCTAATTACAATCATGCAAGATAGAAACTTAATTGTACACATCCCACAAGACTAACTAAACTAGCATGTAAGTATTCAGATTTGGTTCTTGATATGTCTTCAGATTATTGTTTGAACTTTCAAAGGTAAAAGATTGACAGAACATCCCAAAAAAAAAAAAAAAAAAAAAAAAAAGATTGATAGAATTTGTCAATGCCACTTGGTAATTGTCTCAGGCCAATGACTTTTCTGGTCATATCTTATCTCAAGCTTACTGCCCAATATCTTTATTGCAGCATGCATTTCTTTACAATATGAATCAACAATTATTTTTTGTTCCTGTTTGGTAGCCTTTTATTTTATATTTTATTTTTTTAGTGCTGCTAGGGTTTAGAAGAAATGTTGCTTGGGCTAAAGTTCAAATTATCCATGGGTTGCAAGTCTTCAATGAGGCTGATCATGACGAGTTGGCTTGTAGAACACGCATATACATGAGTAAATGCTAGTAGAAAAGCTATATAAGATTCATTAATAATCCAGATGGAAGATGATGATGATTGTATTAATAAGAACAAAAAGGTAAGTGCTAGTGGAAAACATACATATATGTAAAATACAAATTCGGCTCACAAAATTAACATACGTAAGATTACTGTTTTATAAATACATGTTCAAACTCATCGAATGCTATCGAAGTTGGAAAAAAATAAAATATGCACACAAGTAAATTCTTCTATGGGTAATAAAAAAGGTAATTCCTTTCGTATTATCACTAAACGATCAGTTTTTCTTTTCATTAACTAGTAAAAAAAAAACAACTTGTGCAAAGAATTCTTGAGCGATGAAATGTATTTTGTCACCCAATGCGTTTTGGATGATGAAAAAATGAACTTCGCTGTGCTCAAACTTAAAAAAATAAGCCTATTGCGCGATGACATTGCATCTTTGCGCAACTGTCCTTTCCATCGCACAAAACCCCAAATGTTTTGTGGTAAACTAGGGTTTGGCTCCACTATTTGCGTGACGACAATGTACTTAGTGTGAGAAAATATTTGTAAGGTTCTAAAAAACGTTAAGCGCCAATCGGGCGGCAAGTTGAGGTTAGTGCCTAAACGGCAAAGCGAGAGCTTTGACGGTCTAGGTGGATATAAATATATATATATATATATATATATATATTATTATATTATATTATATTATATTATATGAATAAGTATCTACTTATACAAAAACATATCATTGTATTGCAATAAAAAAAAAAATACAAAAATATAAATTAGTTTTGTAACATTGCAAATTGCTTTGGTACACATCTGTAAAAAGACCCGTACAAATTGCATTAAGAAACCAAAAAGCCCACAGTACTACCCCAAAAAAGGCCTACCAATTGTAAAAAAGGCATGCAAATTGCAAATTGCTTTTATATCCAATTAAATTAAGTGAACTTTCATGAAAAGAGTTGGATTAAGTTTATTTTAACCAAAAATCATGCTATAACTTTGTTTAATAAAAAAGACTTAAATTTTAATGAAATACCCTTAAACTTTAATAAAAATGACAAAAGAACTTAAATTGTAATGAAAAATACATAATTTTAATATTAAAAAAATAATAAATAAAAATTGGCGCGTATGTGACAATCCATCCCTAAATTTACTTTTTTATTTATTTTAATCAATGGAATTGACGGAAATGTCCTAGGGAGCAAAACGTAATTTTTCGAGGATGTATTTGATCCTTGTATTTCTATTATGTTTCTTGACATATTTGGATAAAGCTCGACCTCACGATACCGTCCGTGAAATGAAGTGATAACGAAGGAGTTATTAATGAGTGAAGTGGAGGGAAAAATAGATAATTTACCATTTAAATGGAAGGCTAAAGAAAATCTAGAGCAATGGGATGAGCCACGTGTGTGGCTAAGATTGAAAAAGGAAGTGCGAGATGGACGGTTAGGATGAGAAAGAGAGAAGAAAAATGAGAGAAGGAGGAAAAAAGGAAAGAAGGGAAGGGAGAATGAGAGAATTGGCCAAACCCGGTTTCTCCACCCGACCAGCCAATTTGACCCGCTCATATCTCCTTCATACGAACTCCGTTTTGGGTGATCTTGGTGTCCATGGAAAGCCCTTGATGAGCCCCACATTTCTGTAGTGTTAGATTTCCCAATTTCTTTCCCATTTTCTAGTTCAAAACCACAAAACCCACGGCCTTTCCAGTGGCTTTAATCTTTTTCCGGTGGTTTCGGCGAGCTTCATCGTCGATGGCCACCACCAAAAGACTTCTTTCAACTCTAGGAGCAAGGCCCAAGCTTTGGATGAGGCATTGAAGTTCGTTTTGGTGACGAATCAACAACTACCCAAATCAATTTGGAGCCTTTTCTAGCCAAATTATACCTGGCTTTACTCATTGAGATATTCACTCCTGTAAATTTTGGTAATTTTTTGAACTAGTTGGATTTTCCAACGAGTCGGGGCAGCCGACCGCCACGTGCGGCGACGCATGGTGGCAACATTTGGGCTGAGGTATCCCCTGACCTTCCTAGGCTAAATTTGATACCCCCAATTCCATATGTGAAGTCTGATTGATGACATTTCATCGTTTGAACATAGTTATGATAGAAAGCGTCACTTGATCCTTATATGAATTGACGATCCAACGGTTGGATCATCACCAAAGTTTAAGCTCGTAATATTTGAGGATAATAGAAATTAATGGATCAGGAATCTGACATACAGATCTTCCCGAACTGAATTTGTTTGTAAAATAAAACATCGGCAGCCACTTAGTTCTACCAATTGGCGAAGATCTGACAGTCGAATCATAATGAAATTTTAGTATGATGTTCTAGAAGCATAATGTGGATCTTTAGAATTTATGGATTGGAAATCTCAGGTGCGGATCTTCTGGATTGAGTTACGTAGGATTGTAGACCCAACCGTCGACTTTTGACTGACGGTTGACTTTTGGTCAATGGGTTTCAAATCATTCTAAAACGTCCTTAGGGATGTATTTTATGTAAGTTACGTGTTCTATCGATAAGAATTCTGAGACGTTATTTGATAATTGTTCTAGGCGATGATGGTTCGTAACGTCTCGATATTCGTGCTAAGGAATTGTAGCGCAAACTTCAGGTGAGTGGGTCTTTTCCTTTTTATAGTATATATATGATTGATAGTTCTGCAAATGCTTTTAAATTGATTTATGCATTTTATGCCATGTCATATAAATATATTTTAAAATACTATGATATGGTTGAGTTTTAGATTACATCATGGCATATCCATATGCATATTACTTGCATATAATTGTTGTGAATACTTGGAAGTGCTAAGGTGAACGCAGGACGCACAGGTAAGTTCAGTTGAGTGTATGGTGTTATTTGAAATGATTGAGTTATGGCATGACTATATTTATGTTTTATGCAACTCCGACACTATCATACAAGTTGCAATTACTTGCATATAAATTGATTTATGCATTTTATGCCATGTCATATAAATATATTTTAAAATACTATGATATGGTTGAGTTTTAGATTACATCATGGCATATCCATAAGCATATTACTTGCATATAATTGTTGTGAATGCTTGAAAGTGCTAAGGTGAACGCAGGACGCGCAGGTAAGTTCAGTTGAGTGTATGGTGTTATTTGAAATGATTGAGTTATGGCATGACTATATTTATGTTTTATGCAACTCCGACACTATCATACATGTTGCAATAATAGGCGACTCCGACACTGTCATACAGGTTGCAATAATAAGCAACTCCAACATTGTCGTACAGGTTGCATTAGGCAACTCCGAATCGTGTGTTATCATAGATTGATTTATGAGTCGTACAAGTTGCTTTAGGCAACTCCGACTCGTGTGTCAGCATAGATTGATGAGCACCTAATTTTATTATGCTGCTGCTGATATGTAGTGATTTGGAATATTTCTAGATTTACTGTTGATTTGCATTTGATTTCATACTTATACGCAGTATGACTTTCTGGAAACTATATAGGTTTTACAGCGAAGAGTTACAGTGTTTTCAAAAGGTTTTTATTAAAAATTTATTTTCAGACCCACTCACCCTTGTTTTTCGCCCCTCCAGGCTTTAATAACTGAGCTTTCTTATCGACGAGGATTCGTGGCAAATCTTGGTATTAGAGATTATCTTCGATGGTATGATTCTCAATCCACTCTACTGTACTTTACTTATGCTCTGACATCACGTGTGAAATGGGTTCATTCCCGCTCACAGCGCACTCTTGTATTTAGGCACTTTTAGGTTTAAATCCATTCACATTTTCCACATCACTACACTTTCTGGCATCATCACCTTTCAAGTGTCAGCAGTACAACTCGAGTCGGAGTCCTAGTTTACAATTCAGGTCGAGATGTGTTAGTGCAGGTCCTGCGTGTTGTCACACATACTATTTATGAAACTTAACGGTACTACACTGTTTGTGAAACTTAACGGTACTGTACTATTTATGAAATTTAACCTTAAACTTTAATAAAAAGGACAAAAGAACTTAAATTGTAATGAAAAATACATAATTTTAATATTAAAAATAAAAAATAAAAAAAAAAACTGGCGCGTAGGTCTCGCGTGTCGTCACACATGCTATTTATGAAACTTAACAGTACTACACTGTTTATGAAACTTAACGGTACTATACTGTTTATGATATTTAATGGTACCACACTGTTTATGAAACTTAACGGTACCACACTATTTATGAAATTTAATGGTACCACATTGTTTATGAAACTTAACGAGCACTGGGCACACGTTAATATTTTATGTTTTTTTTTTTTTTTTGGTCATTTTCATTAAATAAAGTTATTAGATGGTTTTTTTATTAAAATGCAAAGTTTTGAAGCTCTTTTCATTAATTTTTCTTTAACACGAAAGCTTGCTAAGTTATTCACGCAGGTCCTCCACAAAGTCATAAGCCTGCACCTAGCAGCAACAGTGAAACACGATAAAAGAATTTAAAAATAAGTAAAAGGGAAAATGGTGGGGACCATCTTAAGGGTAAAATCGTGCAATTAAATAGACAAAAGGGCTTTATCTCATCCCTCGTGCGCGACATGGGGCTCTACAACAAAAAAAAAGTTCTTGATTTTGGCGCTCTCCACATACGCCCGCCTAGCCCCCCTCCAGCCTCGCCTAGTCCCGCCCAGGCTTCCGCTTATTATGCTTTCCAATTTTGTGACCAATTAGGACTTAATCGCGGCGGTTACTGATCGTTCTACACCTAGGCACCACTAGACCGATTTTTTTGGAACACTGGATATTTGTCGCATAAGGCGGCTTTCTACGATGAAAAACTAAATTTTGTTGCTAAAAAACCTTTACCAAAAACACAAAAAATTTAAAACAAAATTGAGTCACTATTGTAGGCATAATTTCCTAAACAATTATGGAGACCAGAGAGAGAGGGTGCAGCACATAGAGAAAGAAGAGAAAGATGTGTAATTGTTAGGTGTGTTCTATTCCACCCCATTGTGCCGTTATTTATAGTCGTAGGGAAGGTTAATTCCTTACCTTTTTAGGATTACAACTCTAATAGGATATTAACTACTAAAGTGAATATTCAAAGATATCCCTAGATACACTAGGATTTACAGAATCACATTCCTAATTTAATAGGACTACAACTCCCCCTTGAGTGTGTACATACTCAACTAAATGGCGCATCAGGTCTTCAGCGATAAAGTAAGTACAATTGATGAAGTCATCAGCACAATGAGCAAATGCGAGCCTCAAACTAACGGAAGAATGCATAAAAGGTAAAACTCACAAAATCTCGCTATAGTAAAACCCAAGGTAGGAGAAAACCCCATAGACTAAGGAGAAAAGTGAGAAGTTGCATTAAGTCAAAACTATACGTCTTTTGGACGCAAGTAGAAGAGCTCACAAGGGTATGATCAGCCTAGGATGGGTGCCTCATCAAAACCTAGTTAGGTAGCAAAAACCCAGTGGGAAAATGCTCCTAATCGTAGGAAAAAAAAGTACATTAAGATCAAGTGAGTATACTTCTGGATACTCCCCCTGAGTTTGTCAGAACTTCCAAATGAGAAATACAAGCATTGCATACGAATAGTTAGGCATACCAATTCCTCAGACAAGCTTCTGGAAGGTTGACTTCGGTAATGACGTCATGTAGAGGTCGGCAAGGTTATCTAGGATAGGCTTGCATGACTTTAGTCTCCTGATGCTTTGCTGAAGTAGATGTAGACGTAATATGTCTTGGCGTTGACTTCGGTGATGTATCATGTCTTCGTCGGGTTGATACATATGGCATAATCTTCATAGATCGTCGTTAGGACTTAACAATGGATGAAAAATAGCAAGTACTTCAAATATACTCAACAAGAACTCCTAATCATGTCTCACTTGTGGCGTAGTGAAGTGAGGTGAGTCTTGGAACGTTTCGAAGATTTCGCAACTAAGGTCATATTGTGGACATCCAAGATATTGTAATATCCTTTAACAGTAAAGACATCACCGTTCGAGGATGTGCCTTATGCAGGTCTGATAAGTAAACAGCGTCAGCATAACAAACAATGCAAGCATTATTCCAAGGATCAGGGGGATCAGATCCGCTCAAGATGCGTTGGGATTTGCCCAAATCCGTAGTATCTTTAGGATATGTCTTTAACACCAATTCAGTGGCTGCGTGTAGGCGTAGTGCTGCATCTTTACCAATAAATCAACAGCGAAAGAGATGTTCTGTCTAATACAATGAGCTAAGTACAACCAAGCACAAAGTTGAACTCAGATATGAAACTTCGGATTCCATAACCTCTTCAAAGGTCTCGTTTGCATATAACGTATGGATGATCACATGTATACTCAAAGGTAACAGCTTCAGGGTGTAGTTCAACTGGTAAACCAAAGTACTATCAGAACAACACTTGAACTTCAGGCCAAGGCATAAACGAGTTTTCTCAAGATCCTTCATCTCAAATTCCGTCTTCAAGTAAGAGGCAGTTTTTTGAAGCTCTTCTAAAGTCGTAGTAAGATTCATGTCATTAACATAAATTGTAACTTTAGCAATTCGGAATAAGACTTCATAGTTTAACACGCAAGGGCGTTCATTCATATCCCTGACTTATCAAATAATCACTTAGACGGGTATACCATATTTGCCGGATTGCTTTAATCCATAAGTGAACGCCTCAAACAAGTTAAGAGGGTATTCCGTGGTTTGGCACTATTTGAACTAATCCATGTAATTCTTTGGGAACTCACATGTAAATCTCCGTATCAATATCTCCATGGAGAAAAAACTAACCACATTTCATAATGCTGCTATCAATCACAGGACGTTTGAGAGAAACCTTGCGTCGTAAGACGTTCATCATATCGCAGTATTTCATTCATCTCATTATGCTTCCTTTCCTACTTGTAACATAACAGGGTTACCTTGGACAGTGTAGAAACGATAATCCAAAACACACTTTGGTAAGGAATTTGACCTGGATTGTAATTTCAGTTGTCCAATCAGTTCTACGTTGTCACTTAATCAACGGAACACTGTTCAATATCGTTGCTTTTTATTTATGTCAGTAGCTACCATATAAGTGAAAATATCATCGATGGTAATCTTATCTTAATTCCATTATCTTATCCAAACTAGTATACTGGACCAAGAACTTCAAGTCCCTAGAGTAATCTGGATTAATCTTAAGAGATAGAAATGATTTGAGACAGCGATCGAGTATAGATTCATTGTTGTGTCATGACCTTCCTTTTCTAAGGAAGTGAATCCTATGAACTGATTCATATGTCGTGCTTCAGGCTAGGATAGATTGATTGGCTATCTGCCAGTGTATCAGATCATCCAAAAAGGGCGTCCAAACCGTCCAACAAGGATGGCACACCCTTCCGGGATCTTGACTCAACGTCTATTAAGTACGTCTATCCTTGCAGACATGTTTGCAGCTGGTATATAATCTCCTCACTTTAGCTAGATCAAAAGAATGCATCTGGAGCAACATTCTGAAAGCTAGAATTCATCGTACTTACTTATCACATTTGTACGGTATAGGGATCGAGATGAGACATAGTGGGTAACGTTCACGCAAATTCGCATCATTCTACAAGAATGTTGACGTTCTTATATCCCTCTAACAGCGGGAAGACTGTTTCATTGAAGTGACAATCCGCAAATGAACGGTAAAGAGATCACATGCAAGGGCTCTAAGAGAGCTAGTGTGAAGGAGAATCATAATCAACAAACATTCACATCCTTCTTTTGAGGAAGCATATTGGTACGTTACGGCGGTGCAACTTGGCACATGGAATGCATACCCAAATGCGTAAGTATGAAGCATCAAGTTCGTACCCAGTAACCAACTGTAATATCAAATAGGTTGGGTGGCAATGGGCCTCAAGGTGGACCAATATAGTTGTGTACAAGATTGCATAGCCCTAGGCAGAACCCGAAAACTTGGTTCGTTCACCAAGATTCGGGCGATCATTTAAATTGCACCTTATGATCACTATGCTAGGCTATTTGGGGTGAACATGGGAATTCAATGTTCAATTATAAACCTAAAAGACATGCAATACTTTATCGAAAACCATCAATATAAACTCTCCGGCATTATCCAGTCTCCCAGACTATAAAGGATAAGTAGGATGGTGAACCCTTAATCGGCCAAGGGGTTTAGCAGCAATGTATGTGGACAAACATGTGACCAATTTGTCATCAACGAAAACTATAAGTATTTATATAGTCCGCATTTTGGTTGGATTAGTCCACATATATTCCCTTGAATCCATTGTGAAAAGAGGGTCGTTTTGTATCTTTGCGATGGATGATTTAGAAAATCAATTTTCCTAATAAGCAAGCTTGGCTAAGTGTGCTTGTAGGCACAAAATCCTTACTTCAGGTAAGGATATGCATTGTAGCATCATTATTCGACCTAAGTGTCTAAAAGGTCATGCCAAAGCAAGTAAACTACTCAATCACCCACCTCCAAGCTAGCCACATATGGCATGTTCCCAGTTAGGAGGCAGCCCATTAGCCCTAAATTAAAGCTTCAGGCTCATTTTTGGAGATGGTGCAAAGATATTTTACTCTATTTTCTTCAGTGGTTTTATTTATGATCATTGTCCTCTTGAATATCCTTAAGACTCAACGACGTTATTCCAGAACTGGGAGAATATAAGGCCTCTAACAAGGTAATTCAATACCATTTATACAACGAGGAGCATGCTAATGCTCTTAATCAAGTTGGATAGACCTGAAGTCGTTGCTAGAGATGTGATTTAGGTGTAAAGTTAGTCTATGTAGTATCACATTCATCCAAACAACTAACTTTTCCACATTCCTACCTAATCACGTGTTTAATTGAATTCAGTCACATGTTTTAAGAAACATGATTCAATTAACTTGTATTCGAGGACAATATCAATAAGGTTATCCATATCTAAAACAAACACCAAATGTGAATCCAAGAACATGGAAAAATGTTAACAAAGTAAACCAAAGTCACTAAGGGGATTTAGCCAACAAGGTCATTCATGTCAAAATTCTTCTCTTCCAACGATGTTCGGTGGAGCGAAATTAGTCCCACATATTGACTACTAGAATGGTACTTCTCAACAACATTGGTAGGGGCACGAACAAGTGCATAACCAATGATTTATTCCATCAAGACGGAAGTAGATTCTACAAGGATAAAGTTTCGGAATACCATCCCTTATTCTTAAAGTTTTAGATTTTAGGTGCCAAGGATCATGCTTCGGGCATGATACTACACCTTGGCAAGCCTTAATTTTGTCATATGTTGTTAAAACAAACTCAAAATTGGATTATGATAGAGACAGACCCAGAATTGGGTTTGGTAGGCTCCAGCCGAAGTTGGAAGGGTCAGTTCAGTAGGCCTTTACGGAATCAAAGCCTACCTTTCGATGCATATCTGCCAAAGTAGGGCATCATCATTCGATACGCTTTGACCAAACTGGTTTGAGCCATTTGGTAAACTCTAGCCGAACTGAGTCTATACCATTTGGTAGACTCCAGCCGGACTGAGTCTATACCGTTCAGTAGACTCTAGCTAAAGTTAGGTCTACACATTTCTTTCATGTTTGTGGTAGTAATCAGATCCGAGAATTTTCTAAACTTCCGTTTTTTACGCTGCTATTTCATGAGCGAGTTAGAAACATGGAATGACTAGAAAAATATTTTCCAGTCAACATTCGATCGGATTTATAAACTTTAAAATCGTACTCATTCATGGACGTAATCATGGCCTGTTTCAAGCAATGTCTCGCATGATCAGACCATCCGTAAGAGCGAGCCAAAAAGCCATGGAATCCTCATTTGGAAGGTACTTTTGTGGGTATTGCTTCAGGCATAAGTCTTCGAATAAAGATCATAGTGGAGGCTTATTTAACTCTTCCATGCCATTGTTGGCTACAATGGTTTCTCAGCCTCTTGATAGTCAAGTGGAGATTCACATCTTATACCCACTGATAGGAGCATATTTACGCACCTTAGTTTAGCTTGTTTTTGTGCATTTATAGTGTTTTTCCTTAGTAAAGTAGTCTTTTAAGCTAGTTCTATGTGTTTTCAGGTTTTAAGGGCAAAGTATGCAAAAGGATGCATTTTGGAGCCTTTTGGAGCAGATTAGAGCTTGGAATAGACATCATATGCTTGGAGCCAAGATGATGGACGAAATTGAAGATTTGAAGATGATGTTTCCTACTTGAACAAGGTTTCCTAGTCGAAGTAGGAAAGCGCCTAATTAAAAGATGAAATCCTAGTCAACGAGAGATTCCTAGTTGAAGATGGATTCCTAGAAGAATGAAGATTCCTACTCAAATAAGGTTTCCTACTTGATGAAGGAAAGTCAAAATTCAAATGGTCTCAAGTGAAGCAACAAAGAAGTTTTCCAAGTCCAAGAAGGAAAAGGAGTCCAAGATGAAGAATGAATGACGAAGACAAGGTTTCCTAATCCTAATAGGCAAAGTTTCCAAGTTCAATGTGGAGTCCTTATCCATTTATGGCACTTTATCCATTTAGGATACCTTATCCTTGTTCTAGAAACCTTATCCATCCTTGCCGTGAGTTTTCCTTGCATTAGAGGGTTTCTAGAAGCCCTAATATGCCCTATCCTTTAGTGCCGCACCTATCCCTTCTAGAAAGCTGCTTTCCCTTGCCTTGCAAGGCATTCTAGAAGCCTTATCACCTCATCTCCTTACCTGCTGCACCTAGGAAGCATTATCCCTTTTTATTTCTGATTTCTAAGCCTATTTCCTTGTGGATTTGGGTTATTCAAGTCCATATCTGATTACCCTAGGGTTTTAAGTGCCTATATATACTCATATTAACCCCTAGATCAGAATACGACCTCTCATACACATTCATTCATTCCAGAAATTCGTCCAACCCTCTCCACACCCTTGCCGCAGCCACCAAACACCTTTCTCATTAGTTTTAAGCTTTGCCGCACCATCCCCTTCCCTTAAACACTACTACATCCCTCCATGACCATGCATCCATACACCTAAGGCCCTAAACCTGTCCCTAGACCTTTGCCGCACCAAGGAGGAGGAGAAGGAAGCTCGGAAGTTCATGCAATTCGAGTTCACGTCGCTGGAATTTCTAGGTGTTTCTTTCCTTTGATTTCAATGTTTAATTTCAGTTCTCTTTGTTTTGTGCGTATGAGGAACTAAACCCCCCCTTGGCTAGGGGGGGATTCAAAATACATGTTTATGCTTGCGATATGATTTGATTACTTCTAATTATGTTTCATAAGTTGTGAATTCAATTTACTTATCTATGTGAATTACATTGATTTGTGTGTGTTGGTTGAGAGTGCACGCTTAATTATCATGCATAAATTGGATGCTAGGATATAAGGAAATTTCACCTAATCGTTATGGAATTATATTCACAAGTAGTAAAAGTTAATGATCTCAATTGCGTTAAGTAAATTCTTGGCATACGTTTCATGCAATTCATAGTAACGAGTGCTTCGTCAATGCTTATGGTTTTCAAAGAACTTAATGATTCTTGCTTGTATCTCTATTATGCAATTCATGTAGGGAACTTGTGGGGAATGCTTTGGGTTGTCGTATGCAATCATCCAATTCAATAACGTTAGGAAAATCTGAGGGTTAATTAGTGCAATTCACGGTTAATCTGGGGCGTTGAGAATTCATGGGTTATTGAAAAGCAATTGGAAATCGTTTTATATGCAAGTATAACATGTGTGGAGATGAACCCCTTAGCTAGCTTCCCATCCATTCAACTCCATCAAATTCGTTTTTACAATCTGTTCTAATTTAAAAAGTTTGTTTTGTTTTTAAATTCGTCCAAAACCAATCCCCCTTTACTTTGTTGAGTCATAGTAGTTAGAAATCACTTTAGTTTGTGTTTTTAAGTGTCTTAGGTCAAGTTAAAACCAATTTTCGTCCAAAGTTGTGTCTAGTGTTCAAAACTGCCCAGATTGTGTTTTTAAGGCAGTTTTGAGTGTTTTGGGTGTTGTTTTGAGTCTTTTGGTTTTGTTTTGGTGTTTTAAAGTTTAGTTTTGCATTCTTTGAGTCTAGTATAGTGTTTTAAACTTGTTTTTACGTATTTGAGTCAGTTTTCAAGTGATTTTGCAATCCCTCCTAATCCCCGGCCTAGAACGATCCCTACTTACATACTTACTACAATTGATAAAAAGAGGGTTAATTTGTGTGCTTATAAATCTTGCATCACCCACATAAAGTGGTTTCTATTAGAAATGTCCAGATCAGGAAAATCGAACTTGTGACGATTTGACAATCCACTGAATTAGAGGGAACAAGATTATGATTGGTGATATATGAATGAATCATCCATAAGCATCAAAGTTAGAACATTCGAGTTCTAAGACATGGTTTTCATGAAAAACGTCAGGTTTTCATGGGTGTATTTGTTTTATGAAAACTTTAGGTTTCAAATAACACACCTCAACCGAAGTCGTGGCATGTTGGTCGACACCCGAAGGTAATGTAACCAAAAAGGAAAAGTGAAGCATAAAAATAAAGATAAATTTAAACCAAAACTAACATTTATTTAATCTAAAGTAGAGAGTGTATAGTAGCGGGAAGAACCCATAAAAACACAACTGTTCAGAGCATAGATGACAGTATGACATAAGTAATGCAGTTGAAACTGGTTAAAGTACTTATTACACAACCAAGAAAAAGCTCCTACATTTATTTAGAGATAAGTCAAAACCGTTGGAGATTTCTCGGATGTCACAGAGAATTCAGCTATTTAAGTTCTGGAGGGCCTAAAACCAGAGGGGTGAATGGGAAAAAACCAAGGTTTATAAAACACATTTATTTCTGAATATACTAACCCCTCACCGTAAAACATGTATAGTTTCCAGAAAATCATACTACATATAAGTATGAAATCAAATGTAAATCAATAATAATTCCATAAAAATGCTAATCATAATACCTCAATCGTAGCTTATGTAAAATCAAGTGCTCATCAATCTATGCTAACACACGAGTTTAAGCAAAGGGAATCTAATATGAACATGACTGGGTGGAATCATAATATACGCTTTAGTACTACAATCATGTGAAGATTGACGCTAGGCTCATCACATACGAGTCTGAGTTGCCTAATGTATCCTATACGACAGGACCGGCACTTACAATGGATCCAAGGTGAGTGTGCGGTGCGATGTGAACATACACATGAAGCCTAGCCCTGGCACGAGCGAGTACTACACTGGTGCAAGCATGCATGATGAGCAAGTATAATATATATAAAAATACCAAGACAATATGTAAATCTCAACAATATAATGGCATTTTTAAAATTAAATAAAATATGGCATGATAGGCGTAAAATTAATCAAAACACTTGTGGAAACTATAAAACTTTATATATTATATATAAAAACAAATGTCCACTCACTGATACGTCAATGGATCGTAGCCTCCTAGCCTTGTTTGTCCTTGTACCTCCTCAAGGTAAGTTTCATCTATATGTGAAATAACTTTACTAATTAATTAATTAGGACATACACTAAAAGGCTAGGGAAATCCCCCATAGTTTGCTCAAACGGAGGGTTTAAGTATACAAAAACATTATACTCGATGTCACGAACCCGTACACGTCAAGAACGTGCTTCCCGGAGGCCTGACGCACCCTCACGTGCTGCCAAGCAACGCCTCCATGCACAGGCCACATGCCTAACAAACTTATAGAAACCCTAGGGAATATTCTGTTAGATTTGACAGAAAATTCCGTTAACTTTAACTGCGTTACCTAACAGCGTCAAAATATTTTGTTAACTTTAACAGAATATTCTCCTTCTTTTCCAGTTGTCTTCCTCTATCCGCTGCCGCCATCTGGTTCGTCGTTTTTTGGGAAAAAAAAAAATTAAAGCATAACTTCTTCATTTCTCAACCATTTTTGACATACTTTATATGGAAATGAAGCTCATGAAGAAGAGAACAAGTTTGTACCTTTCAAAAGTCCAAAAAGTGGACGGAAATGGACTGAAAAAAGCCTCGAAACTCTCAGCCCTATTTTCGTCGTCTCAAAGCCGCATGTTCTCACATTGGCTCCACTTCAAACCTAGGCTAGTGGCCACGGGGAGTTGCCTAGATGTCTCCAAACCTTCCAATACCGTGCAACTCGAACGAAAAAGTCATGGAGGAACATACACCCGAGTTAGAGCTCTGAGTTGCTCTGAGTTGGACACTCAAAACTCGATTACTTTAAGATCGGTTCTTACAGATGGACTCGTGAGGATGAAAGGAGCACGATGGTGGTGATTTTAGATTCAATCTATGAAGTTTGATGATGAGTCTTGGTTGTTGCAGATAGGAGAAAGCTATAATGCGAGGGTGAAGAAGAAGATGAGAGAGAGAGAGAGAGAGAGAGAGAGAGAGAGAGAGTTTTGATTAGTCAAAAACAAAAAGAGAACGGAGCTATCTGATTGGATGAGAAAATATGGGAAATTGATTGATTGATTGGTGAGGGAGAATAGGGCACGGGATAGATTTAAAGAGAGAAGGGGATAAGATTTGTACAAATTTGAAATTACACGAAATCTAACATACCTTATCAAAAACAGTAGTTTCCAATTCTGAATAATTAGCATGTACGTGTACAAATCTACCCGTTGTTAACACACTTTAACTAAACGTAACTTTTTCGTTACAACTCTGATTCAGGTGTAACTCATGCTCACGCATTCATAATAACAATTACTAATTAATTACGATATCGAGAAAAATAATTTAAAAGCCAAATAACTACGTCCACGTCAGGTCCACTTTTGCCAAAAATGACATAAACTTCATTTTACACACTCAAGGAGAAAATTACATGGAAAATTAGGGACGGGTCGTCACATCAAAGGCACTAAATTGAAACTACAATTTCAATTTAGTTTATGAACGGTTAGTTCATAAAAGAGAGGTTTATGCTAATTTAAGTGTAGTGGATTTGAGTTGCTTCAAGAACTCAAGTGCGAGCGCTTTGGGACTACGAAAGGATGTCAACGGTTCAAAGAAGAGAATTAAGTTATTGAATTGCTAATGTCCAAAAGTGATCTTCAGGTCAATAATTTTGGATTTCTTGTTAGATTAATGGACTGTTTGTCACTTTTAATTAATTCAATAGATCGGGACCATACGGGGTCAATCGTAGAAGTAAAATAATGACATGTTGGTCTTATTAGCTTCAGTTGGCAGTGGGCCAAGTGACAAGTGAATTATAGCTTTATTAGCGTTAACAAAACACGTCCCAAAAAATATTTGGGTATAGTTAAGAAGAAAGGGATGCCAAAATATGGCATCGGGTCGGAAAAAAAAAATAAATAAATAACCACAGGGCATTACGTTTGGGCTGGCTGGTGAGGTACGGCCCTGCAGCAAGCTGCAAGCCTTAGGTTATATGAAAAATGGCTGCAGGTCAGCATGCCAGGGAAATGAGGCAGAGCCCGGTACCGCTAGGCTTACTGGCAGAGGTGCGAGGAAGCCCATTGACTTCTGAGGGCAGACCAAGAGGCCAGAAGCCCATCAAGGGTTGCTAGCTTCGGGAACGGCCTGAGGGCTGAAGCCCATGCACCAGGGATCCAAGCGGTAGGCCTAGTTCTAATTCGAGCAATAAACCCAGAGGGCAGCCCAGTTGCTGACCCAAGCTTCAGGCTTATCTTGAGCTTGGCGCGAGCGCATGGCTCCAACGCAGCTCAATTGACCGGCTCGGCTTGGCAGCGCAACTCAGCCGAGTTTTCCCTTTTTCAGAATTTTTTTTTTTTTTTTCAATGTCTAGGGTTTGAAATCCCCTAATTGCTTCGATTTTTTTTTCGATTCTTTGACCCACAAATTCCACATAGCATAATTGCATATTGCATGAACAAATATATATTTTGAGAAATATATGAAACAAATACAATATATATCGGAAGGTAAATATAAATGTAGGGGATTTATGCATCATAGGGAATGTTTTCATGCTTCATGGTCGTTTTAAATATCTTCATTTATTTTAAACGTACCTGATTGGCAAAAAACAACAAAAACTTTTGAATTTGTAGAAGATCCTTTTCGGATCATTGGAATTGCATCTCCAATGCGTTGTATCACGTTCAAAACAGAAAAACTAAATTGAATCAATAGCATTCAGATCAATTTAATAAAATAATAATTAATCACAAAAAGAATGATTAAAACGTAATACTCCCCTGATTAAAGATCAAAACTCTCAGCGCAACTTCAGGAGAGTTCTGATAACGTGTTGTAAGCATAATTTACTAAACAATTATGGAGGCCAAAGAGAGAGGGTGTAGCACATAGAGAAAGAAGAGAAAGATGTGTAATTGTGAGGTGTGTTCTATTCCACCACATTATGCCTTTATTTATAATAGTAGGGAAGGTTAATTCCTTACCCTTTTAGGATTACAACTCTAATAGGATATTAACTACTAAAGGGAACATTCAAAGATATCCCTAGATAAACTGGGATTTACACAATCACATTCCTAATTTAATAGGATTGCAACAGCCACAACATTATATCTTTGCATGACGAACTATTATTTGCAAAACCCTTAAAATTCGCGGTAAACTAGGTTTTGGCACCACCGTTGTGCGATGAAAATTTTAAAATGGAAGAAAATTGAAAAACTTGATAAATGCCCTTGTTGCCTAAAGCTTGAGCAACAGGGAGTGACACACCCCGACTGAAATCAGGGCATGCTGGCCGTCATGTGAGGGTGACGTAACCATGTGCACAGTGAGAAAGCTAAGAATAATAATAAAAGTACGAACAAATAAAAATCAAACTACACACAAAGTAGTTAACATACATATGCAAGCGTAAATGTGAAAAACAATATTCAGAGCACAGAAAACCTACTGCAGTCCAAAGGAACAAATACTAACTAAACACACCCAAAGAGGGTCCTACACTGGTGATAATCTGTCAGATATGTCGTGAATTCCTCGTGAGCCACCAAAAGAGCAATCCAAACTAGAACCTGGAGGGGCACAAAACAGAAAGTGTGAGTGGGCAAAAACAAAGCTTTTCAAAACATTTCATTATCAAAAGTTCTAACCCCTCGCCGTAAAACTTGTATAGTTTCCCAGAAAATAGAATATACACATATATAGAAAACATGCTCAGAAATATGCCATGTCAAATGCCTCCACATAAAATGTAAGTAACCCAGGTAATGTCAAACAATGCAAATAACATGTCATCCAAAGTCACCTAACGTGACCTGTACGGCTGAATCTAGAGTTCAAATCCCCAACTCACTAACTATACCTGCACATGAGTCAGAAACACCTAAAGTGGTATGTACGACATGATTGGGTGTAAATAAATACGCTCAAGTGCTACGATCACGTGAAGACTTGACAAATAATTGCTGGTCACCTACGAGTCGGAACCACCTATAGTGGTCTGTACAACAAGACTGTCCACCTAACTTGGATCCAAGATAAGCGTGTGGTGCGGGAAGTGAACATCACATCAAGGATTGTGCCTTACTCTGGGCGGGAGCACTAACACTGGGGGTGCAGATTATGAGCTCTCTACGTATCTCACATAACTACAAATCATCATCATAAACCATAACTTACCTGTGCGTTCGCAGCACCAAACATACATATATGCAACTACTAATGCATAAATCAATAGGCAAACGCAATGCATGGCATTTAAAACATATAAACATTCCATTTCATTTTCTGGGAAAAACCACAGTATATAGGTATATACGGAAAACCAAAAGCCCACTCACTGGTATGTGGAAGGGTCATAACCCGTATTGAGTGACTGCACTCGTCATCGGGATAGGTCTCACCTATATGTGAAACAACTATAAAAACGTCAATTTAAAGCACATAACCAAAATTAGGTAATAACTTCTCATACAATGCTCAAATGGGGTGTGTGAATACACCAACGTGATCTACTCAACCTCGTGAACATCCCCATATTTTTAAAATAATTTTCTGACGCCTCACGTGCCTGCCAAGGCATGACCAGACGCACCGGGCACTCGCGGCCACATGCGAGGCACACTGACGGCGTCAATTAACGCCGTCAGGAATATTCCGTTAAAACTAACAGATTCCATTAAAGTTAACTTAACACCGTTAAGAATATTTCGTCTTCTTCTCCGGCACACCTCCGGTGCCGTCGCCGTTGCTAGAAAACTGGAAAAACTTCAAACCTTCTTTTCTCACTCGATTTTCAACCAAATTCTATAAAATTGGTACCAAAATGAAGCTTACAACAAGTAGAACAAAACCTTACCGCTTTCAAGCCCTGAAATTCATGGAATCTCGCTCGAGAAACTTCACAAAATCCGGCCAAACCTGCAACTCACAACCCCGACGTCCAAAACCTTCCAACAAACCACCCCGAGCTTCCTAAGGACCTCACTAAGCTTCCTACAAGCTTCAAATTCCCTGAAAAAACAACATTTCACGTGTGCATAAACAGTAACCGTAATCGAGGTTCCCTGGTTCGACGTGAAACCGAATGATTTCCTACCTGAAATGGGTATAGTTGGACTTGTATGATCCTCACGAACACAAAGATATAGTTTTCCACCTCGATCTACAATGTTTTCACAGGTTTTGGTACTTGTCCGTACGAAGAAGAAGAAGAAGGAAAGAGAGAGAGAGAGAGACACGGGACAAGGAAAGTATACGGGAAGGAGATGAGGATGAGAGTGTATGTGTGGTCCAGATGCAGCCAACAAGCCCACAAAACAAACACCCCAAAATGAAACATAACCACTAGGGGCAAAATCGTCATTTCACACCTACGGTACAAATAATTCGGGACGGGCTGTCACAGCGGGTGAGTGGTTCGTATTCCCTGGAACTGAGGTTTACGGTGAAATGCATGCCAATTACAGCAACCAAGTTAGTGAAACCAAGTTAGTGACGACATTTATGTAAGTATTCCGTTCTACATTTCAAATTTAAATTTCATTACAATTAATAAATAAAAAAGGTTTAAACTATAATCGATAGTCTTAAATGGTTTCTCTTGTTTTATTTTTTTAGACTTCTACGATGTAGAAGAAGGAAGAAGGACGAGTACCTTGCCAACCTTTCCTAGCAACAACCGTATGTGCCTATAGAGGAGATGACACCTGATCTAAAGGTGTCTCTACAGTTGTTGATGAACGAGCTTAGGCAACTGAAAGGCAAGAAACCCCGCAGCCTATGAGTGGGTCGGTTCAGGACTTGGAGGTGTCTTCTTCCTTAGCAAGCTCACATCCTTCGACCGAGACGTCTTCCAAACTTTAGTAGGTGGAGATGGAGCTAGCACGCCAAAGAGAAAAAGCGCACCTGAGAGAAGAAGTTGCGGGCGAGCGAGAAGTTGCTACGTGCGATCGAGAAGCAATACGCATGTACATTGCTTTGATAGCCCAAGCAATGTCAACTTCTAACATTCGCATTCCTGAGCCCTCAAGCGACCTTTAGGTGCCATTCCCCCATCCACCTCAGCACCCACCCGAGTAATTTAGGTTAATTAGTTTAGTTTGTTTTACAAATTGTATGAACAATTTTATTTTGAACACAATTAAATAAATTTAAGCTTATTAAATTAATATAATTAAAATTAAATAAATTATTTACTATAAATATTGCTTTAAAACTGAATGTAAAGAAAATAAAATAAAAAGGTTTGCTTGACGAATATATTCATCGAGCAAGCTTTTGTTTTATTTTTTTAGTTTTGGTTTTAAACAGTTGCCCAATGAAAATGTCGTCGGGTCAAGTTTTTAATACTATTCAATTTGGTACGGGGTGATTAATATAAGAGTACGTATGTGAGCAGGATTGAACCCATTTCACACATGAAGTTAGAGCAAAATAAAATTGCAATAGAAGTAGAGAACGTATATACCGTAAGGAGAAACCTCTTACAAGTCAACTTTTGCTAGAAATCATCGTCGTCAAAAGAACTCCGCCACTAAATCCTGGAGGTACGAAAAATAAGGGTAAGCGGGCCGAAAAGCAAAGTTTTGTAAAAAACGATGTTTTCATAAAGTTGTAACTACACAAATGATATTATACTGAGGGTAAAGCTTGGCTTGTTCATAACTACACAAAAGATATTATACTGAGGGTAAAGCTTGGCTTGTTCATCTCCACATAGTGCTGTTCTATCGAGAAACTTAATTAGGAGCTACGGTCGTTTGTGATTACTAATTAATCTAGGTAGTTAGGCAAGCCTTAGTTCTGCTTCATTGTTTTCGTTGCGTGATTCAAATATAAAAAGTGACAGACGTCCTATACCAACATATGTCATGACTTTTTCTTGGCATAATATAAAACAAAATGGACCAGGCAAATTTGAAACATTATCTAAGAACAGCTGGGGTTTCAAGTCGGCAGAAAAGCCCAAGTCCAAGTCAAGGTCAATGCTATTATATAGTAAGCTGCCCTTATTTATATTTGGGAAGAAAATGAGATAATATGTTAATATATCTCTTTTTGTATTTAAAAGCGTACCAGCCCATGGCTCGCTACGATAGTTCTTCTTTTTTAAAACTAAGAAGACCCACAGAGGCATTTCAATTTTTTCTGACCACACCATTGTGCAAGATAGAAACTTAATTGTACACATGCCACAAGACTAACAACTAAACTAGCATGTAAGTATTCAGATTTGGTTCTTGATCTGTCTTCAGAATATGGTTTGAACTTTCAAGGGCAAAAGATTGATAGAATTTGTCAAAGCCACTATGTCTCAGGCCAATGACTTTTCTGGTCATAGCTTATCTCAAGCTTACTGCCCAAAATATAAATTGGAGCCTGCATTTCTTTACAATATGAATCAACGATTATTTTCTGTTCCTGTTAGGTAACCTATTTTTTATATTTTATTTCCTTAGTTCTGCTAGGGTTTAGAAGAAATGTTGCTTGGGCTAAAGTTTAAATTATCCATGGGTTTCAAGTCTTCAATAATGAGGCTGATCATGACGAGTTGGCTTGTAGAACACGCATATACCTAGGTAAATGCTAGTAGAACAACTATATAAGATTCATTAATAATCTAGATGGAAGATAATGATGATTGTATTAATAAGAAGAAAAAAAAAAAGGTCAGTGCTAGTAGAACAACATACATACATGTAAATACAAATTCGGCTCACAAATCTACCATACGTAAGATTACTGTTTTAAAAATAAATGTTTAAACCCATTGAACGCTATCAAAGCTGGAAAAAGAAAAATACACACACACAAGTAAATGCTTCTACAGGTAATACAAGAGGTAATTCTTTTCACATTATCACTAAAACATCCGTTTTTCTTTTCATTCACTAGCAAAAAAAACTACTTGTGCGAAAAAACCTTGAGCGTCAAAATGTATTTTGTCACGTGAGGCATTTTTGCATGATGAGAAAATGAACTTCGCTGCGCTCAAACTTAAAAAAAAAAAAAAAAAAAAAAAAAAAAAAAAAAAAAAAAAAAAAAAAAAAAAAAAAAAAAAAAAAAAAAAAAAAAAAAAAAAAAAAAAAAAAAAAAAACTCTTGCGCGATGACATTGTATCTTTGCGCGAGGAACCCTTAGTCGCTCAAGAACCATTTGCGTGATTGTCCTTTCAATAGCGCAAAACCCCAAATATTTTGCAGTAAACTAGGGTTTGGCTCCACCATTTGTGTGACGACAATATACTTAGTGTGAGAAAATATTTGTCGTGTAAGGTGGCTTTGCATGACGAAAAACTAATTTTGTTGCTAAAAAACCTTCACTAAAAACACAAAAAATTTAAAACAAAATTGAGTCACAACATTATATCTTTGCGTGATGAACTATTATTTGCAAAACCCTTAAAATTTGCAATAAACTAGGTTTTGGCGCCGCCATTGCGCGATGAAAATTTTTAAATGGAAGAAAACTTTAAAATTTGAAAAAACACCCTTGTCGCGCAAAGCTCAAGCAACAGCGGACGAGTGGTTCGTATTCCCTGGAATTGGAGGTTTAGGGTGAGATGCATGCCAATTATGGCAACCAAATCGGGGACGACATTTATGTAAGTATTCCGTTCTACGTTTTAAATTTAAACTTCATTACAATTTAAAAAAAAAAAAAAAGGATTAAATTATGATCAATAATCTTAAATGATTTCTCTTGTTTTTTTTTTTTTTTTTTTTTTAAGACTTCTACAACATATAAGAAGGACGAGTACCTCGCCAACCTCTCTAAGCAGCAACCGAACGTGCCTATGGAGGAGATGACACCTAATCTAAAGGTGTCTCTACAGTTGCTGATGGACGAGGTTAGGCGACTAAAAGGCAAGAAACTATGTGGCTTATGAGCGGGTCAATTCGAGACTCAGAGGTGTCTTCTTTTTTAGCGAGCTTGCATCCTTCGATCGAGACGTCTTCCAAACTGTAGTAGGTGCTAGCATGCCAAAGAGAAGAAGTTGAGCGCCAAAGAGAAGAAGCAGCGCTCCTAAGAAAAGAAGTTGCTCGCGAGCAAGAAGCTGCTACATGCGACAAAGAGCAGTACGCATGTACATTGCTGGGATATCCCAAGCAAGTCAGCTTCTAGCATTCGCATTCCTGAGCCCTCCAGCGAACTTCAAGCACCATTCCCTCAACCACCTAGCACCCACCCTAGTAGTTTAGGTTAATTAGTTTAGTTTGTTTTACAAAATTGTATGAACAATTTTATTTTGAACGCAATTAAATAAATTTTAGCTTTTTAAATTAATATATTGAGAATTAAATAAATTATTTACTATAAATGTTGCTTTAAAACCGAATTTAAAAAAAAAATTAAAAAGGTTTGCTCGACGAATATATTCGTCAAGCAAACTTTTGTTTTATTTTTTTTGTTTAAATTTAAACAGCACGACGAAGATACCGTCAAGTCAAGTTTTTAATAATATTAAATTTGGTACGGGGCGATAAAATTACGTCGTCGATCAAGATACTTTCGTTGGATAAATACAATCAACACACTTTTACTCGACATAAAAGTCGTTGGGCAAACTTAATTTCATCCGACGAATTTCTATTTTCGTCGGATAAGGCTTCGAGCGACAGGTTTTGTGCAACCATCCTTTTCCAACAAACTTCCATCGTCTAAGGTTTTGGGCGACGGAATCCACTTTTATCCGACAAATGTTTTCTGTCTAGAAAGGTGTTTTTTTTGGTGGTGCTTACACATTTTCGTGTCTTTTTGTTGTTGGTTTTCATATTTGTTTTTGTATCAGGCTTTTGTTTTCTTGTTTTCATAGTGTTCTTCAAATGTAAAGTAATCATAGTAAAATATAAAATAAAATGGTCAGGGCAATTTTCCAACCTAGATATAAAATATATGGCGGGAACAAGGAAAAGGGGTGGTTGATTCTATGACCATGTCTATCTATAACCAGCTGGGTTCCAAGACGGCAAAAAAGGCCGAGTCCAAGTCAAGGTCAATGGTACATAGCAAGCTCCCTTATTATGAGTTGAGATCTTTTCAAGATCTCATTGTTCAGAATTCAAGGACCAAGAAATATGAACCACTTAAATTGAATTACACATTAACTCATTCCATTTGTCAACCTCACATCTCTCACCGTCTGAATTTTTTGGTGTCCTCAAACTCCGTGCAGTGAGATATAGAAAGGATTTCAAATCCCTTATTATAAGGTATCGTCCTACATATTAAAGCCTCTTCGCAATTCAAGATACGAGAAATAGACATTTCGGATAACATATATATTATGAGCATATAAAGGCTACATGTTTCACCATGTGATGAAGAAAGTTTATTTTATTGTTGATGCGTTTGTAAGTTTAACTAGGGCTCACTCTCACGAGAAGTTTGAAATCGTTCTCTACCTCGTTTTAGTGCTTTTTGGTGTGCAGCTGCTAGTTACTCTAGGAAGTAGGGGCAGTTAGTTTTTTGCCAAAATCAAAAGCCAAATCGAAAGTATTGTTCGGTTCGATTCGATCTAATTTTTTCTCAATTTCAGTTTGGTTCAGTTCGATTTGGTCTAACGTCACACAACATGTATGATGTCTAGCGTCACACAACATTGCAGCTTAGCAAATAAGAGAAACTTGCATTACTAGCAATGAACTTAAGTTGGCTAATAATAATTCACATCGTTTCACAATGCTTAAAGGCAAATAAGAGGAACTTAAAGGCATAACAGCTTATGTTTTTTTTAAGTCAGTAACTTATAAATGTAATAATTCACAATGATTCCTCAAGCCAAATCTACCCCAACTCTATTTCAAATTTTTAATCCCAAATCCCACAATATGCAACCTGACTGCATAGACAGTAATATATTTTAAGTGTATGTAGCTCAGATAAAAATCTGGAAGAAGAGTTCAGGGTGTATCATTGTCCATCATAGTTAAAACAAATAGAAGAATCAAACACAACCCAGAACTAGTTTCCGTTTGGCAAATAACAAAAACAAAAAGACACAAACCTAATCACATGTCAAAACAAACGAAGTAAACGGAAGATCCACCCAAATATCAAGAGAGGAGATTCAGCGACTCAGCAGACCACCCAAACGTGCCTTCAATCTCTAATCCTCCACAACTAATAATTTAGCATTGGCTTAATTCGAATTTGAAAGATACCTGCCAAGGATAAAATTTTGAAATTCCTTTCTTTCTGTGAAAGCCAAAGTGCATATAAGCCAAAGGTACAGGGGTTAGTAAAATTGCAAAAGGATGCCGATTTAAATCTTTGGTTTGGTTCAATTCGCTTCGGTTTCTAAACTATCAAAACCGAACTAACCAATTTCATTTCGTTTCGGTTCGATTTTTTTCGGTTTTCTAGATCCACCCTTACTAGGAAGCTATTTGGGGGTGATAGGTAAGATCATGTTTTTAGATCATATTTTGTAGACTATATGATGTTGCAATTAATGATTAAATACCTCTTTTAATTATTTAAATAAGTAATCCAATTATCAACTGTCACATCATGTTGTCTGCAAAATATAATTTAAGTATATAATCTCTCTAGCATCTACAAAGAAATGTTGAACGACAGAAAAAGAGAAAACTCAAAAGTTCATTAATATCTTTTAAAATAAATTTAAAAAGTTGACGTTGAATATAGTGGTACACATAGCTCTCTATATAAACCATCCAAAGAATGGCAAATTTGCACAGAACCCAGAAGTAAAAAAACCAAAGGCACTAGCTTAACTTAATTCACTAGTCACAAACCATGGTTCAATTTCACCATATTTGTTTCCTCTCCTTGCTCGTAACACTAGCAGCAGGCTTCCTTCCTGGCACCCATGCAGTCGACTACATCGTCACAAATACCGCCAGAGGAACCCCCGGAGGAATCCGCTTCAACAATGAAATCGGAGCAGAGTACAGCAGGCAAACCCTAATATCCGCCACCAACTTCATATGGAGCTTGTTCCAGCAAAAAACAACCGACGACAGAAAGAGTGTCTCCAAGGTCACCCTAATCGTTGAAAACATCACCGGGGTCGCGTACACCATCAACAACGAGATCCACGTCAGCGCCAGCTACATAGCTGGTTACTCCGGCGATGTGAAGAGTGAGATCACCGGTGTGCTTTACCATGAGTCAACGCACGTCTGGCAATGGAATGGGAACTCTCAAGCCCCGGGGGGGCTGATTGAGGGTATAGCTGATTACGTGAGGTTGAAGGCCGGGTACGCGCCAAGTCACTGGGTTAAGCCCGGGCAGGGGGATAGATGGGACCAGGGGTACGATGTCACTGCTAGGTTTCTGGACTATTTGAATAGTTTGAAAAATGGGTTTGTTGCTGAAATGAATAAGAAATTGAGGAATGGTTATAGTGCTGATTATTTTGTTGATTTGCTGGGGAAGAATGTTGATCAGCTTTGGAGAGAGTACAAGGCCAAGTATGCAGGAAACTAAATTGTAGTGCTTCTGTAGCCAATAATTTAGAGTGCATTTTTGCTCATCACCATTTAGTATGGTGTATGCTCACCACCCTATTTATCACAATTAGATGAGTTTGAATTTTAAGGTTTGTAACTATCCACTACACGAATCTCGAAATTCAAACTCATGTAACTGTGATAAATAGGATGGTGTACATACACCACATTAAATGGTAATGAATAAAAATACTCCCAATAATTTAAGGAAAGAGATCCTCTCTAGATCTATACATCGGCAGCCCAGGGATCAAATGATCTTGGCTTTTAAACTTTTATCCTCCTGTCAAAAACTATTGTAACTTTCAAAAGTTTTCACTAACTTCTCTGTTTTTGGCCATAAGATCAAATTTTAAGAGTCAGAATCATTTGATCCCTGGACTCTAGAGATATAGATGAGAAGAGAATCTCTTCCCATAATTTAAAGTTGTCATGCAGGGCAAGGACTGATTTAAGTAAATAAAATGTCGTATTAATCTATTGATCATAAATAAATGGTTCCAATTCATTTGTACAATAGTATTATTTGTATATGTTATCAGACTCTCAATTTGTGTTCTACATTACTATTAAATTAAATAAAAATTTTGATATAATCAATAGTTTATAGTCAGACAACACATCTAGCCAAAAATTTTAATAAAGAAAACATAATATTCTATGATATGACACTTATTTGAAGTCTTTTTTTACAAGAAAAAAGATTTCATTAAATAGAAAAAGCTTCTAGTACAACCGATTCCCAAACAATCAAATCGAAAAGCATGGTCGAAGCAGGAAGGCAATAATCCCAAAAATATGGATTCGTCACTGATAGACCCACGTGAGCTAATTTGTTTGCGACAAAATTTGCCTTCCTAAATATGATGTCATCAAATGCACTGAAATCCCGACGCTAGCCACTTGATGTCCTCAATGATCGGTATAAGATGTCATGGGGGGTTCCACTCCCCCTACACCACCTAAATGATGAGCTTGGAATCCCCCTCCACCACAAGCTTTCTCAAACCTTTGTGCCTGGCAAAAGAAAGGTCCTCCTTTAAAGCAGTGGGTTCCGCGAGCAAAATGGTGGCCCCATCGAGATTGAAAGCACCAGCTCCAATAGGTTGTCCAGCCTCGTTCCTTAAAACAAACCCAACAGCCGCTTTATTTAAACAAACCTAGCCATCAAAATTTAACTTCACAAAACCTTGGGGCGGAGGCTTCCAACGAATGTTTGTTTGATTACATAGGTTGCTTTTGTTAGTCCTTTTACGATTGGCCTCAAAATAATATAAACCCACTCTAGCGGCAATGGCAATACTTCTAGCAGGATGAGGACTTATACTTCTGAAAACTTTATTATTCCTATCATTCCAAATTTGCCAACAATTCAGAAGAGCCTTACTAAGTTCAATCAAACCACTGTATTCATCATTGTTAATTAATTCTAACCAATCTAAAAAATCATTTGTATGTCCAACATTACTCCATCGTGTATTTAATGCGGATTGTTTCTAGACTTCTTTTGCAAAATCACAATTCCGAAAAAGATGATTTTGTGTTTCTTCCTCCTTGCCACATAACGGGCAATCTTTGTTAGTATTTTGAATGAATTTACTCAATCTTACCTTAGTATGCAATTTTCCTTGAATAAGCAACCATGCAAAAAAATTTACCTTAGGGGGAATGATTAACCTCCAGATCCTCTTAAGAAGCTTTTGTCTTCACTTCGTGGTTTTGATTACTAAGAATCCAAGTAGCTAATTTAATTGAGAACTCACCAGTTGATGAATGATCCCAAATGAAGTAATCTTCCTTATTCTGCAAGGGAATAGTTACCAAATAGATTTTTTTTCACAACATCTGAATCTAATACTTGAGAAAGCCGAACTTTGTCCCAGTTCTCATTATCAATAAAGTCACAAACTTTAGCTTCCCAATTAATATTCTGACGCTGATTAACTGGAATAAGGTGGGCAAGCGGATAAGGAAAAACACAACGATGGGTCCAAAAAAGGATGTCCCTACCATTACCCCACCCATCTTATTCCCATGTGGATAACATGTTTACTATTTAAAATTCTTTTCCAAGCTATATAATAGTTTTGTCTAACCTTACAACTTAAAAAATCATTAGTCCTTAAGTATTTCCTTCTAACCACTTGTGCCCACCAACTATTCTCATTTTTTAGAACTTTCCAACCTAACTTAGCTAGACAAACATTATTGAAATGATCCACTCTTTTAATTCCTAACCCCCCCCCCCCCCTCTCTTGGTCTGTAGCCATGCAAACTTTATCCCAAGCTAAAGGATAAAGTTTCCTATCTCTTCCCCAAAAGAAATCCCTACATTCCTTGTTTAAATTCTTTGTTACACGAGGGGGATACTTAAAGCAAGACATCATATGGTTAGGCATACCAGTTAGATTAGACTTAATAAAAGTTAATCTACCTGCTTTAGAAAGAGTATTCGTCTTCAACCCAGCTAACTTTTGTTTCACTCTTCTTAATAATTCTTGTTCATTAATTGGATCTTTCCAGAACACAATGCTATGAATACCCAGGTATTTACCAATTGTTCTTTTGTGTTGTATATGTAGGATATTGACACTTATCTGGGTTTTAGCTAATTTAGGGGTTTTTAGTAGCTCTAATTGATCCTCCAGTTAACCACAAGGCTTGAGGAATTTGTGATGCTAATCTATCTATCTATATATATAAAGTAAGAGCAACAAAATGGTTACTTTAGCACCAGGGCAAAATATCAATCTACTGCAATTGGATAGGTTTCCAACTTTCCACAAACTGATGGTTAAATTCCAATCAAGTTGCAATATACACTTGCCGTTGGAGAAGGCTTTTAACCAAAATCGTCCCTGAGATTTGCATAACTCCTCACTTTGATCCTTGAGATTTGAAATCGATAAAATTAGTCCATGAGCTTGTCCACAATAAAACATTGGTTATTCCATGAAAAATCTCCATAAAATAAGGATAAAATGACAAAAAAAAAAAAACCCTAAATTTTTGTCAAATAATTTTAACCTATTGTTTATTAAAATGAGGGCAATTTTGTCATTTTGATCCTTACTTAACATAATTTTTCACCGAATAACCAAAATGATTGATGGTGGATAATCTCAAAGACCACTTATATTGATTTCAAATCTCATGAACTATAGTGAGGAGTTAGGCAAATCTCAGGAACCATTTTGGCCAAAAAGTCATTGGAGAATAGGTTTTTTCCATTAAAGTTCTAGTAACGGAACAATATTACTAAGATGATGTGGAATTTTTTGTACCTCCTTTTCTTTCACAAGAAAAGAATGACAAAAATGATAAACGATTTCTACATACTTCTTTTCACTTTTTACATATAGTATTTATCAATAATAGCCAAAATTTAACACCTAATTTCATAAATGTCATTTTTTATAAAATATTTCAAATATAGCAGAAAAACCACTTAAAAAGACCTAAATACCCTCAAAATTAAAACCAAATAAACATAAGAAACAAAACCCTATTAGAAGTTCAATCGTTCCAAAGAAATCCAAAACTAAAATTGAATGCCAACATGATCAGAATTGGACGATTTGAGATCAACAATTTAGAGCGTACAAATAGGTGCTGTAGATTAGTTAGATTGGCAGGGAAGAAAGAATAAAATTGGGATGATCCTCTTGGGAATTAGATTGGAATTTGATTCCAATGAGTTAGAAGCCTCAACCAATATCATGTCTGCTAAATTGATTGAATAAAACATACTCTTTTAGGTCGATCTTGTATCAACGGCAACGATTGAGTTTTAGACATGAGTGAGAAAATTTCAAGTTCGTACTCCTTTAATTGATTGTTGAACAACACCCGCAATTGCTCTACAACATTTATCAAATCCCTTTGTGGCCTCGCATTTTGAACATAGATGTAGACGAGATCTATTCAAGGGTTTTGGCTTTTCTATGTAATTAGGTTTTGAATTTTTAGGACATTTAAGTCTATTCACATGAGTTTTCTGGTACATTTGAAAACTTTTATAAAAAATGACATTTATGAAATTAAGTGTTAAATTTTAGCTATTAACGATAAAAACTCTAATTTTTTCAAGTCATTTGATTTAAATAAAGGAGAATTAAGGGTCAGAATTACGAAAATATGGGCAAAATAAATTGTAGAACTATGATGGATAATCGCAAGGACAGCAATACAAACTGTGGAACTTGGCCAAAAACTTTTCGAAACTTCTTTCATAAAACGAGTTTATTGTCACGGTAGCATTCCGATTCCTCTGTGCCGTGTTTTGGGTAAGTTCATGGCCCTACGAAATCGAATTACAAGCAGCCACACCAAATATGTATATTTCTTCCCAGAAATCACTGTTTCAAATTATCAAACATACTGCCAATTTGTCATAGAACCGTCTCAGAAGTCGTTACGTTACTGGTGTTGAAGAATTGCTGAAATAACTTCATTAATGTCCTGAAATCTTTTCCTCTCCTTGAGAAGTAGCTTTGCTAACTCAAGAGCTCGACGCTCGCAACCCGCACGCTTGCTGGCATCCGCTATTGACTCAAAATCTTCAACATGTGCAACTCCAACGATTCGCCTGTCAAAAACAAAAATAAAAGCAGTATTATCGAAATTAATTCAACAGTTTCTTGATGCACGGTGTGTGTGTGTGTGTTTTTGTGGTGTTTATTCTTGTAGGCCATCCTTCACAGTGGAATATTTATTTTACGCACGGGGTTTTCTGGTCTAGAAGCTCTTCCCCCTTGGTTTTAAAATGACTACTGAGTTACTAAAACAAAAATCTCACAGACGTAACAGGTAAGAAGTTAAGAGACCATGTAAGAATGGCACAAAACTACAAACAAGAAAGCAGTCTGTGCATATGGGCCATTCCAACGATTCGGAGAAGAGGATTCCAGTTAAGAATGAAAGTAAATGAACGATGCATGATCATGATTCTGAATAGATCTCATTATTAGTTTCCAATAAATTTCTTTTGTGCAAAAACATCAAATGCAAGAACCAAAGAAATATGCGGTCTGCCTTCTCACCTTATCATTTTTGCAGCACCAAATCCAAGGGTGTCATGAAGCAGATCTTCAATAAATTTCTTTTGTACAAGCTGTACAAGCTCAGGGTTGTTATAAATTGCAGGTAGATATGCATCGCCAGAATCTTTGTTCGCATCCCATAGTGCAAGGAATTTTCTGTCAAAAAGGTTCCAAGTGTTTTCAATTGTCCTCAAAATCCAAGCCTTGTATGCCTGCATCATAAAACAAATTTCATACAAGACCATCACACCACACCACAACTAAACACTAATAATAGCAAGTCGAACTGTAGAGTATGGCTAGGCTGGGCTATAGCCTAAATTTTGGAATTTGAGAAAGCAGCGTGTGGTTTTATAAGCCAAAGTTAGTCTAATTTTGAAATTAGCACAGCCTTCTTTGATAAAAGTAGCCTACCTCGAACACAAAAGGAAAGATGGCCCACCCATATAAACTTTCCTAGCTCCACCCTTGGAACTATTACTCAATAACTCTTAGGTTTAACATGCTATAGAACAGGCCTTATACAGTCGGAAATTATGATGAAACTACATGAAGTTTTCTTTTAGTTGCACAAACACCCCTGCTGTTGGATCATCATAAGCCAGGCACAGGCATCGGTAGGAAACCATTTTTAAATACCAATATTAACAATAACTAAATCTAAACTATCTGGCAACCAAAACAGTATCCGGAATTCCAAATACTCAAAATGTATTTTAAAAAAAAAACAGCACACGTTATATTCCAGAAACAGCAATGCTCTTTCTTCTATTGAAACTAAAGCAAATCTCAAATCCACCGTCGAATGTGAAGGACAAATTCTACATCTATTCGTTCTATTCAAATCTCGATCTGACAAATAAATTATAATCCAGCTTATATTTTGAAAACTGAATTGGGATCACATTCTTCTCTGATTTTTACCTTTTCCTAAGAAGTTTCTAAAAAAACTCTTAAGAGAATCAAGCTTTTAACTTTACTAGTACTGACTGAAGAGGTGGCGTTCTCTAATTTTTAATCTGTTCTTCAACTTGAACACTCATAAGGTGACAACCGATTTCACTACAGAAACTGAGACGGCTTCTTACGCTGAAACATCTAGCAGATGTTGCCAACATTTCCAGTCCACAACCATCCAATGGATGGTTATCAAAATACAACATTTCCAGTCTCCACCGGGTTACATTTCAAAAACGAAAATACAAATCACAAACATGAAGGTAATGAAATTATTTGAGAAATCTTGAAGATCAATTTAATGTGATAGCTAAGATGATTAGGAAGGTCTTGATAGGTGACACAGGGGAACAATAACAATATACATTTACAGAACTAAATGACTTAACAACAATTTAGAATCATCACACTGAAATACAACATAACAAATTATATGCAAAAGACAAATAACACTGAAAAACAAAATAACGTCACAAGAACTGAAAAACTTGAAACCAATTCATCAAGAAGAAAAGAATAGTAGAAAGCAACGAGTTAAAGGTAATGATTTAAGATGAAATGGACCAGGACATACTTTTCGATCATTCTGGTCATTAGCATGCCCATCTTGTGCATAGAAAGCCAAAATTAAGTTGCCCAGAAAAGCTCCGATATCAAAACCCATTGGTCCATAAAATGCAAACTCTGGATCTATAACTTGAGTTGAATCATGAGTCACCATTACAGAACCAGTGTGAAGATCTCCATGTACTAGGGCTTGTGCTCTCTCACAGAACCTACAGAAGAGGCAATTTGATCGTTCAAATGACAATTAAAATGAAAACATGACATAGAGAGTACTACTGCTACAAAGATTCAATAGTTTCATTACAAGGATTTCAACTCAGCAACTTCAAGCTTCAAAGCATTATCCCCCCGCACAGCCTCAGCATCCGAATCAAGATAAGGAGAAGTCCATCGGTTATATTGAGATACTTTGTAAGGATCAGAAAAAACAACCTGCTCAGTGAGCCTGCATAACTCCACATTGCCACAAAATTCGGCAACTGCAGAAAGTGGGCATGAAGATGAGTTATGATAGATATACAAAAGCAGATTGTTCATGAGGCAAAACTGAAATGGAATTGAATCTGTACACTTTGAAATCAATTTTAGAATACTAAGGTTCAAGTCAAGTTCCTTTTCTCACGGCATGTGTTAAACTGAACAGAATTCAACAAGAGATTATCAATCTAAGACAATGATTCTATAAACTCAATGACTTTCCTAATTATTTTGGCAAACGTATGAGCGAACCAATTATGAACCACAACTGGAGAACATGGTGCATGATTATTCTCTTCTCTCGCAACCAAATCAAAGTATTGGCAGGATTCAAAACAATACCACTTTGGAATTGGACCAAAATGTTCAACCAATCAAGATCCAGGACAAAAACATCCTTTCTCATGCGACATAGGTGTATGACAAAAACGCACATGACAACTATGTGAAAGCAAACCAAAATCAACTAAAAGAAAACATTACATACCAGCTTTTTTGTGGTCTGTGGTATTGTGATACAGGAGGGATGTGAAGAACAGAGTCTTTGCAATATAGTCGGACATGTGGTCGGCCAGCAAGGGGTACTCAACTCCAGCAATCAACCCTTTTCTCAGTATGATATGCGGGGGCTCCAAATAGCGCATGCCGATCAAAGACATGGTCCGATCGAAATGATACACTTCAGGAACATGATCAGGACTCAAACTTCCATGCTCTTTAAGTGCCAATGCCTCAAAATATGCTCTTTCCTTTGTCATTGGCCATGACTCACCAATACAACGGATATATGGAAGAGCCTGCAAAACCAATCAACGTATTTCATCAGACGACATCCAAAGCTCACTAATTTTACATTTTCATCCAATCAAAGTAAAAATAAAAAAATAAAAAATAAAATAAAAAATTTTTAAATAAAACATAGACCCCATTGGAGCTGAACCCAAGAAAAATATTTTGGAGTTGAACCCAACAAAATTTGATCTAACACTACAAACCCATTAACATATTTCATCAAAAGCTCACTGATTTAATTTTACCCCTATCAAAGTCAAAATCTTAGAACACAAATTAAACACTTTGGAGTAGGACCCAACAAAATTTAATCAAATCCCACAAACCCATTAGTACAATTGGATCAAACACCAAGAACCAATTACTACCCAAATGGTTAAAAATTATTTACCTGCTTGATGACGAAAGAACCAGAAGAACCAACGACGATGAAGACGAAGTTGAGATTGCCATCGCCAACTTCTTTGATGGTTAAATTGTCGAACTTGTTGCCGAGCTTAGAAGCGAGAGAAGGCGTGGCCTTTATGTACTCTATGAGGACCTTCTCGTCCAGCGGTCGGAACTCGGAGAAGGCCATGGTGCAGCGGCAGCGGCGATGGAGCTGAGTGGAGTGTCTTTTTTGTAGGGTTTTAATAAGAAAGTGAGAGTGAAAAAGTTTGAAAAGCCGTCTGAATAATAACGTTGGAATTGGAGTGCTTTTTTTTTTTTTTTTTTTTTGGGAAACTAATTGGAGTTCAGTTTTGCCCACTATCAAATGGCGATGTTTATTATAACTCTATTTATCAAATAATTTAAATTTTTAAATTTGTGTTTATTAATTATACAAATCTTGGAATTCAAATTGACAAGTAAAATTGTAAGCATACACTACAGTGAATTGTGGTAAGCAAAATTGCTCATTTGGAATTTGAATGGTTTGAGAGAATTTGTGGACTTTTATGCGCCGGAAATAGGAAAGGGTAGATGGAGATTGTGTATGGATTGGTGCAATGAATCTGGTCCGTTTGTGGGTTTTCTCATTGGTTGAATTGGGATGTGGCGTGAGTGGGACCGGATTCTCCAAACTGAAACAGACTCTTTAAGCAAAGGAATTCTTATGCTTTTATAAAAATAGATATTAGTTGTAGGATCTATACTACATCGAACTTTAATTATTCGAGTCATTTATTTTTCAAGTTACATCTTATCTTGCAAAATATTAGCCAAATCGGAACTGTTTAAGACATCTAATTGAGTTTAAATAAATTAACGAATACTTTTTTATATAAGAAATAAAAATTTTATCTTGATAGATAAATAGGCAAACGGTTTCGTATTGAATTGAATTTTTGCAAAGATGATATATGAATCGAGACTTGTTAAATAGACGATTCGGATCGTTAAAATTCGATGTGGAGTAGGCTCCACACCTAATCCCCATTTTTTGAAAAAAGAGGATCCCTTTGAATAAAGGGGCCCTAACAAAACCTTTGCTATAACCTCAGTTATAATAATATGGGAAGGCTTTTTAACCAAACCAGTTTCTGAGATTTGCATAATTCTTCATTTTGGTCCCTGAGATTTGAAATCAATATAAGTGGTCCCTAGGATTATTCACCATCAATTATTTTAGTCCTTGGGTGGAAAATTATGTTAAATAAGGATCAAAATGACAAAATTACCCTTAATTTAATAAACAACATGCCAAAATGATTGGACACAAATTGAGGATATTTTTGTCATTTTACCCTTTTTTTTATGGACAAACTCAGGGACCAATTTATTGATTTTAAATCTTATGGACCAAAGTGAGGAGTTATGCAAATCTCTTGAATTTTTTTTTGCTAAAAAGCCTAATAGGAATAGATCAAACACGTATAAAATGTGTAAAGTTTGACCCGTCCATAATTAAATTAACGAATTTGATACTTATTTGGGTAATCGGATCTGATTTTTAGATCCATATTCGATTAGCACCAAATTCGGATCAAATCAGAACCTTATCAAATTTAATTTAAAACCTAAAAAAGATTAAAATATCATTAGTAACTTCATTCTTTTACTATATGTTCCTTTTAATTAAAATTTTCGCGTTAAATAATAAAAAATAGGATATAAGTGTATTATTTATTGCATAAAAACCTAAACCACCATTACTGTCACATCCCGCCCCGGGCGAGACCACTTTCCGGGCCCGACTCCACCGTAGCACGATATTGTCCGCTTTGGGCCCCGACCATGCCCTCACGGTTTTGTTTCTAGGAACTCACACGAGAACTTCCTGATAGGTCACCCATCCTAGGAATGCTCTCATGCGCTACTCGCTTAACTTCGGAGTTCCCATGGAACCCGAAGCCAGTGAGCTCCCAAAAGGCCTCATGCTAGGTAGGGATGGGAATATACATTTAAGGATCACTCCCCTAGGCGATGTGGGATGTCACAATCCACCCCTCTTAGGGGCCCGACGTCCTCGTCGGCACACACGCGACCAGGGTTAGGCTCTGATACCAATTGTCACATCCCGGCCCGAGGTGGATCACTTCCCGGGCCCGCTCCACCACCGTAGCACGATATTGTCCGCTTTGGGCTTACCATTCCCTCACGGTTTTGTTTTTGGGAATTCACGAGCAACTTCCCAGTGGGTCACCCATCATGGGATTGCTCTAACCCCCTTCTCGCTTAACTTCAATTCCTACGGAACCCGAAGCCAGTGAGCTCCCAAAAGGCCTCGTGCTAGGTAGGGATGAGAATATACATTTAAGGATCACTCCCCTGGGCGATGTGGGATGTCACAATCCACCCCCCTCAGGGGCCCGACGTCCTCGTCGGCACACACGCGACCAGGGTTAAGCTCTAATACCAATTTGTCACATCCCGGCCCGAGGCAAATCACTTCCCAGGCCTGCTCCACCACCATAGCACGATATTGTCCGTTTTGGGCTTACCATTCCCTCACGGTTTTGTTTTTGGGAACTCACGAGCAACTTCCCAGTGGGTCACCCATCATGAGATTGCTCTAGCCCCCTTCTCACTTAACTTCGGAGTTCATACGGAACCCGAAGCCAGTGAGCTCCCAAAAGGCCTCGTGCTAGGTAAGGATGAGAATATACATTTAAGGATCACACTCCTGGGTGATGTGGGATGTCACAATTTGTCACATCCCCGCCTGGGGCGGATCACTTCCCGGGCCCGCTCCACCACCGTAGCACGATATTGTCCGCTTTGGGCTTACCATTCCCTCACGGTTTTGTTTTTGGGAACTCACGAGCAACTTCCCAGTGGGTCACCCATCATGAGATTGCTCTAGCCCCCTTCTCGCTTAACTTTGGAGTTCCTACGGAACCCGAAGCCAGTGAGCTCCCAAAAGGCCTCGAGCTAGGTAAGGATGAGAATATACATTTAAGGATCACACTCCTGGGTGATGTGGGATGTCACAATCCACCCCCCTTAGGGGTCCGACGTCCTCGTCGGCACACACGTGACCAAGGTTAGGCTCTGATACCAAATTGTCACATCCCGGCCCGGGGCGGATCACTTCCTGGCCCGCTCCACCACCGTAGCACGATATTGTCCGCTTTGGGCTTACCATTCCCTCACGGTTTTGTTTTTGGGAACTCACGAGCAACTTCCCAGTAGGTCACCCATCATGGGATTGCTCTAGCCCCCTTCTCGCTTAACTTCGGAGTTCCTACGGAACCCGAAGCCAGTGAGCTCCCAAAAGGCCTCGTGCTAGGTAAAGATGAGAATATACATTTAAGGATCACACTCCTAGGTGATGTGGGATGTCACAATCCACCCCCCTTAGGGGCCCGACGTCCTCGTCGGCACACACGTGACCAAGGTTAAGCTCTGATACCAAATTGTCACATCCCGGCCCGGGGCGGATCACTTCCTGGGCCAGCTCCACCACCGTAGCACGATATTGTTCGCTTTGGGCCCCGACCACGCCCTCACGGTTTTGTTTCTAGGAACTCACACGAGAACTTCCCGATGGGTCACCCATCCTGGGAATGCTCTCATGCGCTACTCGCTTAACTTCGGAGTTCCCATGGAACCCGAAGCCAGTGAGCTCCCAAAAGGCCTCGTACTAGGTAGGGATGGGAATATACATTTAAGGATCACTCCCCTAGCGATGTGGGATGTCACAATCCACCCCCCTTAGGGGCCCAACGTCCTTGTCGGCACACACGCGACCAGGGTTAGGCTCTGATACCAATTGTCACATCCCGCCCCGGGATGGATCACTTCCCAAGCCCGCTCCACCACCGTAGCACGATATTGTCCGCTTTGGCCTTACCATTCCCTCACGGTTTTGTTTTTGGGAACTCACAAGCAACTTCCCAGTGGGTCACCCATCATGGGATTGCTCTAGCCCCCTTCTCGCTTAACTTCGGAGTTCCTACGGAACCCGAAACCAGTGAGCTCCCAAAAGGCCTCGTGCTAGGTAGGGATGGGAATATACATTTAAGGATCACTCCCCTGGGCGATGTGGGATGTCACAATTACACAAAAGTATAAAAAATATATATATATAAATTAATAATATGTTATATTTGGTCAGATTGGATCAGCCTCGATCCATATTTGGATCCATTTATAATTGAATTATCGGATTCAGATCTATTCAGATAATCTGATTGGAAGTCACGATCGAAATACTATTAATTAGAATGAATGCCAATTGGATTTTGAATTCGATCCTGGTCAAATTTGATCAATTCACAAATCTAGTTGGATGTCTTTCCCATTATTGAAATATGTAAGTTCCAATATCTCATTTTCTTCTACGAAAAGGGAGGGAGATGATCGTTTGAACAATGTCTCAATCCCTTATTCTCACTTTCAAAAGGTCATTTCTCGTAATTTGATAATACGAACATAAATACTTTAATCTGAACACCTCCCTATTCATACTACGATGGCACTACTTGACTACATTAGTAAAAACAATAAAGATTCAGAGTTTTTTTTTTTAAGCATATGTGAATCTTTCCAAAGAATCCTTACTAAGCAATTGGCTCATGATTTTGCTGTCAATTTGAACAAGAGGAGGAAAATAGCGGGGCAAGTTAAAAAACTAGTGGGTAGAGTTAGCTCTCTCTTGGCTGTGACTTCCCTTTTATACCCACTCAAAGTTGAGTGACGTAATTTAAATTAGAGAACTTTAACGAAAAGCTCCATGTACTATTCACTTTAACGAAAAATTACATTTGTACACTAAAAAGTCAATTCTATTACTATTCACTTTACCCTTTATTTTGTCTTTGTCGTTAAAACTCAAAGTTTTCAAGCCCTTTTCATTAGTTTTCCTTTTAAACTATACCATCTTCCCTTGCCTCCAATTATTAGTGGGCTAATTGTCCATTTTGTTTTAGTTGTCAAACAACCTAGACTTGATGGGCCTTATGGACCAAATTTCATTAGGCCTCGAAAAATCTGAAACTAAATTAAATCATATTACAAAATTAATCGTATGATTAATCAACAATTTAATTAATCCTGACTATGCTTATTTAAACTATTTAATTGATCTTATCCATCTCATTTATATTTCTTTATACTCATCTTAAGGGGTGTACGATCCATTAGATTCTAATTAGCAAGACAGTGAGTTATTGTAACTCTTTCTAATCGATTGTGAATTGAAACTTATTTCAATTCTCCCTATGATGAAGATTAGTGGTTGCTAATCCTCAAGGATTTCAAAAACCATGAGTGACATCTAGCAGTATATCATGGCTACCCAAGCTAAGTAAAAGTGGTTGAAGAACCTATTCAGTTACAACTACAATGCAATACAGTCATTCTCTAAGTCAATACTCTTGACCACATTGTTTTGTTGATAGTTTATTTCATGTCTACTATCCAATGTGATACTTTTCTATATGATTCTAGTGAATATGATTTCGAAAATTCTCCTGAGGTTATATTCATATGATTTGGCCAAAGACTCTCGAACCATATCTTAGAGTATTCTCCTTCTACCATGGAAGGTTAGAGATCCTTTGTTGTACACTCACATGTCTCTATGAATAAATCAATGACCCCTACAATGTTTAGAAAATGGCCAAGATGAGGCATGTATTTTGATACATTGTCAATGATAAAGATGTACCCACAAGGCATCTCTAGTGCCTCAAGTTTGGATTAATTTGCAACCAATGAGTTCTTACAGAACATCTATGTCAAAACTCTTTGTTAATCCTTGCTCAAGGTAATCAACAACCTTTGGAGCAACTATGTGTTTGTCTTAGTGTCTAACACTAATGACTTTGAGACTAGTCATACTACCGAATAAGTTCAGATAACACGTACTAACCTTAGCGGACTATCAATGCCCAATTGACAATCCTATGGCTAGGAACGTTTTAGGAATGAATATAATAGAAGGTCGTTGATCTAACACTTAGATCATTTCTCTTTTAGGTTGATTACATTATTAGGATTATGTTAGGGATTTAAACCCATAATACATTAAATAGTGATTGACAATAAACATTGTCTTTCCATTAAACTAAATAAGAGTTTAACAAAATAAGTATTCCAAAAGCTATTACATCAAATGAATGGCTTTAAGCATACTTTTAACGCTTAAGGTGGAGGCTCACAATGAGGGAAGGCTTGGTTTTGACAACGACGAGGGGTTATCGTCACATATATTTTGAGAGCAATTTGCTTTAGATTGTCATAGCTCTAAGTGATGTCTCTACTAACCTCTCCCTTGTTGGAAATATAGTGGGGGACACCAATCTTTGATGTTGAAGGTCACTAAAGCTAACTTTACTAATGTTTGTCACCAAGCCAACGTTGTTGTCCACTGTCTTGCCCGCTACGCTCTTCATGTTGGTAGACTTTTCTATTGGTTTGATGAACCTCCCAATTTTATTGCAGATTTATTATTTCAAGATTATAGTAGTTAGGTCCTCTCTGTTATGGAGATTTGGTTGAAGTTCTTTCCCAACTCCTATTGTTGTACCTTGTTGACCTTCTTTGATGAAAAGTTTTTATCAAAAATTAGTTGATCATGTGATTCGACAAAAAACACTTAATTAAATAGTCATGTAGGCGTCATGTGTGTTTTTATCGTATAAATTGATGAATTAATTATACAAGAACCATAAATGTGTGAATTGAAACTTAGTGATGACAATTATCAATTTTGAAAATGAGAGACCAAAACCATGAGCTTTTGCCAATTTGGAGAATCATTTGCGAGAAAAACTCAAAAATAGAAAGAAAAAAAAAAAAACAATAATAAAACCTACCTTTTAATCTTAAGCCCATTCTTCAAAATTGCAAGTTCGAGTTTCGATTAGGCCCAAATCAAAACGCATCCGCGTCAACTTCAACCCACCTGGACCCACCACCGGTGGAGAGTTGGTTGTTGGCATCACTCCACCAAAGCGCGCGTAAAGCACACACCTCAAACCCCCGTAGAAAAACTGGATATGATTCATATGAATGCCATGCAACCCTGTTCCGATCACTCCCTTCCCCCTTACTCAATCAATCACTGACCCACAAGGAGATGGAGAGGTCGTCGGCAGTTGCGGTGGCTGTTGTAGCTTTCCTTATCGGCCTCTTGACCTCCGAAATCGCAGCAGAAATCGCCCAAAACTCGACCGAATTTTACAGAATCGGTCGCCGTCGTTCACCGCCGCAGTCTCTCTGTGCGCAGCTCATTGAACCGTCTGGTTACTCTTGCTCCGAGCACACGGTGAGTACTATACCACTATTTCATTAAATATTGCCCACTTTGTATCTTTAATTGTTAAATTTGTGATTGAAGTGTGTAACTTTGAGTACCCAGATTGTTAAAATTCGTTGCTTCTGGTTTTTTGCTCAGATTCAAACGAAAGATGGGTACTTACTGGGTCTTCAACGCGTGTCGTCGCGAAGCGGGGATTTGAGAAGACAGCAGGGTCCTCCTGTGCTGCTTCAGCATGGGCTCTTCATGGTGAGACTGTTTAACAAATGCAAAATTTGACATTGAATTTACACTTTTAGTGACTATTATGTGAGACTGTTGATACAATCACTTGTGCAATAAAAGGGGAATAAACCCATGATTTTTTGCATGGATGTCACTTTCGATCATACATTTATAGGACCGATTATGGGGGAATAGCAATAGGTTTATGATATGATTGGTAATTGCATGACTTCCTTACATGTAGATCTAGCAAATGTTCACTAAACACGATCTAGAAGTGTAGCAAAAACGGGTGATTTGGAGCCGCATCTGCTGGACTGTTTATCTGAATTAGTATAAGTCGTGTTTGTTAGTGCATTTTCCGTTTGGTTTGAGATGTGTAGGATTGCTGAGATGATCCTCATAACTGATCCGTGAGTATTACTGATTCCCTGGACGCCTAAATTGGTGAAACGCCTAACTTTTATAGTTTCTTCCAATTTTTTTTCAGCAGACATCTGAACATATTGATCCACTAAGTTGATTATTTCAAAATTTGACCGTATAGTCACTTTTTGGTGCTCCCTCATCTCAAGTTTTTAATTTCCGTTGAAATTTTATTTCTTGAAATGAACGAATGTGGTAAAGAGATGAACGTCCATGGTATACTTTTTAAATGAGGCTCTAATGTGCTTCAAACTCAATTGAACTTGGTTACCGCCTTTTCTTGATCTTATGCTAATACTACCTAGTTTTGAATTTCAAACAGGCAGGTGATGCATGGTTCTTAAATTCTCCAGAAGAATCGCTAGGCTTTGTCCTTGCAGATGAAGGTTTTGATGTATGGGTAGGGAGTGTGCGTGGAACACGTTGGAGTCATGGACACGTATCTTTATCAGAAGAGGATAAGGTTTATATAGCTTCTATTCGTCTCACAATTTTTTTGTCTTTCATTCAGCGATAAGGTGTGGCTCCAGTTATTGGTGGTTTCCAATCGGCTGCTGATCAAACTCGTTCTATGTTGAAAGTCTGGATTGTCCCCCTGATATTCTGAAGGAAAAACATAATCACATATGAAAAGCAACCTCATTGTTCCTTCCTCACAGTTTCGTGCTTTGATAGATGACAATACTGAGTTAGAAAGAGGAATAGCTAAAACAGATTAAAGAAAATTACACTCAACGATAGGCTCCCTTTGCTAGGATATCAGTATTTTGTGCTACCTGTTTGCCTTGATAAAAGACATCTGTATTTAGGTTTTTTATTTCGAGAACTTGTCTTAATACACTCAACATAGCTTCATATGGGGGATTGGTAATGTGAGCCTACTTGAAAGTTAGCAGAAAAAGGAATGTTCATGTTCAGCAATTCATAGTTTGCTTATCTGGAATCTGACAATACATGGATTTATTCTTTATTGTAGGAATTTTGGGATTGGAGTTGGCAGGAATTGGCTCTATTTGATCTATCAGAAATGATCCGCTACGTATATTCAACAAGAAGCTCCAAAGTCTTTGTTGTTGGACATTCACAGGTCTTACATCTCTTCATCTACTTCAAACTTCCTTGCCTTGCTGCTACCTTTGGTGTTAACTCAATTTATTCATGTTGTCAGGGAACAATTATGTCTTTAGCTGCTCTCACCCAGCCGGATATCGCAGAACTGGTTGAAGCTGCTGCTCTTTTCTGTCCAATATCATACTTGGAGCATATCACATCTAAATTTGCACTTAGAATGGTCAACATGCATGTTGATCAGGTACTCATTATCTGCTTCAAGGTATAGTGCATGAATGGCTATTGTAATAAAATTGATACATATGTTCATATTTTTCAGATGATTCTTGCTATGGGCATCCATCAACTTAACTTTAGAAGGTTTTGTTGCACACTGTCCGCCTTTTTTTCCGCTAATATTCTTTTTGCTCAAATGTTATGAGGTTATTAGTATTAATCTTGTCATCTTCTGTACATTATATGCAGTGAATGGGGAGTCAACCTTTTGGATTCAATATGTGATGGCCATGTTGACTGCAACGACTTGCTAACTTCCATAACAGGTTCGACTTCATATATATACTACTTCTTCGGTTCTTCCCTCCCTCCATCTGTGTGCGTATGGGCGCATGCATGTGCTCTTGCATCTATTATATGCATTGTGCAGTGTCCATGTTCAAAAGTTTGGAAATTTGGAGGAAAAATATTCTATTCTTTATGATATTGTTTATGTGACTGTATTTGTCTATTGGAGGAATGTCCTAATGATAATAATTCACAAAGTATGAATTACTATTAAAGGTGGAGTACAGGTTTTAAAAAAAAAAAACAAAAGTAGACATGATTAAATTTTGAGGAAGCACTTTGGCAGTGTATTATTAAGGACCCGTTTGGGAAAGCTTCTGTAGGAAATACTTTTGCTCACAAGTGCGTTAGCAGAAGCACAACAAATTTTTTTATATAAAAGTCTAACTGCTTCCTGTCAAAGCACTTGGAAGTAGTTCTCCAGAAAGCCCAAAAAGTGCTTTTAGAATCCAGAAACACTAATAGTTATTTCTTCCAAACACTGACAGAAATGCTTTGATCTGTAAGCGCTTTTGGCCTTTCAGAAAGCATTCGAGACAGCCTTATGATTGTGGTGCCGAACATTCTTGTAGATTACTATGTAAATGTTTTCATCTCATTTTGTATTTATTACTAAATTTGTACATGCAAAGCTTATCTGATAATATCTGGGGAAGAAGGGTTGCTAATGCGTTTTGGTAACATTTTCAGGGAAGAATTGTTGCTTTAATAACTCACGTGTGGACATGTATCTTGATTATGAACCACACCCAACATCTGCAAAGAACTTGCACCATCTCTTCCAGAGTAAGCTCTGTACCGCTTGTGCTTGCATAAATATCCTTTTGCCCCACACCCCCTCTCATTCTTTATTATTTTCATACACTGATTGTTGCATTTTGTGTTGGGCAGTGATCCGTAAGGGAACTTTTTCACAATACGACTATGGCCTGTTAAAAAATTTGAGGTTGTACGGTCAGTTGAAACCCCCTGCATTTGATCTTAGTCTGATACCCGAATCGTTGCCACTGTTGATGGCTTGTGGGGGCAATGATGATTTAGCGGATATGGCAGATTTCCGTCACACTCTCAAGGAATTGCAGTCCACTCCGGAGTTGCTTTATCTCGAGAATTATGGTCATATCGACTTCATTGTGAGCGTTAAGGCCAAAGAAGACCTCCATGACCCCGTGATTAGGTTTTTTAGGTCATGGGGAAAATCTAGTACTTCTTAATGCGACTGCTTTCTGCAACGTATAATCAATGTGTTTACGCTTGCACTGCGGTAGAAATGTTGATGTGTATATATTGCATGTAGCATTATCTATGTAGAAAAATGTGTCCTGTATCTTATTAGGTTTATCTTTATTGTTTGTCTATTAAGGAGACAAGGGAGAAGAGGGGATAATTTCTCACTTCAAGATGGACTTCTGCAAATGCAATGGCAACGTCGGACGGGTGGCTCCAACCGGAAACGGAGGACAGTCGCATGAAATAAGGAACCATTTGTTGTATGGAATTTTAGTATATTACTATTAAATTATAATATTGGTTAAAGTGATGCGTTTATTTAACATTCATTAACTCTTATTTTTTATAAAAGCAGCTTTAAGATACAATTTTCATTTGTTAAGTGGAATATGACAATTTAAATTTACAAAATAGCCCAAAAAATTAATATTTTTAAGCTTAAGAGTTCAAACTCTCCTTTTGCTATAGTCTAGGAGAGCCTTGGACTTGGCTCTGCCAGTGTAATGGATTGATGATTGGCTAATTCTACTGCTAGTTGACAATGCGGGTGGGTGAATTCTATAAAAGAATTAACTTGGGTCCTCAATTTACTGGATGATCGATTCACAAAATTTTATATTTAGATTTAAAATTATTCATATTATAATTCACACTTAATAAAATTATGTGAATAAAAATTTTCTCCTCAGCCAAGTCTCTCTCTTCTAATAATTTACGATGTTAGGTCGGCAATACATCAACGGTTAGAATTTGTCAACACTATTGATATGAGCATATTTATGAGACTTATTATCTTATTTATTTGCATTTACATCATTAATTTCCATTTATTTTGGTAGTTTATGTTATTTTCGTATTATTGTAGGTCCAGTTGGTAAAGATGATAATAAATAGTCAAATGGAGCAATTTGGAATAATTTTAGACTTGGATTGGATAGCATGCATGGATAGCATATGGGCTGAACGTTTTTGGTGTTTAAATGATGTTAGACATGTGCTAAACTCTGGAGAAATTAAAGTTGAGGCTTGGAAGACAAGGATTTACACAAGAAAAAGGAATCCTAGTTGGAGAGGAACCTTATCCAACCTTATCTTATCTTATTCAACCTTTATTCTACTTTATCTTATCTCCAGATGCAAGGAGGAATCCTTATCACATTTCAACACTTCCTATCTGATTCTAAGAGTCCTAAAATAATTCAAACGACCTAATCTTTTTTCTCCTGGGATTCAGATGTGCCTTTACCCTATATACACATTATTGTTGTAAATAAGAAGAGGGAAGTGTGCCATAACCTGCAATCATTCATTGAAGTCGCTGGAGTTTTCTCGGTTCTTTCTCTCTTTGTTTTAATTTTCAATGTTTATTTTAGATTGTTTTTCAGTTATGATGAGCATGCGTAACTAAGTTTCTTTTTAGCTAGAGGTGAATTCGAAGTCATAATTATATGTTTTATATAAATTGATTGCATCCAATTATTATTTTATAAAACATGAATTCGATTTACTTATCTGCTTTATAGAGAACTTATTCATGTATGTTTATTAAGGGTGCACACTTAGTTTACATGCAGGGATTTGATGCTAGAATATAAGGGAATTTCACCTAATTGTTATGAACTTATATTTGTAAATAGTAAAAGTCACTAGTCATGATTGAGTTAAGTAAATTCTTGGCAGGAGTATCATGCTTTTCATAGTTACGAATGTTTTGTCAATGCTTCTGATTTTCACAGAACTTAATGATCTTCAAGATGTATCTCTATCATACTTTTCATAGTTAGGGAACTTGAGAAGAATAATTTGGTTGCGTCGCTGAGTCCAATTCAATGAATTTAGGAAAATCTGAGAGTTAATTAGTGTTGTTCACAATTAATTTAGGTCATTGTCATTCATGGTTTATAAGAAGAATAACTAGAAATCGATTTGTATGCATATGATTCATGTGTGGAGAAGAATCCTTTAGCTATCATCTCATGATTCTCATCCATATTTCATTCACAACTTAATTTACTTGTTGCTATTTACTTTTGTTTTAATTAAAATCGTCCAAAATCCCCTCAGTCATTGTTTTGTTTTTAGTTTAACTTAGTTTTTAGTTTTATAAGTTTAATTTGTGTTGATTAGCATCCCTTCTAATCCCTGGAATAGAACGATCCCTACTTACTCATACTACGATTGCATAATTTATAGGGTTTAATTTGTGTGTTAGTTCTACCACATCAAATTTTGATTATTGTGCTAGCACATATTTTTTCCCGCATTATTGACTTTTCAAACCCAGTCACCTTTCATCACCTACAAGTTTATTTATATTCGGATTGTACTTATGGTTCAGGTTCATGAATGCGGTTCATTCTCTGTAACACTTTTTGTGTGCACGCAGTAGCTAGCTACAATATACCATGTGGATCAATTACTACTCTTTGCAGAATCTGACATTGTAACAGAAATAAAATACACGATTTTTCAGAACACTACTTCCTGTCTTGTGTTCCAGAAATGCTGAAAAGATTCTTTTAAAATAGAACTTTCTTTGAACTATATGTCATCTCATATAATGTGATAGTTGATAATTTGATTATTAATTAAATTTGTTAACATGGTTATTCTTATTGATAACACATCACATGATTTATAAATTTAATTTAAAAAGTGATTAATCTAACATTAGTAAACCATTTCTAATCATAGCTTATTATTATTATTTTTTCTCATTGGTTGATCAAAACCCTGGATTTTCTTTTTCCTCTTCATGAAGTACAGATCCGCACGTATTTTTCTAAATTACTATATGGAGAGACCGATCAGATTTGGGTCCGAAATGATGTGGCATATCTCACAACATTAGTTTCAAGTTGACAATTAACCTAACAATACTTATTCAGAAGTGAAAACAAAATCTTTAAAAAATATATTTTGATATAGTCCAAAACTTGTTAGTTTACAACACCCACCACGACCACCACCACCACCTGAACTTCCATATATGCCGCCACCAACCACTCCGGCACGGTGGGAACTGGGAGTCATCTTTCTTTATCATTTTATGGATTTCATTGCGAAGATGTGCCAATTACCAACTTATGATATATTAACACTATGAATTCTCCAGCACATTCGTGTACAACGGCTCATTCTCTTTCAAAATTAAAGCAACATATCCATATTCTTATAAGGTCGGCAATATCTTTTGCAAATTTGGTACCAATATGGTTTTTCTTGGCAACCTATCAGAATGGTAGGTCCGTTGTGAATGGCAACCATTATTTTCTGTAGCATGCAACTACACGTCAATGAGTACCAAGATATGGGTAAATATTTGTTCATTAATATATATATATAACGTTGGGACGAGCATTACGCGGATGGAACACAACCACCCAAAATAAATACTTAACGATAAGAGTAATATAAGACGAAGGCTGCTGTATATACACAAGTCCACTTTGTGTATGTACTGTACATGTATCACTGTCAACAGTACTAGACAAACAAAAGAACCACTTGTTCATTTGTCCTTCTCTTCCCCTTCGCTTTTTGTATCTTCTGACGAAATCTCCATCTCTGATTGTGGTCGCTCGTTTAATCTGTCGTCAATAACTCCCTCTTAGTATATTCGCACAACATATTTGTCTTCTCTATAATAATACACAAACTTAACAAGAACTTTGTTTGAGTGGGAAAAGTGAATTAGAAGAGAGCAAAATATGCGATCTCAAACTCCTCTCCCTCATATTTTTCTTGTATGTTTTCCAGCACAAGGACACATAAACCCTATGCTCAGATTAGGCAAACGCCTAGCTTCAAAGGGCATGTTGGTAAGTTTCTCCACCACAGAAAACTATGGCAAAGAGATGAGAAAGGCCAACGATGGCATCAGTGACCAACCTACACCCGTCGGCAATGGTTTCATCAGGTTTGAGTTTTTTGACGACGGGCTAGCGGAAGATGATCCGAAATTCTCCAGGTTGGACGAATATATGCCTTTGCTTGAACTTGTGGGCAAGGAACTGGTAACACAGACGATCAAACGACATGCCAATGAAGGTCGTCCAGTTTCATGTCTGGTGAACAATCCGTTCATTCCTTGGGTTTGTGATGTTGCCACCGAGCTTGGGATCCCTCGTGCCACGCTTTGGATTCAGTCTTGTGCTCTGTTCTCGGCCTATTACCATTACCACAACAAGACGGTGCCGTTTCCGACAGAGGCTGAGCCGATTATCGATATCCAGCTTCCTGGTATGCCTGTTCTGAAGCATGATGAGATTCCCAGCTTCTTACTCCCTTCTGATCCATTTCAGGTGAATAACATATACCTACCAAAAAAGTCATCCTTCTATAATTATTGATCTAGTTGTATTTCTTTATAAAAACGAAAAAGAAAAAAAAGAAATAGAAAGAAATTCTGAGCTAATCCATTTTTCATCCGAAAGAAAAATCATGGGCGATGTATTAAAAAAAATCATTCTGCACTCCGATATGTCTGTTTGTATAATATTAGAGAAAAAAAAACGAAAAAAAGAGGACTGCAAAATAATTTTTTGAAGTATTAATAACCACCACCAAAATAATAATAAGATTACAACACTTTTGGTTTCACATTTGGAGAAGACTTCGTATTACTTTTTAGTAAGTAAAGGGTTAAAACTGTGGCATTAATTGGTAATTAAAACTTAACAAATATATTAGGGCCACTTAGTACTACAGTCTTGTGGTATTCTTCTTCAATTTTAAGTGAGAGGTTTTAAGTTCGATTCTCATCAAAGGCGAATTTGAACCATATTATTACTAGCCGCCCACCCCCTTTCCTTAGTGTACATAATATCATTTGTTAAAAAAAAGAGCCCATATTAGGGATATAACAGTACTTTATATTGGTGTTTCTCTCTAGCTGGAAGATATTTTATGTTCGAATACAAACCTCCACCGTTAAAAAATAAAGCAACCCCCATTATGACATTATTGACTAATTATTTGTTTCAGGTTTTGGGAAGGGCAATATTAGGACAGTTCAAGAAGTTATCCAAATCACTCTATGTGTTGATGGACACATTCCAGGAGTTGGAGCCAGAAATAATTGAGCACATGTCCCAGGTGTGCATAGTGAAGCCCGTTGGTCCCTTGTTCAAAAACCCTAAAGCTCCAAAAACAAGCATCGGAGGTGACTTAATGAAAGCCGATGATTGCTTTGAGTGGCTTGACTCAAAGCCCCCAACATCTGTCGTGTACATATCTTTTGGTACCATCGTGTACTTACAGCAAGAGCAAGTTGACGAGATTGCTCATGGCCTACTGAGTTCTGGGGTCTCGTTTTTATGGGCTATGAAGCCACCAGGCAAAGCATTCGGATCGGAAAAACATGTTTTGCCAGATGGGATTTTGGAAAAAGTTGGTGACAAGGGAAAAGTGGTGCAGTGGAGTCCACAAGAGCAAGTTCTAGCTCACCCATCGGTTGCATGTTTTCTTACTCACTGTGGCTGGAACTCTTCGGTCGAAGCACTAACTTCCGGCGTGCCACTTGTGACATTTCCTCAATGGGGTGACCAAGTCACCAATTCAAAGTTCTTGGTGGATGTGTTTGGTGTGGGGCTCAGATTGTGTCGTGGAAGAGCTGAAAATAGATTGATCACGAGAGACGAGGTTGAGAAGTGTTTGTTGGAGGCAACCGTGGGAGAGAAGGCAAACGAACTGAAGCAAAACGCTTTGAAATGGAAGAAGACGGCAGAGGAAGCGGTGGCTGAGGGTGGCTCCTCTGACCGGAGTCTTGAAGATTTTATAGACGAGATTAGCAAGATCACGTATGTTGCTTAGAATAACTTTTTCTTAACGAACAATATTAGTATAATCTTTTCGAATTGTAAGTTATGATCGTTGATTATATCGCACTGCTTATTTCAACAGTAAGCCAATTAATCAAATAAAAATATGAATTTAAGTTCAATGATGTTCTTTGTTTGAGTGATATATGTATGATTAAGCTGTGACATTCATGTGTGTGTTTCCCTCTCCCTTCATCTTTCTAATTTTATAGGGAAGAATTTGCTACAAAATGTTATTGATATTTTAGGGTTATTCACTACTAGAAATTACCAGTTGCACGATAAAAGTTTGCTCGACGAAAAAAACTTTGGTTCGGCAAACTTGGTCAACGTTTAGGATTTTGTCAAAGACTTTGAGCGATGAAAATATTTCGTAGGGCAAAATATGTTTTGTTGGGCAATGTTTTGGTGCCAAAAGGAAAAATTGGCGCGCATTGTGTCATTTTATCCGACGAAATTCTAGTTCGTTGGCTTATACTTCTCTTGACGAACCATTTCATTGGGCAACATGTACTAGCCATTGAGAAAAGGTCCACAATGACTTGTAAAATAAAAACCCATCAACACTTTTTTTACTCAACTATGTTCTTAATTTTGCTTGACAAACTTTTTTGTTGTGCAAAGCCCCATTAAACGGGTCCGTGCCTTCTCTTTCTCCTTCTCCTTTCTTTTCTTCTTCTCCCTCGTGCCACGCTGCTCTCTCCCTGTCTACAAGAGTCTATCTCTCTTTTGTAAGACATATTCTGAAATCATAACAAGACATTAGGATCATGAATATCACAAATTATCAATATAAAATAGGAATTTAGGAAATACATGACTTAGTTCAATTTAATTAGTTCATGAATTTAGGAATCACATAGGTATATATAAAAAAAAAAAAAATCACAAACGTGTTTGCAAAATTCTAGCAACATGGTATCACTTTTAACATTTTAGCATAAATTCATTTCTTGTCCAAAAAAAAGGTGAAAAAAATACCAGTGTATAATATATTCTATTTTACAACATGACCGAATTTCATACAATTTGGAATTGTGAAAGTCTATCAAAAATAGGATGTGTATCAGGCGCAGATTCTTGACATGAATGGTTTCCTTATCAAAATTACATCAGTTAAAAAAGGAACTATCGATTTCAAAAGGATTTTACAACATAGTTTAAAAAGAAAACCAAGAACCAATGATTTGTTCTTATAATCCATTGCACTAAATTACGAAGAGGAATCGAATGAAACGAAATTAAATACCACTTGGGTAAAACCCCAGAAAACCCAATTATAGAATTACCTTAAACTAATGATATCAAAACATAAAAGGAATTCATTAAATTGCAATACAAACACTACAAACACATAACCATATTAATCCATAGAATGATTTTTATTTGAGAGTTCGAAAACAATCTAAACTACGCAATATATACAAAAGCATAATTTAAATTAAATATCACCCAAGTTACCTCATGACGGCGAGCTTTTCAGCGGAAGATGGTAGAAAGAAAAATTGGAAGAATTGTAGGAGAAAAATGAGTATTGTGTGGATGTTTAAACAAATACATAGGTATTTATAGAGTTTTTGGGGTGAATTTTGAGTTAAATAACTTTTTTAATTATTTTAGCTGTTGGATTTAAATTTGGATATTTAGTTTTTTTTTATCGTTAGATTTGATTATATTCGATTTCAGCTGTTGGATTTAATTCAATAAATATATAAATATAAAACTAAAAAAAAGTTTGAATGTCGACCATTGGATGAACCAACGGCCCAACTAATTGTGGCCACCAGATCATAAAAGAGCTGTTGGGCTCAATTACCCATTAGACATCAAGACAGACAACCCTACGTGGATAGGCCATATACTTTGGGTCGGCCTAGCATGTGCAGCCTGTGGCGCATGTCTGGGCTGGCAAATCCACTTTCCCTTTATCCACTCTCACATTTGGGTTACACCAAGTTTTTTGGGCTAAATCTTGGGGAGAATTTGAGGTTTTTTTTTTTTTTTTTTTTTTTTTTTTTTTTTTTTTTAAGGTTTTAACACTTAACCCAATTTTAGAACAAGGGTTGGAGAGAAATGAGGGGAATAGAAGGGAAAATGTAGGATTTACTCCAAGTTTTGGAGTTGGTTAAAGGGGGTGAGAGTCTGGGCTAAGCCTCGATATAGACTAACCATAATAATGTGGTTTAAATTCGTTTTTAGCAAGAATTGAACTTAATAACTCTCACGTATAAGTGAAGAGGAATAAAAAAATCCAAAAAAACAATAAAGAAGTCCAAAAAATTAAAAAGAGAAAGAAAAACCGGAAACCGGGCCTGGTCTTTACCGTTACAAAAACCCGGTTACCGACTACTCCCACAAAACATATAAATACAGTTTCTAATTTGCCGCGTCATTTGAATGATAAAATCTAAAATCCACCAACAGCTTCTCCAACACTCTTTCCTCCGTAGAAATGAGTTTGAATTCGTCTCGCTCCGCCGGCTCGTCCGGCCAGAGATCCAATTCCAAGAGGAGCTTCAATTCCAACTCTTCGAACAGTAACTCCAAGAAGAAGCAGCAGCAGACGGCGGCCAACCAGAAAACCCTAGGCGCCTCTTGGGGCGCCAATTCTCTCTCCTCCTCTGGCTCCTCCTTCAAAAAAGCTCCCTTCTCCGATTTCGGCAGGTACTTCTTTCTTCCTCTTTCGTTCATTGCCGTCAATTTTCGATTTTTGTTAAGAACTGCTTGGGAAATTGGATGAGATCAATAAAACCTAGTTTTGTTTAATTTTGCATTCAATTTTTGAATCTGTGTACTTGTTAGTAATTTGGAGTTATATTCTGATTGGTCTTTGTGAAATTGGGTGCAGTTACATGGTAGAGAAGAACAGGAAACTTCATAATCAGTTCGGTACAGAAGCTTCAGCTTCTTCACACAGTGGTTCAAATACCGGAAATGATATTTTTCGTGGGGTTTCGATATTTGTAGATGGCTACACGGTTCCTCCCAATCAGGTTTGGTTGACTTCTTGTGATTTTCTGTTCGCCACTGTTGGCTGTTGAGAACGGATGTGATGTACAAGAAATAAAAAGAAAATGGAAAAGGAAATCTGAATCGCCATGTTCATTACGTTCCATTTATGGCATTAACATTTTTTGCAACTTAGTAGTGGAGAATGTATAATTTGAGGTTCCTGGTTTTCCTCAATGATTCGTGGCAGCGATAGGGAGACGAGTTGTTTCATTACTACATGTGGGTTTTCTTTGAGTTGATGATAATCTGTTTCAGGAACTGCGAGGCTACATGTTGAACTTCGGTGGAAAATATGAGAATTATTTTTCCAGACATCGTGTCACACATATCATTTGCAGTAATCTGCCTGACAGCAAAATTAAAAATTTGAGGTTCGTATGTTTTTAATTAGTTTCACATCAATAAAATCGTGAATATTGATATTTAATTACTCTCCAATAAGTTTCATGTACTGTTCCTGATCCTAATACAGGTCTTTTAGTGGAGGGCTCCCAGTGGTGAAACCCTCCTGGATATTAGATTCAGTTGCTGCTAACAAACTCTTGAGTTGTAAGTTCATGGGCCTTTTTCTCCTTTTTTCTGTTTTTTTTTTCTTTTTTCTTCTTTCTTATTTTTCTTAAAAGTTTTAATTTGGTCTTTTTTTTAATTGATGAAATTTAGGACTCAGCTAAGCGTTACTACCATGTACTGACTAATTGGGTTGTATCTTGATACATGGGATAATTATATTAAATGGAACAAAAAGTAGCAGTGTGAAATTGGATGAGGGGTATTTGATTGAAGGAATGTTTTGTGTTGGAGATTCTGACATGTTTCCCCTCAGTGTTATTGATCATGCCTTGGAGATGTCTACTTGCAGTCATTATTTTTTGTTTTTGAATGAGTGACATGAAGAACTATATATTTTCATGAATGGATAATTTAAAATTTTAACTGTGAGGGATTTTCATTTTCTCATTCCAGGGGTTCCTTACCAACTTGAACAGATTGCTTGCAACCAACCATTGCTGTCAGCCTTCTTTTCCCCAAAAGTAATCCCGGACTCTGGCGATCCTTTGGGAGATGCTGCTAATCAAGTAACATATGAAAGTGAGGTTACATTGCTGGTGGGAGCCATAGTGGAAGATGCTACTGGATCTGATGTGGGCAGATCCACAGAACATAGAGGGCAAATTAGTGGAGAATCTGATAACATTATGTTTGAGAACGACAATGGAGAACCTGGTCAGGTGCCATATGTAAGTAGTGAAAAAGATTGTGAAGTGCAAATTGCAGATATGACTACTTTGGACGCAGAAGTGCATGACAGTGTAAAAGATGAACTTCAGTGTGGTACCCACCAAACATCAGCTTCCGATTGCAGCTACCACTTGCCAAGCTCTTCAAATGTCGGGTCTAGTAGAAGTCATTCAACTCTTGGGGATTCCAATTTCGTGGAAAACTATTTTAAGGTACTGAACTGGATAGTAATTGTGTGCTTTCTCTACTAGTGCCACTTTTTTTCATCTTGATTTGTCCCATCAAGATTCTTAATTCCTATTCGTCTTAAAAATAAAAATGGTTTCATTAGTTTTCAAAAGCTATTTATGCCTTCACCTCTTTTTTGTTTTTTCTTACGATGTCTTTGTTGAGAAGGTTATATACTTTCTATTGATACTTGTTGGCATACTCCATGACTCTTGTTGGCATGCTCCTTGCATTGATTTTCTAGAAATTCAAATGTAATTGATCTTATGGCATTTTCAAAACCAATTATCCTGACAGTTGCCAATTGAAACTTCACAAGGTATCTTTTGGATGACCCATGGAATTTGTATATGGTGGGCAGTTTGGGCTTTGTGGTTGAGATGATACTTGTATATTTGCTTGTACAGTTACATAACTTTCTGATGTTGAGTTATATCTTTTATGTGGTTCCAAACTTCTAATGGATGTTGTATAGCATACTAGTTAAACTTACTTGCATTTTTGTTTTATTTTCATGTTGTCTTTGGTTACTGCAGAGCTCAAGGCTGCACTTCATAGGAACATGGAGAAATCGGTATCGTAAACGTTTTCCGAGTTCCTTTAAAGGGTTTAAGAGCACAGAGCCTAATCTTAGTGCTTCGACGAGTTTTCAGAAGGCTGCCATTATACATATTGACATGGTACTTTCCAAATCCAAGGCTGTTAAACCTGAATTTTGATTATTATGTCCTTATACTTGTCTGGTAATTACTGGTCTCCCTGTGTTATCAGCCAACCAGATGGGCATCCCTTGTGTGTTATAAATTTTGATTTTCATTGGCCATGCTATCTGTTGACAACTCATCACTGTCATCTTCTCCACTATTGGCCGCGGATACCATTATTACCAAGACGACTGTCATTCTTAAATCTTGTACTTTAAATTCTCATCTCCAACACCAAAGTCATTTTTTTCCAAACCCTTTCTAAGTTTTAACCTCTATCTTAAGGGCCAAGTTTGAAAATACATGATTCCTATAATTTCATTTAATCCCTAGGGATGTTATTGATGGATTAGTTAGAGGTGTAAAATTGATTGGTCTTATATATAATAAGCAATATGAATATCTTGGAAGAGATGAAGTTTTCTGTACAACTGAGAATGTAACTGAGATGAACAATGTGCTGTTGTAGGACTGTTTTTTCGTGCCAGTGGTCATCAGGAAACGTCCTGAGTTTAAGGATAGGCCTGTAGCTGTATGCCATTCTGATAATCCAAAGGGAACTGCTGAAATTTCATCTGCAAACTACCCTGCTCGAAATTATGGTTGGTTTTGGTGACATGTGTTTATAGCAGGTTTTTACCTTTTTAATTTTATTTTGTCTTGGGAGGTTATATTTTGCATTTAATAGTTTTATTTCTAACTTGCAGGAGTGAAGGCTGGGATGTTTGTTAGAGATGCCAAGGCTATTTGTCCAAACCTTGTCATTATTCCATATGATTTTGAAGCTTATGAGGAGGTATGTTTCTGGAAGATTCTCATTGTTTTGTCTCAGATACGTTTTTACAGAGACGTTCTGTCATTTGTTTACTGTATTTTACCTTGTCAACTGGAATTCTATAAGCTATATGATCTGCTTTGTAGGTAGCTGATCAGTTCTATGACATCTTGCATAAGCACTGCAATAAAGTACAGGTATGTTTGCTTGTGGAAGTTAATTCTTAAAGTACATTAAGTTTTTTGTTGCCTTTGTGTTAATGTGTTAATATTGAAGTTTTTGAATTTAGGCAGTAAGCTGCGATGAAGCATTTTTAGATGTCACAAATACATTAAGTTTTCAGTTGCCTTTGTGTTAATATTGAAGTTTTTGAATTTAGGCAGTAAGCTGTGATGAAGCATTTTTAGATGTCACAGATGTGGAAGGGGTAGATCCTGAGGTGTTAGCTTCAATTGTAAGAAAAGAGATCTTTGAGACAACTGGATGCTCTGCAAGTGCTGGCATAGCCATAAATATGCTTATGTCTCGCCTTGCCACTAAAACTGCTAAGCCGGATGGTCAATGCTATATTCCTACTGAAAAGGTGTGCTCTTTCTTCTATTCTTTTGTGTTCTTGGCTTCATATTAAAAACCAATGTATTTTTTTCCTTCGAATGTCATATATATATGATTATGGTATCTAGCCAACACATCAAATGAAATTTTGAATGCAAAGTATGTGGAAACCTGTTTTGTTATGAACTCTCTTTGCATTTCAATCCACTTAAGTATACTGGGAAAAAGGTGGCGTAAGGCATGAATGATGTGTATAAGTGAGGTTAAGTTTTTATAGGGGGGTGGGGGTGTTGCGTTGGTTAACTTTTTCACTACAACCTTCTGGTTTTTTGGATATATATAACAGGCAAGGTATTTTCCCTTGCTCATGTCTGTGATGGATTTGTTTTGTCGATTTATTTTGACTTTCTAGTGATTGTAGTAGTTTATTAAGGAAGACTGTAGACTCCTAGTCATTTAATTCGTGTATTAAACATACACGCATCAGTCACAAACCCTTGAATGTTTATGTAGCTCTTTAACTTTTCATTTTGTGTTGGTGAAAAAAGTAAGGAGGACTTAGATGCTATGTACCTTTTAATACTTAGTTGGAACAGTGATTTTTCTTTTTAACTTATGAACTTTTGTATTGAATTTCAAATGACTATCAGCTTGTAATATGGATTATGGACAAGTCATGGAATGCTCTTTGCTGTACACACTTACATTGTTTTTTAGTACATCAGGTGGATGAGTATTTACATCAACTTCCTATCAAGGAACTTCCAGGAATAGGACACACTTTAGAGCAGAAGTTGAAGAAACAAAATGTTCAGACGTGTGGACAGTTGCGTATGATTTCAAAGGTTTATTTATTTATTTTTTATCTGGGTCTTGATTTTCTTTCTTCATGTACTGAGATGGTTAAGTTGTACATTATCAGGAGTAGTTTGCAATATTTAATCAACTTTTCTGAGATGAGAAGACCATGATCTCAATGGCTTTAGTTAAATTTATGCTTGATGTTTTGTTTGTTTTCGGAGTAGAGAAAATTATATGAAATTCGTTATGGAGACAGCTACGTATACTGTATAAATGGAAGTAATAACTTTCTGAAGGGCAAAGCTTAGAAAACTTATCATGGACAACACATCATCGAGTGACAACTTATCATTGACTGTTATTTTTAAGAGATTTATGATGACAATAAGTTGCTGAGTTGTCTGTTAATGTGGTCTATTTGATGTGATATTCTACAACACTTTCCATTGGTTAGTCATTATTCAAATTCCTTAACTTATAGAAAAATAAGTTGCAACTTGGTTGTATTAACATTAGAGATGTTCAGATGTTAATTATGTCTTATTTTCTTGTTCAGGACTCTCTTCAAAAGAACTTTGGGATGAAAACTGGGGTGATGTTGTGGAATCATAGTAGGGGCATTGATAACCGGCTAGTTGGGGTGATTCAGGTTTGGAAAAGAACATACCTTCTTTACTTTGAGATCATCTGCTGAATTTCTACGTTTATATTTCACATATCTTTCCAACTCTCCTCTTTTCTATAGAATTCCCCATTGCAGTTGTGCTTTTCCATATTGGCTGCTGTCCGATTGTTTTGGTGCTTTTTTTCTTTGTTGCATGCTACTTATCAAAATAATTCCTTTTAAAGTTCATAGTTTCCTGGAACTTAGGTAGCTCTATGATCAATTGTAATTTGTTATTACTTAACACCTGAAGTAATTCTGAATGAGGTAATAATATGAATATGATTAACTTTGCAAAAGTGTGGGAAAGACGCAATCATGTATTTGATAATTCTATATTGTAATTTGTAATCGACAAGTATGGTTGATAATTCTATATGTAATAGTTGTTTTTAGTATCACTTGGTAGGTTGCACAGGCTAACACAACTATGCATAAGTAGATGTCGAGTGATTTCTTTGGAACCTAATTTTGTGGACCGTAGATACTTTGAAATCCTCCGGTGCGGAAGAGGGAGGATGACCATGTTAAGCTTCGCATTATTTATAGAAGTGCACTGTTTCACACTACAATTTTATACAGCGAGGAAATTCTTGTCCCAATGTTCTCTCTAACTTTAAACATGCTTTTTTTGGTGTGTTTTGACCATTATACCATCATTGCTTACGTGTGGTTTTGCGCAGGATAGCAAGTCTATTGGTGCTGAAGTGAATTGGGGCGTGAGGTTCAAGGATTTGAAAGATGTCGGTAGTCTGTTAAACTGTTTAGAAGGGAACTATTATTGACATTCTAAATATCTAATTGTGCATTCCTCATATGAGTATTTTTCTTTCTAAATATAGAAAGTTTGAGTGCACCTTTAGATTTTCGGAGTGCCAATAACAATTCCCTTCTTAAAATATCTATTAACATGACTTTTATATGTTAGCAGGTAAAGAGTTGACCGTTTATTTTTTTTTTTTCAGAGTCAACACTTCCTCTCAAGTCTCTGCAAAGAGGTGTCTTTACGCTTGCAAGGATGTGGGGTGCTGGGCCGTACTTTTACCCTTAAGGTGTATTTCTTCTCTGAAGTTTATTAGTCCAAAATTGGGTTGCGGGGTTGAATGGGCATTGTTTTGTGTGTGTCTTTCTTTATCTCTGGATTAGTGTGTCTTGGTGATATTGTGTTCTCTGAACCAAGTTTGACATTGGTCTACTTTATTTTACATTGTTCTAGATTAAAAAAAGATGTAAAGATGCAGGGGAGCCAGTCAAGTATATGGGCTGCGGAGAATGTGAAAACTTGAGCCACTCTGTAACGGTATCGACATATACACTATTTACCTTCCATAAATAATCACATATGTGCAAGTAGCAGGCATGCAAGCATGTTTGCATGTTTATGTAAGAATTGTTGTATAATGCACCATATTACAGTGTTGTGCTTTTTGGGCCCAATATCTAAGTTGTTTAAACATTAGGTTCCAGCTGCTACTGATGATGTGGAAGTTCTTCAAAGAATAGCGAATCAGCTCTTTGGGTCTTTCTCTATAGGTAAATTTACTCCGTAAAATATTCATGTTTTCATATGGATGGAAGAAATCCTAGGAAAGCACAGTGAAGAGAATTTCATGTAATTTTGTGTTTGATGTAGTTGTCATCAACTTGGGTTTTTGTTTTCTAGGTTTATTACTTATTTTGGCTGTATCTAAAGAATGACGTAAGAGGAGAATGTTAATTAGAATTACCTTCGCAATAGTGCTGGTGATGGGTTTTAGGGGCAATGGGATTTGCATGGCTATAACAACTATAGAATTCAGACAAAATCAAAGAAAAATGCACATATCTTAGTTTCAAAATATAACTGGCCTATGGTTGGAGATAATTTTTATGCACAAGTAATAACTTCATTTCAATCGTTTGATTGCTTGTACACAGATGTTAAGGAGATCCGTGGTATTGGCTTGCAAGTTTCCAAGCTTGAGAGCATAGACACTCCAAAGCAAGGTGCAGATTACATTCAATTTGTTTTCAATCATTAAATTTTATATGTTGCGTCTCTGGGCTATACAGGAAGTGTCCTATATTTTTTTTAATTATTGTCTTGACCTCTCTCCTGACTTGATTTTGAAGGATTTGGCACAAAATCTTTAAAGTCGTGGCTCACATCAGCCTCAGGGAGTACCGAAAAGAAATCTAATTTTCATTCTATATCTAGGGTGAAGGTGAATGTAGGTAATATATATTTATTTTTCAGCTACAGTTTATTCTCCACATTTTGTTCTGTTATTAGTAGAAAAACTACTTTTGTGAATAAAATATTTACAGATTTCACAGTGGATTATCTTACAGATTGTGAGGATCGGAGAAGTGGTGGAACTTCAGGCCTGGTTGGCAACGATTCACATGGTATTCAAACTCCAGTGCTCAATAGTCTGTCTAGTGGTGAACCTTCTCTGGACCAGGTTTCTGAGCCACCACCTTTATGTCATCTTGATTTGGGAGTTATTGAGAGTCTTCCTCCAGAATTATTTACGGAACTAAATGGAATCTATGGTGGGAAGTTAGTTGATTATGTTGCTAAAAATAAACGAGAAAATTCCAGTGCTACTGTACCACATGAACAAGTACACGGTAATGTTTTTTCCGTAACTGTCTATTCATTGCAAACTCCATTATATTTCACTAGTCCTGAATTCCTAATGTACATAATGGCTTTGTCTACTTAGGTGCAAGGATTGGGGTTGAGAGACCACTCGTTAATGATGTGGTCCCCAAGAACAAAGCATCAGTAGAAATCAGGGTAAATTTTCTGTTCCAACTTTTTCTCTTTCTTCTACAGTTCTATTTTGCCAATGCTTCATTTATTCAGCCAGTATCATTCATCAGAATTACGTAAAAGAAACCTTCTCTGCTGGACTTCAGATTAACTATAAGTTGACTTTCTCTTTTACTAGCAATCTAGCTGTTTGCTCAGTTTCCATAATAATAGCTTTCGGTGATATGGCTGTAGTTGTGATGCAGTGTTAAGTTTAGATAACATTCCTGCCTTGTTTTGGACAGTACTAAATCAAGTTGTGGTTGGATTTTGAACTTTTTTATATAAGAATCCCTGTGTTCTTTTTTTGTCTGTTGCAAATGTTAAATGAAGGTTCAGTTGGTCTATCTTGTTCTTACGCCCCTTCTTTCGATGCCTATGTTTTTATTCCAGAAAAAATATATTGTTATTGAGAATCTTTTGTTCTAGTTGTCTATTGTATGTCCACGTTTTAGACTTCTATGGTTATATAATTGGTATCTCTCCTCATGTGATATAGCATACAATAGTAGAAAAAGAAGCAATTCCTTCTGCTGTGGTGGGAGGGAACCATCATGTGGAAGTTTCTACATCAGGTCTTGGAAACACTGATATAATGCCGTCATCTTTAAGTCAAATAGATACCTCAGTGTTGCAACAGTTGCCTCAAGAACTGAGAGTTGACATACTCGGGCAGCTTCCTGCACACCGGAAAAATGACGTATCTTCAAGTGCTTCCTTGGGCCCTCCTGCAGAAAAGCCTCCGGAATTATTAGGTCCAAGTAACAAGGATCATTCGGGACCAAGTGATCCTGCTTTGAACCACAAACTTTGGATTGGAAGTCCTCCTGGGTGGGTTGATGAGTTCAAATCCAGCAAGTGCATGGTGTTAAATGTTTTTGCTGAGTTGTATTACAAATCAGGGTCAAGTCAAAATTTATCCACCATTCTCCGAAATACTATTTTGGAATCTCAACATCCTCCGGATCCAAGTTCTGACAGCTGGATTGAAGCTGTATACAGCTTCTCTGAGCTTCTCAGGGAGTATATTAACTTAAAGATTGACTCAGATATTGAAGAGATCTATGTTTGTTTTCGTCTTCTTAGAAGGTAAATATAGATGCCAATTGAGATCTATGTTTGTTTGTGACCTGTTTCTGCTTGCTTTTTATATTTTTGAATGCTAATTAGTTACATTTAACTGATTGGAGTTTATATGTTCTATCAGGTTTACAATGAAATCAAAATTGTTCTTACAAGTATACAACGATGTCTTTCCTTACCTTCAGGTGAGTAGTTATGTTTACTTTTTGTAGTGCTCCATGTGTTTCCAAAATCAAAATTCTCAATATCTGTTTTCCTATGACAGTAGCATGTGCATACAGATAACATTCTTCTCTGATAAATACTAGGGCTGCCACCACTACCTAGCATGAGCTAGAAGTTCAGAGTAAAGAAAAAACACTAGCCAACTGAAGTAATTTTTTTTTGTATTTGACATGATCGATGCGACTAATTTCTTCATGTACTGCATTTTTAATCCGTTTAATATTGTCAGACCTATGATTTTCCTTATCATCCAGCTCTTGTTTTGTAGAGTTTTCGCTGTTAAGTATTATGATCCACTATTTTCATGTTTTAATCTTTCCTGTGTTCTGCTCATTCTTCCTCACAGTTGTCTTGATTTAATCTTTATAGGCATCTGTCGCTGAGAGTTATGGAGGAAACTTGCACATATAGCTAGACTTGTGCTTCTTGTCATTTGGCTACACATTGTGCTGATTTTAACATCTAAGGAGCATAACCTGCCATTTCTCAGCCAGGCATACCTTGTAAAGTTGTAATCATAAGTTCGACACCCATTAGTTAGGCATTCACATCCGTTTTCCATCAACACAGGTGAGAATGCATTCCTGTTGCTTCAAAGCTTGAGTAATATGTTTCTGAGGATTGTTTCCGTCATTGATACTTGTATTAACTTGATTCTGTGATTAACATATGACCTTGGTAATTTACGTGTGGTCACAACAGGATGTGAGATTACGGTGATGAAACATTGCGAAGGGCCTCGATCCAAAGATTTTGGGAAGAGAGAAGGAGAAGGAGGAAGCTTAAAGAAAGAATCTATCTCCATTGGGCCTTCGTTCCCTACACTATGGTAATTGGCCTTAAATTTAGGGCTGGCAGATTAGCACTAGCAATTTTGGTACACAATGACAATATACAGTAACATCGAAGAGTAGTGCTTGATGGACCACAAATTCTCAGACGGACAACGCTTCCCCCCTCAAGAGCGATTGAGTTCGTGAAAGATTTGCAGAGGCAAAGTAAAAGGATTCCATGATGAGCTTGAACAGAAACTCAAATGATGGAGCTCCTGCATAAGGTTTAGGTATATGGTGGCGGAGCTACAATGGGCTCAATAAAGTGAATCGACTTTGATACTTTGTTCTTGTTAATTTACAAATATAAGTAAATATGCATATATGGACATAGTTATATTGCTGAGCAAATGTGTTTTCTCATGCACTTAAGTTTAAATTTCCTCCCTCCCGCATTTTAGATTGATTTTTCTTTTTATCACAAGGGTTGAATTTCATTAATAAATTGATGGATAGAAGAGAAAAGAGTGTGGCCTCATTAAAACCTTGCCATAACAAACCCCATGAAGATGAAAATCTTGCAATTTTCCCATTTTTTACGCGTAATTAAATGCAAGAAAAAGTTAAAGAATGAAATAATTCTCTTACTTATATTTTAGTAAACGCATGTCAAGAAATTAAAATAATTCTAATTTCTATTAATGGGAGTGGGAGAATCAAACATCACATTTCAAATGCATGTATAAATATTCTTACCTATTTTATAAAATGACGTACGCTTGCAATATGAATTGGTTATCTTTGTTTTATCGATAAAAGACTCGTATGGAAGTGTTTTTAAAATGACTGAAAGTGTTTTTAGAGAAAATATTTTTAGGTTCCAAAAGTATTTGAAGTGCACTACAACTTCTCCCCATGATTTTTAATTTTTTTTTTAAATAATCAGACAGTTACATTAAATTCATTTAAACTTTGGAGATGACGATCCAAACCGGAATGCATTAAATAGTTTATAGCTTAGCTAAACTCATATATGCATCTTCCCATAGTTTATAGCTTTATAACATTTTGAGTTTGAAAAATGCAATTGGTCAAATCCAAAACAAAGGAGAATGCAGTGGCACGTTTGGTGCCACCCAAAAGGAATCACCTTTCAACGCCGAGACATGTTCATACATTGCCTGCCTGGTAAGCTGTTTGCTCACTTTGCAGGGACAACAATATATGTTTAATTAAAATAATCTCTTTTTTTTTTTTTTTTTTTTTTTTCCTTCTCTTCTTCTACACCTATGTTTAATTATGTTCATTGTATCTCTTCAGTTTATTCAATCCAGCAGATAAAAATAAAGAGCGGGAGTAATGACATAACCATTGATATCTAGAGCGATACGAGGATAGAGAAAAATAAGAGTTGAATTTTGACCATTGATATAAGGGTAAATGTACTATCATGAGTAGAGCGAGCTTCGGTGAAAAATGATATGTACATACCATGTTTCTTCTTCTGCATACACTTGCTTGAAATGGTACATATATATTTTTTGCTTTAAATATAATTACTAAGAACATAATCTTCTCAAGGTTTTGATCTAAATAGTCACTTCTGGGTTCATCATTTTCGGCGCAATGGGTGCTTTTGCATGACCAAAAAGGGTCTAAGTTTCAAACCTTATGAAACTGAACCAAGAATTAAACACCATTTATAAAACTTCACCAATAAGTAGACACTATTCGTGAAACTAAATCAATAAGTAGACACTATATATGAAATTGGACCAATAAGTAGACACTATTTATGAAACGAAAAACAAGAATTAGGCATTATTTCTAAAACTAAACCAATAGGTGAAATTGGAGTAAGAACTAGACAATATTTATGAAACATGACCAAGAATTAGGCACTATTTATGAAAATGGACCAATAACTAGACACTATTTATGAAATAGGTGTGATAGCCCGTCCCGAATTATTTTTTTATCGACAATGTGAAATGTCTATTTTTCCCTTGGACGTTGAGATGTGTTGTGTGTGACATGCTTTTAGAGGTGGATCAGTATGCTAAGTCCTAATTGTTTGGACCCAATTAGAACTAAATTTTTCCTAGTTTGTGGTTGGTTGTTTTGTTGCCAACTAGGACCACACACACTTACACACACCCATACCCTTACTTGTTGATCTTTCTCTCTCTTCCCTTTCTCGATTTTCATCCATTATCTGTACGATTGTACGGTCAACTCGTGAACCAATCAATTCAGGCACAGATCGAGGTTTTGGAAGCCATCTTTGTGTTCCTTGTGAGCTTAGGAACATATCCATACCATCTTTAGGGGTGGTGAAATTGACACATATACCGCACAACCAAAAACACGCAGATGCGATATGTCGTGTTTGTATTTGGTAACTAAAGGGCACTAAATGGTTATGTTGCAACAGGCCTCAGGCATACCAACTTTTTTGCATGCAATATTGCATAGCCCCAAGTAGTGATTAGGAGCTTGGTACGTATGACTAACAATTGAGCAATCATTTTTAAGCGCTTGATGAAAGATTCTACCATGCCGTTTTGGGTGTGAACATGGGGTACGGGATGTTGAACTTCAACTCTAATTGACATGCAATAGTCATCAAAAGTTTTAGATATGAATTCTCCAGCATTATCCAATTGAATAGATTTGATCGGATAATCATGGTGGTAAGCCCTGAGCTTGATAACCTGAGCCAACAGTTTGGAGAATGCAGTGTTCCTTGTGGAGAACAAGCACACGTGTGGAAGCGTTAACAAAAACCATAAGGTTTGTAGGGGGTGAATCGGTCCACAAATGTCCCCTTGAATCCGTTGTAGAAAAATGGGAGGATCCGAATGAATCTTGTCATAAGAAGGCTTAGTAATAAGCTTTCCTATATAACATGTTTGACATGCGATTCCTTGGATCAAACCTAAGCTTCGGGTTAGTGGATGCCCGTGTGATGATTTGAGGATTCGACGAATTGTTATTCGTTGAGGATGTCCCAAACGATCATGCCAAAGTGTAATTTCGTGCATAGTCCTAGTAGTAAGGCCGACCACATAGTGGCATTCTATGAGATGTATGGTTGTAGTATATAAACTACTTGGGATACACTCCATCTTCTCTAGAATACGCTTTTGGCCATATTCGTAGGAAGTTATGCACAGAAATTCAACTCCGTTTTCCACGTAGGTTTTAGCGTGGTAATTGTTATCTCTAATGCCCTTGAAACTTAATAACGTTCTTCCGGAATGTGGAGAATAGAGTGCCTCAGCAATGGTCAAGATTGTACCATTGGACAACATTATTCATGCCTTACCGTATCCTTCTATCAGGTTGATAGGCCTGAGAGGGTTGTCAAAGGTGCATTCTTAGGTATGAAGTTAATGAAATAGAAGCATTCATGCAAAACGGTATGCGTGGTTGCACTATTTGCCAAACAACTAACTTCCTCACTAGTCATACCTAGAATGAAAAATTAATTTGAATCGGTCACAGGCATAAAAGTTCTAAAAACAAATAGCCATTCAAAATAATTTCATTTATTCAAGGATGGTAATTAATTGAAACTTAATATCCAAAAACAAATCACCAACAAATAATCCAAACATAAAGAAAAATTGTTCAAAAATTAACCAAAAATAAGGGGGGTTCGGCCATTAGGTGGAATTTGGCCCTATGGTGCAATTTTAACTAACTAAAATTGTCTAAGATTCTAATCTTCCATAGGGGTGGTATCCTCTTAAAAGTCAGAAACCTCCATCTTTGTAGTCTCCGGTTCATCCACTCGCACAATGTTTGATTCAAACTTCTTACGACGAGAATGATATTTAGTTACAACCTTCTGGGGAGCTCGGCAAACACGAGACCAATGGTCCTTTGAACCACAACGATAACACATGTCCGCATCCATGGTTTCAAGTGCTTTGCCCTTATTCTTGATGTTTGGGGCCTTGGGAGCGAGGTTAGAGAGCTTCTAAGCTTCGTTTCCTCCCTTAGATGGGCCTTGACTCTGTTGACCTTGGCGGGGTGGCTTCTGGCAGCCCTTACCACGCCTCTTTTGGCATTTTGGGTATTGATTTGTGCTATAATGTGCTTCAGACACAACAGTCGCCCAGTAGGTCAAGCTTGATGATTCTTCATCAACAGTTGGTTCTGCTTTTCAGCAAGAAGTAAAACAGAGATCAAATTTGAGAACTTAGTGAACTTCTGAGCTTTATATTGTTGTTGCATGACAATATTAGAAGCAGAAAAGGTCAAATAGGTCTTCTCTAGGAGATCCTCTTCAGTCAAAGTTTCATTACAAAACTTGAGAAGTGATCGGATTCGACAAACTTCAGAATTATATTCATTTATAGACTTAAAGTCTTGGAAGCTCAAATGCTACCAGTCATGTCTTGCTTCAAGCAAGAATATGTCATTTTGGTGATCAAAACGATTAGCCAAAGCTACCCATAGTGCACGTGGATCTTCCTCAGAAAGGTATTCAGTTTGCAAGGCATCATGGATATGTCTTCAGATGAAGATAATAGCAGTGGTTTTTTCAGGTTCGCCAATAGGGTTGTCCATCTCTTCTTCAATGGTGGGATGCATGTTCTTTGCAGTGAGGTAGATCTTTACATCTTGGACCCACTTGAGGTAGTTCCTTCTAGAGGCCTCCAAAACAGTGAAGTTAAGTTTGTTCAAATTCGACATGTTCCTGTCATAAAATAGATGGACAAGATATGGTTAGTGTAATGGAGAAAAATCAATCCATTCACATAGGAGTAGAACATACAGGTTCTAATAGACATGTATTGGTTTAATTTTGCATGAAAAAACTTCGGGTTTTCATGGGTGATGTTTTTAAATGATTCAAACAAGGCATGTTCGTAAGAAACTTCAGGTTTCGAAATAATTATGAACTTCAGGTTCATATGTTCCTGCAGGAAAACACAAATATATACACATAAATATGCAACAAAAATATATGCAAATAGAACTTCAGGTCTACAATTATAATTGAATTAATTAATTGGACTTCGGGCCAAATTTAAAGTTTGAGTGAAAAATATAAAACCCATTAGGCCTAAAATAATTAGGCGAATAAACTTAGGGCCCAAAAGAAGGTCTAAGCCCACGGGTGGCTTAATAAAATGGATGTCGTGCATCCCAAGCCCAATAATGGATTGGGTTTGGTCTCGGGTCAAGCAAGCATGCAGGCCCTTGCATCACAAGGTAATTGGGCTGGATGCATAAGCCCAAAAAAATAAAAGGAAGGCTTGTAAAGAGTACGGCTCGCTTGTGATACGGCGCATAGGAGAAGGTAAGAGCTCAGTGGGCTTGACTGCATCTGTGGGCCAGATCATCACCAAAGCCCAACAGATTGGTGATGTGGATTGAAAAACTAGTGGCACAAGCAAGGCCCAACATCGTGGGTGTTGTGTGAATGGACCGAGAGGAAATCAAGGCCCATTAGGGCTTGGGTGTGATTTCCAAGCTACCCTAACGACGTTGGGTGTGGGGATATGCTGGATTCAATCGACGACGTCGTTTCAGGTGACGTTTCCATGGTCAGTGCAAGCTATGGTTCGTTAAAGAACCAATTATTTGTCGGCGGATCTCAACGTCGGGGGAGGGGGCGCCGAAGGAATTCAACGAAATTCGAATGAAAAACCCATGAAATTCTTCTGGAATTTCGAGGAATCGTTGGTGAAAACGATGTGTTTTGTCCAATTTACAAGACTGTCGGTTATGTTTCGTTGGAAAAATCGACGGGGAGGACTCGAGCTTCAGGCCGTGGGTCGGGACAAGGTGCTTCAAACACACTGTTTTTGGTTCAGGCTTGTGACCTGGGTTTAGTGGTGGCGGCTTGCACAGTGCAAGGTCAGGGATTCGAAAAACCCCTTTGTTTCTTGATTTCAATTTTTTTTTTCAATTCAATTCAATTCAATTTGATGCATATGCAATTAAAATTTTTTAATGCATGTACATATATTTAATGCAATTCATGCTATTGGGGTTGCAAAAATATCGAGATAAAAACTGTTGTTTTGAAAGAACTTGATTGCGTGATGATATGGATGAATTGGTTTGATGCAGAAAATCTCCTTGTCAAATTCCTAAGTGCAGTGGTAGGAGCGTGTTGATAACGTGTTGTAACCTATTTTATCTGACAAGGTTAAGGGGGGCCAGCGGCAAGGGTAGAGAGATTGAGAGAGATTTGTTTATAGAATTGTAGGGGAATGTGTGTGTTATCCTTACTACATAGTGCCTTTATTTATAGTAGTAAAAAGGAGAGAAGAAATTCCTTCATCCCCAAGGAATACAAGTTGTAATAGGAAATGATAACTAGAATCAAATCTAATCTAGGATTTACAATCACATATAAACTAGGAAAGTTTACAACATCTTTTTATTAGATCTTGCAAGTTGCGAAGCTTTATGCATTTCTAGAGCGCAATAAATTGCAAAACTATAATGGATTATCACAAGGATAGCAATACAGAGTTGGGAAGTTGGCCAAAAACTCTTAGGAACTTCTTTCATGAAAATTGAAAAGATTTTATTGTCACTGTAGCATTTCAATTCTACCATGCCATGTTATGGCTAAGTTTATATGTACGCGGTATGACCTTACTAAATCGTGACATCACATAGTTGTAAACCGGTAAGTACTTCTCCAAGGGAAGAGCCTTACTGCTTTAGCAGGAGTGGAGTATTTACCCATACCCCACTTCAATACAATGAAATTACATATAGCTTGGGAAATAGATGAGGGGTGATCAAGTAGGACATTAATCAAAGCAGTGAAGTAGTGAATATATATCACATAAAAGCAGCAAAAAAAAAAAAAAAAAAAAAAAAAACCATGTTTTTATTTGGTATGTTCATGACCATACGAAATCAAATTACAAGCAGCCACACCAAACATTTGTATATTTCTTCCCAGAAATCACTATTTCAAATTTTCAAGATGTTGCTAATTTTTCGTAGAACCGTCTCAAAAGTCATTAGTTTTACTGGTGTTGATTTTTTTTAGTACATCGATATTTTTACACTAAAGCGAAGGGAAGTTTGACTAAGCCATACAATGGGCAGCCTAATTTGGTATCAAATTCCCCATCCACGAGATTTGAACCTAAGACCTCTTACTTCCAAATTGTAGAATTTTTCAGGTCGACGGGCCGATGGCCCACTCCAACAACACTGATACTGTCCCTATTTTACCACATGCCCAATCCTCAGGTGTGAGGTTTAATCACAAAAGGCTTCGGTATTAGTTAGAGTGAGGTAATTCTATTTAAAGTACTCTTTCTCCTTCCCTCTGTCCGATGTGGGACAATTGGTTTCAACACTCCCTTGCACGTGAGTCCCTATTTTATGGTTTACACGTGGAGATCTACACATTAGCAACCACATGGAGCCCTGTCAGGGCTTACCCATCACACAGGGCTAAATGAGGACCCACCTAATCACGTGGCATCTTTGGCCTACGTGGAACCATGTCAGGACAGATCCATCGCGCGGGGCCAAACAGGGACCCACCCAATCACGTGGAAGTACGAGCCCATCCCTTGGTTCTGATACCATATAGAATTTTTTAAGTTGACGGGCCGAGGGCCCACTCCAATAACATCGATACTGTCCTTACTTTACCAACTGCCCAATTCTCAGGTGTGGGGTTTTATCACAAAAGGCCTTGGTATTAGTTAGAGTGGGGTAATTCTATTTAAAATACTTTTTCTCCTTCCTTCTGTCCAATGTGGGACAATTGGTTTCAACAGAAATAAAGAGGAATATCACTAGGCCGTAGTACTAAGCGGCACTTTTACTGGTGTTGTTGAATGGCTGAAATAACTTCGTTAATGTCCTGAAATTTTTTCCTCTCCTTGAGAAGGAGCTTTGCTAACTCAAGAGCTTGACGCTCACAACCCGCCCGCTTGCTGGCATCAGTTATTTGACACAAAATCTTCAACATGTGCAACTCCAACGATTTGCCTGTCAAAAACAAAAATAAAAGCATTATTATCGAAATTAATTCAACAGTTTCTTGAAGCGCTGTGTGTGTGTGTGTGTGTGTGTGTGTGTGTTTGTGGTGTTTGTTCTAGTAGGCCATCCGTACCGTGAAATATTTATTTTAAGCATGAAGAAATCGACCATGCCAATCCATAAAACTCCCCCACAAGCAGCAGGTCTAGGATTCTCTTTAGCTAAACCATCCGTATTAAGCTTAATCCAAGGATACGAGGTCATAGGTCAAAGCACGGGACAAATAATGGGAGCCTTATGAAGGATAAATTTGATAGCCAAAGACGAAATGATACGAGTATCCAAACCTTGAGAGTATCAAGTAAACTTCCGAACATGCATGATCCCAGATTGAATAGACATGCATAAACGATGTAAAGAAATTGATCGATCTTCAAAAAATAAACTTATTATGTGCTTTTCAAATAATTGCAACTATAAAGGCCCGTAAAAATCCAAAGATTGAATAATTGACGGAAAAAGGCTTATGCACGAAATTGTCCCAAAACATTGCCAAAGAATCAGAAAGGGGAAGGAGATTACCAACAAATTGACCAACCAACCATGTCCATAGTTCCTTGATAACAGACAACGAAAGAAAAGATGAGCAACAAATTCCTCAAAACAATGACACAAACGACAAATAGATGATAAACAAATACCCCTTTGTTGAACTGCAGCCTTAGTGGGAAGCTTATCATAAAAAAAAGTCTCCAATTCAAAATAGAAAGAAATATATTGTTGTACTAAAAAAATTAAAAAGATGTTGAGAGACAAAATATCGCCATATATAAATAAATAAAGCTAACAAATTACATAAATAAAAATAAACTAAAACTGAAACGGGCAAAAAAAATTTCTTTTATAAAAACAACTCATAATTCTTTACAAGACTAAAATAAATAAATAAATAAAGCTTCTAGTATCAAATCTAATTCGTTCTCATCCTGTCTACCCTTTCGATTGTTTAGTTTGTAGGCTTGCATAACAATAGAGGGGCGAGTTTCAACAGCTCAGTAGGGAAAAATAACCTTACCACAGTAAATTGTCCAAACTATAATGTCATGGAATCATATAATCAAGAATTAAATAATTATTAATAATAATGCAGAGTGCAATGCATAATCTTCATTTATACCTGTTAATTCGTATAACAAACACCCATAAGTCATACGTCTTGTTCTGTACTTATAACACTTGGTCCCAAGTACACCAACTATCTTCCATAACTCAATCATCTCAATTTCTCATTTTGTTTGACGTCTTGCATAAACTTTTCATCACCTGTCCTGAATTACCTTAAAAGAAACTGTGCATTGGAGCACCTACTAAGAGTTTGGCTCAACTATACAAAAAATATTATACTGAGAGTAAAGCTTGACTTGTTTATCTCCGCATAGTGCAGTTCAATCGAGAGGCTTAATTAGGAGCTACGGTCGTTTACTAATTAATCTAGGCAGTTAGGCAAGCCTAATTCTGTTTCATTGTTTTCATTGCGTGATTCAAATATAAAAAGGGACAGACGTCCTATACCAACATATATTATGACTAGGCGAATTTTCCTACCTAGATTTATACATGGTGTCGAAACATTATCTAAGAACAGGTGGGGTTTCAAGTCGGCAGAAAAGCTCAAGTCCAAGTCAAGGTCAATGGTATATACAGTAAGCTGCCCTTATTTTTATTTGGGAAGAAAATGAGATAATATATGTACACATGCCACAAGATTAACAAATAAACTAGCATGTAAGTACTCAGATTTGGTTCTTGATCTGTCTTCAGAATATGGTTTGAACTTTCAAGGGTAAAAGTTTGACAGAATTTGTCAAAGCCACTTTGTCTCAGGCAAATGACTTTTCTGGTCATAGCTTATCTCAAGCTTACCGCCCAATATCTTTTTTGGAGCCTGCGTCTCTTTACAATATGAATCAACAATTTTTTTTTTCTTTGTTTTTTTTTTTTTTTTCTTTTTGTTTCTGTTAGGTAACGTTTATTTTTATATTTATTTTCTTAGTTCTGCTAGGGTTTATAAGAAATGTTGCTTGGGCCAAAGTTCAAATTATCCATGGGTTGCAATCCTTCAACGAGGCTGATCATGACGAGCTTGTGGAACACGCATATGCATAGGTAAATGCTATATAAGATTCTTTAATAATCTAGATGGAACATAAAGATGATTGTATAGATAAGAAAAAAATTAAGAAAAAAAAGGGTAAGTGCTAGTAGAACAACATACATACATCACAAATTTACCTTACTTAATATTACTGTTTTATAAATACATGTTCAAACCTGTCAAACACTATCGAAGTTGGAAAAAGAAAAATATATGTTGTGTTCCTTTCAAGTGCAAATATAAGGATAGTATAATGGTACAAGTAAGGGTGTCGAACCACAGGGACTGATTAGACCTCTACAAATTACTAGCTTTACGTGAACCATAACTAAACAATGAAACTAACAAATTGAGTTTGGATTTTGATTTGAGAAGTAAAGTAACTTAAAATGCAAGAGAATGTAAATTTAAATAATAGAATGATTCAGAAACGATGGAATGGAACTAGGAATATCGATTTCACCATGACAAGCCAATTCCATGAAAATTAAGTCAAAACGCATTCAACTCTCCAATCTGTGACTAGGATTTGTTTTACTTATTTATGATCATCCATTTGACGTGTGGTTGTGATCAAGTACTCCTAATTTGCAACCTAGTTGTGATGTTCAACTTAGATTACCAAATAAGAATCCATTAAGAACAAGAAAACTTCAAAGAGCCAAAGAAATCACATGGCAGGATGTATGCATAGCAATTTCTTCATTCATTCACATGTCCACCAAGATTAAGCATGATGTGTACTATAACCTTGATCAAATAATTCATAAGCAGCCCTAATGGTGATCAAACATTAAGATTAACAAACAAATTATGCTATAACTTCAGTGAATGAAACAAGAACACATATTGGTAATTTGAATACTTTAACTTAATAATGTAGAGTAGCTTTGCAAGGCTACATTGAATTCCCCAGCTATGAACTTAATTACACAACATGATTACAAAATATATAAAAATCAAGAACAACATAAGTGAAATTAATGTTCATAAAAGAAACCCCCTTGAAGCAATTATGATGTTGAACTTCTCCAAGAACAATGCAGCTGCATGGTTTCTTCGGTGGTAGCGGATGGTGAGAGGAAATAGGGTTTTATTTCTGGAAGAAAGGTTAAAGAAAGAGAAGGGAGAGAGCTCTGGGCGACCCCAAGGGGAAGCTTGTGTAAAAGTGGCTGAAACTCTCAGTTTTATAAGGTTAAAGAAGCTGTTACAGATTGCCAATACATCCTAGTAATTGGGCATTTAATTCCCACGTTTTGTTTGCTGTTATTGGTCTTATAAAGAGCCATATTCATCACCATATTTAGTTTTCACTTGTAATTCTTTGTCTACATCAGCATCCTTATTCAATTCTCCACTTTTAGTACAATTTTGCCTTATTTGTCCTCAATTGAGCTCCAAAATACGATTAGCTACACACTAACACAAAAGAGGGTAAAATGCAACTAGTTTGACTAAAAAAATATCACAAGGGGACTAGGAATGGATGGTATAAATGTATGAAATATATAAGTTATCAATATACACACAAATAAATGCTTCTATAGGTAATAGAAGAGGTAATTCTTTTCACTTTATCACTAAATGATCTGTTTTTGTTTTCATTCACTAGTAAAAAGTACTTGTGTGAAGAATCCTTGAGCGATGAAATATATTTATCACGCGAGACGTTTATGTGTGATAAAAAAATGAACTTCGCCGCACTCAAACTTTAAAAAATAAAACAAAAAATAAAAAAGAACTTTCATGAAAAAGACTTGGGCTAAGTTTATTTTAACCAAAAACTATGCTATAACTTTATTTAATAAAAAAGAATTAAATAATAATGAAAAACCCTTAAATTTTAATGAAAATGACAAAAAAACCTTAAATTTTAATGAAAATGACACAATTTAAAAAAAAAAAAAAATGAAGTGCGGGACCTATGCGTACTACACTATTTATTGGTCTAGTTTCATAAATAGTGCCTAGTTCTTGGTCCACTTTCGTCAATACTGCATAGTTCTTGATCATGTTTCATAAATAGTGTCTAGTTATTGGGTCAAGTTCCATAAATAGTGTATGGTAGTTAGTATAGTTTCATAAATATTGTCTCTTTCTTGGTCTGGTTTCATAAGTATGCTTAGTTATTGGTTCACTTTCATAAATAGTGCCTAGTTCTTGGTCATGTTTCATAAATAATATCTAGTTATTAATCCAGTTTCATAAATAGTGTATAGTCTAGTTTCATAAATAGATTCTGCCCATGTTAGTTTTAGAAATAGTGACATCTCTCTCTCTCTCCTCCGTCTCATTTTGCATCTCAGCATTTCACCTTTCACATTACCCTTGCCTCCCACATCTTAGATTTTCAACATAGCTATCTTTGTTGTTGATCTCAAAAAAAAAAACCAATCAAGCCAACAAATTATACACCCCAAAACCCAATCTTTACCCCCGTCCTCCATCCCAAATTCCTGACTTCTTTTGTTCACCTAACCAAAAACACATATAAACCAAGAATAAAAATTTTAATATAAGATATGTTCCCAGAAATTAAAATTTCTGAACAGCCAAGCAATAAATTACAAGAAGAAAGAAGAAATTTGTCAGATTTGACGTGAAACCCATTAAACTCAGGGAGGAAGAAAAAGGAAAAAAAAAATAGTTCCGATCGAAGATCGCTTGGCCCGCCAAGCAAAGATGGAGACGGCCGACTCACGAGTGCAGTGCAGAAAGAGGGGGGGGGGGAGAGAGAGAGAGAGAGAGAGAGAGAGAGAGAGAGAGAGAGAGAGAGAGAGAGCTAGATTTTTTGATGTGAAATTGAAATGGTTTCTGGAAAAAATGAGGGAGAAGAGAAAAGAAAAATCGATAAAAGTTTCAAACTTTTTGATGTGGAATTGAGAAAGAAGATCAAGGAAAGAGACATGTTTTTGATGTGAAAACCATTAAAAAGAATAATTAATTAAAAGCGGTAGGATATGTATCAAACGGCCCACCTAAAACCCGTATGGAGGCTCCGCTGTCAAAGTTTCGGAGGTTAAATTGGGTTTTTCGTGTTTTTTATTTTTATTTTTTATTCTTTTGTTATTTTCATTAAATAAGGTTAGTAGATAGTTTTTGATTAAAATGTAGAGATTTGAAACTCTTTTTATTAGTTTTCCTAAAATAGAACTCTTGCACGACAACATTATATCTTTGCATGACGAACCCTTAGTCACTTAAGGACTATTTGTGCGACTGTCTCCTTCCAGATCTCATTATTGTTTAGAGTTTAAGGACCAAATAATTTGAACCATTCAAATTGAATTTCACAGTCTTCATTAACTCATTCCACTTGCCGACCTCACATCTCTCTCTCTCGAATTGTCTTATTTTTTTGGTATTCGACACCGATCAGTGAGATTTAGAGAGGATTTCAACTCCTTTATTATAAGGTATCATCCTACATATTAAAGTCTCTCCACAGTTCAAGATATGAGAAATAGACATTTCGGATAACATATATATTATCTGCATCTTTATATATAAAGCTAAGGGCCCAATGAATAGTGCTTTTGGTGTCACAAGCTTCACCAAAAATAATTGGACAAAAATGCCCCTTAAAAAAAACTTCAAAAGCAACCCAAGATAATACATCAAATGTGATAGGGGTATTTTCATCATTTTAACAGTGTTTTTTTAATAATTAATTTTTTTGTATAGTTTTTTTTTAATAATTAGTACCTCACAATAGATTAGCAATATTGTGATTCAATCAGTTGTTCATTAAATATTATTTTCTCTATTTTTAATCACGTTCAAAACATCTTAAGAGTCGTGTAATGCCGGGTATAAAAAAGGTTTTTCACACGCGGATAATAATGTGATTAAATTAGTTGTCAAATGATTACTTTTTTTTTTTTTTTGAACAAACAATATTATCTACATTAAGGCGGAGGGGGTGGGCTCAGCCTCGCAATGAGCTAGTAATAATTTGATTTAATGAGTTGTTTATTAAATATTATTTCTCTACTCTTAATATAAATTCAATAAAGACCGATTTTACTATGTGAATTCAGCTGCTTTAATTGGTTTATGAGGGGTTTCTTCTAGCATGATCTAAGATTATTCATTTACTTCAAATATTTGACTTTCCTTTTATCAATTTACACATATAAATACATTTAAAACATGTAAGTCACGCGTACTACGCGTGATTCAAAAATTCTTTATATATAAAGCTAAGGGCCCAATGAACAGTGTTTTTTGGTATCATTAGCTTCACAAAAAAAAAAAAATAAAAATAAAGGGACAAAAATGCCCCTCAAGCAAAAAACTTCAAAAGCAACCAAAAAGAATGCATCAAATGTGGCAGGGGTATTTTCTTCATTTTAACAGTGTTTTTAATAATTACTTTTTTTTTTGTACATTTTTTTTTTCATAATTAGTATCTCATAATAGGCTACCAATAATGTGATTTAATCAATTGTTCATTAAATATTATTTTTATTTTTAAATATGTTCAAAACATCGATAATAATATAATTATATTAGTTGTCAAATGATTGTTTTTTTTTTTTTTTTTTTTTAACAAACGATATTATCTACACTAAAGGGGAGGAGGTGGGCCTAACCTCACAATGAGCTAGCAATAATGTGATTCAATAAGTTGTTTATTAAATATTATTTTCTCTATTCTTAATATAAATTCAATAGATACTGATTTTATTATGTGGATTCAGTTGCTTTAATTGGTTAATGAGGGGTTTCTTCTAGCATCATTTAAGATTATTCATTTACTTTACATATTTGACTTTCCTTTTGTCAATTTACGCAAATAAATACATTTAAAACGTGTAAGTCGCATATAAAAATGCCTTCTGCACGCGCGCGAGCGCGTGCATGAAGGCTAGTATATATAAAGCCAACACTAAAGTGAATAGTGTTTTTGAGGTCACAAGCTTCACCAAAAACAAGTGGACAAAAATGCCCCCAAAACAAAAGAGCTCAAAAGCAATCCAAAATTATGCACCAAATAATGCATGTGTATTTTCGTCATATAAACAGTGCTTTTTTAATAATTAATTCCTTTTGTACAGTTTTTATTTTTTGATATAAATACATTTAAAATATGTAAGTCCATAGTAGCACGTTGTAGTTTATAAAATGTCTTCTGCATGCATAATTAATTCTTTTTGTACAGTTTCTTTATTTTTTTATATAAAAACATTTAAACATGTAAGTCCATCGTTGCACGCCGTGGTTCAAAAAATGCCTTCTACATGTGCATGAGCGCGTGCATGAAGGCTAGTGTGCATATAAAGGCTACATGTTTCGCCATGTGATGAAGAAAGTTAATTTTATAAGTCTAACTAGGGTTTACTCTCACGAGAAATTTAAAATCGTTCTACCACATTTTTTTAGTGCTTTTTGGTGTAACAGCTGCTAGTTACTCTAGGTAGGAAGTAGGGGCAATCGGTTTTTTGCTGAAACCAAAAACCAAACTGAAAGTATTGTTCGGTTTAGTTTGATTTGATTTTTTTCTCAGTTTCAATTCAGTTCAGCTTGATTTGGTCTAACGTCACACAATATATATGATGTCTAAAGTCACATAGCATTGCAACTTAGCAAATAAGAGAAACTTGCATTACCACGCAATGAACTTAAGTTGGCTTATAATATTCACACGTTTCACAATGCTGAACAGCAAATAAACGGAACTTAAAGGCATAACAACTTATCGTTTTATTTATTTATTTATTTATTTATTTTTGTGTCAATAACTTATAATTGTAATAATTCACAATGCTTAAACCAAATCTACCCCAACTCTATTTCTAATTTTTCATCCCCAAATCCCACAACAACTTGACCGCATAGACAGTAATTTATTCATTGTCCATCATAGTTAAACCAAACAGAAGAATTAAACACAAAACCAGACCTAGTTTCCATTTAGCAAACAAGAAAAACAAAAACACACAACAACCTAATCAGTAATCACATGTCATAACAAACTAAGTGTTCGGGTAGGAATTTCGCTGGGGAGGTGATAGGAGCATATTCATGCGACTTAAATGGCTTGTTCTCGTGCATTTACGTTATGTTTCTTTAGTTATTTTAGTACTTTAAGCTATTTTCGTGTGTTTGTAGGTCCAAAGGGCTAAAGGAGCAAAAAGATGCATTTTGGAGACTTTTGGAGCACTTTTGGGCTAAGGATGGATAGCTTATGCTTGGAGCCAAAGTGTTGGACGAAATTGAAGACCTAATTGAAGACCAAAGTGTTGGAACCTTGTTCCCTTTAGTTTTAGGACATTTAAACCTTTCCAAACCACCCTTGCCGTGCACATCATCATAAACAATCATGCACTCCACATGCATTTCCACCCTTACAAGACCCTAAACATATCATCCACACAAATCTGCCATCATTCACACAAACGCTACCCATGCCGTGCATCCCCTCACCAAGTAATCATTCAACATTTCAGAAATGAAGCCATTCCACATGCATATTCAACCTAGCTGTCATTCCACTTCATTGCACATGCATCTTCATAAATCAACACATGCATTCACATGCTTTCACAACCTAATCCACATGCAATTGCATCACCCATTCACCACCAGAAATCACTCATTGCCGTGCACATTCACTCACCACAAACATTCCACATGCATTCATCAACATATCTAGTTGTTACTCACATGCATTTCCTTCATCATTTCCAACCCACATGTCCCTTTAATCATTCAAACATACACCCATTCACCACCAGAAATCATCCTTGCCGTGAGTTCCCATCAGATTTCCATCATATTCACATGCATTCCATCCTTTAAAACATTGCACATGCATCCATAATCATTCATACTTATCAGCCACATGCATTCACTCTTCATAAATCAGCCACATGTATTCAATCATTCCTAAACAAAGCCAATGCCGTGCACAACCCTTACAATTCTAGCATCTTCACATGCATTTCCAGCTCATCCACACTTAATGCCGTGGCTACCCATCCCATTTCCAGCTTTCACATGCTTTCACATGCATTTTTAGCACCATTAACCCCTTTTTGCCGTGCATTTCATACCCTTTCCAGTTTTCACTCTTCATCATTGCAGCCACCTACATGCATTATTTATTAACTCTTCATCATGCAGCCAGAAAATCATCAAAAACTTCCCAAACCCGTGCATACACACACCATTCCAGCACATACACACACCTTGCCACATGCTTTCCAGCTTTCACCCTTCATCATTAAGCCACATTCACTCCCATTTCTCTCCCATTCTCTCCCTATAAAACCATTCATTCCACACACAACCATTGGCATTCAATCCCACACTTCCATTCCATTGTACATAACACAACACAAACACTTCCCCCTTTGGCCGTGCCTTCCCTACTAATCCAAACACCACTCCAACCACTCCCCATCCCTCCAAAACACTTCACACTATCCCAAAACTCACCTTAGACCTTGTGATACAACAACGAGGAAGAGAAGAGTGCCTAAACGTTCATACAATTCAAGTTTGAGTTGTTGGAATGTTTAGGTGTTTCTTTGATTCTCTTTGTTTTGTACGCATGAGGAACCATGTACCATGAGGAACTAAACCCCCCCTTGGCTAGGGGGGGATTCGAAATATATGTTTATGCTTGCATTTTGATTTGATTACTTCTAATTGCGTTTCATAAGTTGTGGATTCAATTTGTTTAACCGTTTGATTGATAACTTATTTATGTATGTTTATTGAGAGTGCACACTTAATTTTCATGCATGAATATGACGCTAGAATATAAGTGAGTTTCACCTAATAGTTACGAACTTATATTCACAAGTAGTGGAGGTTGCTTATAAACAATCGCGTTAAACAAATTCTTGGCATAAGTTTCATGCGTATTCCATAGTAACGAATGCCTCATCAACACTTATAATTTTCATAGAGCGTAATGATTCTTGCTTGTATCTCTATTATGCAATCATGTAGAGGACTTGTGGGGAATGTTTTGGGTTGTCGTATGCAATCATCCAATTCAATAACGTTAGGAAGATTTGAAAGTTAATTTAAGCGAACCTAATTAACTTGGAGTGTTGAGAATTCATGGTTTATTGAAATGCAATTGGAAATCGTTTTATTATGCAAGTGTAACATGTATGGAGATGAACCCCTTAGCTATTCTATCATCCATTCATTCCATTTCATCAATTTCATATTTACATTCTGTTTTAATTTACAATCTGTACATTTAATTTAATTTCGTATAAACCTAAATCCCCCTTTACTTTAATGTCAAATTAGTTAGAAATCAATTTAGTTTGTGTTTTTAAGAGTCTTGAGTCAAGTTACAACTTAATTTCGTCCAAATTTGTGTTTATACTCAAAACTGCCCAGAAAGTGGTTTTTAGGCAGATTTGAGTGTGTTTGTGCTGTTTTGAGTCTTTTAGTTTGTTTGAGTGTTTTAAAGTTTAGTTTTGCATTCTTTGAGTCTAGTTTAGTGTTTTATATTGTGTTTTTACGTTTTTGAGTCAAATCCAAGTGATTAACAATCCCTCCTAATCCCCGGTCCAGAACGATCCCTACTTATACTTATACTACAATTGACAAAAAGAGGGTTTAATTTGTGTGCGTATAATTCTCGCATCAAATTTTGGCGCCGTTGCCGGGGATTAGAAAATTTGCTAATCCCTTGGATTGTTTTATTTTCGTTTGTTTTTATTTTATTCCAGATTCTTAATCTTGTTTTGTTTCTTTTTTCAGGTACTAGTTTATGACTCGGAGTTCTCATCCGATTCGTGAACATATCCTGGAGTGATTGGGTTCTTCGTCCGGCTGCAAGACGTAAAAGAAAGCGCTACTTGGGAGGCAACCCAATGCACTGAATAAAACAAAGCATGTTCATAAAAAAAAAAAAAAAAAAAACTAAACATGGAGAAAGATGGAGCCTTCACAGAGGTTGTTTACGTGAAGCCCCACTACGAGGCATCGGAGCAGAAGGCATAGAAGCGGAAGACATAGAAGCAGGAGGCATAGAAGCGGGAGGCATCGGAGCGGAAGGCATCGGAGCGGGAGGCATCGGAGCTAGAGCATTCCAGGCCTCAATACTTGGCCAAGCGCTGGATGACCCAGGAAAAAGGTGCCTCTGGAGATAAGCCGCAAGCCTTTGACGGTCACTTTGAATTCGACCCTCAGATTCTTGCAGCTCATCAAGCTTCCTCTTCATGCCCGACGAATAGTTATTTGTAAGCACATGCAAACTTTTATTCTCGTACTTAAGCTGCTGGATCTCTTGCTTAAGACTTTCCACCTCTGCCATCAATGATTCCACCTGACGGGAGCGGGCAAGCAGGCGTTGGCCCATGTTGGACACAGAGCTCGCACACTGAACACTAAGAGCGAGGGACTCTTGAACGGCCAACTCATCGGACGGTCCTGACAGCAGCCTACTATCTTTTGGAGTGAGGAGGTTCCTAGCTACTATTGTAGCTGTTGTGGCGTCCTGCATCACGGAGTCTTCACCTGTAAGAGGACCATTAGAAGATAAGAAAGAAGGGCGCCATACGTTACCTTGACGCGGCGCGCCCGTATCACTGCTGAGACTCAATCCTAAGCTAAGGTTCGATGGGTTTGCCATTTTTTCAAAAGTGTTCAAAGAGAAGGGGTGGATGGAGTTAAATTTCAAAGGGCCAGAGACGATTTTCAAGAATGGGAAATCTTCAGAGTGTGTTTGTTGGGGTGATCGATAGCTCTATAAAAAGCCAAGGCGACGCGTCCACCGATTCAAAAAGCCAGAATTTCCTGCGTAAAGTTCGGCGACGATCTCTCGGCTTTTCAGAAAACGCGTTCAACTTTGTCAAAAGATCTCTGACAAAGGTGAAAGCACGTGGAGGCCATCATCGTAACTACACATCTTTAGCCGACAAGCGCAAAGTTCGGCGACGTTTTCTCTGCTTTTCAGAAAACGCGTGCAGCTTTGTCAAAAGGAGTCCCATCCGCACTACTACGTGTCGTTCAGAAAGCGAAGGGCCGCCTGCTCAGAAATCGAAGAGGCGCCTGCTCAGAAATCAAAGAGGCGTCGTTCAGATATCGAAAAGACGTTTGTCAACAAGGGTAAAAGAACAGTACCACCACTTGATATTATCTCTATATATGTCGACATTCGTCTTTTATGGCAAGGCAGACCTGAAGAAAATGCCCAACTCTTCCTCACCTCTGAGGCCGCACTCCCAGCAAAGCCTTTCGAAATACTCAATTTTTTCTTCTTCCCCAAAGATGATACCAGATGCCTGGAGTACAGATGACCCAGGAGGAAACAGCACAACAAATACATGTGCTGATTCATTCACCGCTTCTTCAAAAGCAAAGGTATCTCATATCATCAAGGTCAAAAGCAAAAGTATCTCATATCATGCTCTTTCCCTGTCTTTTTCTTTGTCCTTGTTCTTACTCGCATGGCAAAGTGAAAGAAGCAATCAGCCGGCACTTGGAGTCAGTCTTCCGAGTTGGAGCCAACTGCCTGGAATCTATTCCTGATTGCTTACCTAGCGTTGCTCTCGAGTAGTCATCTTCAACGGTTGATACACTTCCAGATAAGGGACCACTTCTGCAAAGGGGAGCGAGTAAGGCAAGTGAAAATGATACATTGAAGCATGTAGAGACAAGCAACAACTGCATATGCTGAGCTATCCTCTAACCCTCTTCAATACGAATTGGAAAGATTGAACAAAGAAACAGATAAAAGGAGGAAGCTCAGACCTTCGGGGAAGACCAAAAGAATCCTGCTGCCCAGTTCAAGAGTAGCACAAAGGAAAATCAACGATGGGCGGAAACCAGTGCAAGAGTAAGCCTGTGGAATCACAAAGATCAATGCCTCAATGCAATCACCAAAGAGAAGATGGAATTTACACTCCATAACCAGATTTGTGTCCCTAAACTCTTCTCTTTGTTAATTACATTCTTCCATATTCAGAAATTCACCAAAAACACCAGTCCTTGGCCATGAGTTTCCCTATTAATCCAAACACCACCATCCATCCATTTTCACCACTCCCCAAACCATTCACACTATAAAACTATCCTTAGACCTTGTGCTACAACGAAGAGGAAGATAAGAGGGCCTAAACGTTCATACAATTCAAGTTTGAGTTGTTGGAATGTTTAGGTGTTTCTTTGATTTCAATGTTGAATTTCAATACTCTTTGTTTTGTACGAATGAGGAATGGAAGAGAAGAGGGCCTAAACGTTCATACAATTCAAGTTTGAGTTGTTGGAATGTTTAGGTGTTTCTTTGATTCTCTTTGTTTTGTACGTATGAGGAACTAAACCCCCCTTGGCTAGGGGGGGATTCGAAATATATGTTTATGCTTGCATTTTGATTTGATTACTTCTAATTGCGTTTCATAAGTTGTGGATTCAATTTGTTTAACCGTTTGATTGATAACTTATTTATGTATGTTTATTGAGAGTGCACACTTAATTTTCATGCATGAATATGACGCTAGAATATAAGTGAGTTTCACCTAATAGTTACGAACTTATATTCACAAGTAGTGGAGGTTGCTTATAAACAATCGCGTTAAACGAATTCTTGGCATAAGTTTCATGCGTATTCCATAGTAACGAATGCCTCGTCAACACTTATAATTTTCATAGAGCGTAATGATTCTTGCTTGTATCTCTATTATGCAATCATGTAGAGGACTTGTGGGGAATGTTTTGGGTTGTCGTATGCAATCATCCAATTCAATAACGTTAGGAAGATTTGAAAGTTAATTTAAGCGGACCTAATTAACTTGGAGCGTTGAGAATTCATGGTTTATTGAAATGCAATTGGAAATCGTTTTATTATGCAAGTGTAACATGTATGGAGATGAACCCTTTAGCTATTCTATCATCCATTCATTCCATTTCATCAATTTCATATTTATATTCTGTTTTAATTTACAATCTGTACATTTAATTTAATTTCGTATAAACCTAAATCCCCCTTTACTTTAATGTCAAATTAGTTAGAAATCAATTTAGTTTGTGTTTTTAAGAGTCTTGAGTCAAGTTACAACTTAATTTCGTCCAAATTTGTGTTTATACTCAAAACTGCCCAGAAAGTGGTTTTTAGGCAGATTTGAGTGTGTTTGTGCTGTTTTGAGTCTTTTAGTTTGTTTGAGTGTTTTAAAGTTTAGTTTTGCATTCTTTGAGTCTAGTTTAGTGTTTTATATTGTGTTTTTACGTTTTTGAGTCAAATCCAAGTGATTAACAATCCCTCATAATCCCCGGTCCAGAACGATCCCTACTTATACTTATACTACAATTGACAAAAAGAGGGTTTAATTTGTGTGCGTATAATTCTCGCATCAGGAGGATCCCTAGTGCGAGCACACAGCTCCCTGAAGAGTTGGCACTTTGGTCGTTTATCGGGCTCTTGCTTGTTGAGAGGCTGCAAGAGGAGAACAGAGTTAGTTCTGAAAGGTGCCTTTGTGGGGCCTTAGGTGTAGGCTTTGAGGCTCGCAATCAAAACTAACTAAGTGCTTAGGCATGCCATTGCCATCTCAGTATGACAGATGTAGAACAAGTGTGTTTAAGTCGACTACTTGCGCCCCAAGTTATTCTGACTTCTTGTTATCAAAGGATTGTCGTAGATGGGTTAAGTCTGCATTAAGTTCTTTTCTATGCCTTGAGATCAAGGACTTTTTGTTCATTATCTTGTATGCCTTAAAAGGTGGGAATCCAGATTTGACTAAGTCATCAGTTCAATCCTCATTTTGGCTTTTATAATAGTAAAACCACTAAGTGAACCAGATCTGAGGACCAATAGAACTTTTGGTCACCAACTGATTGGAAATAACTTGAACATATACTGGATAGTACATCATAATACCAGATCTACAAATTGAAAGACAAAACAAAGAGAGTTAGGCAAGATTTCACCTTGTCGTGCAAGGTCGAACGTTTTGCAATCTCTTTCCTTTGTGATTACAGAGGGTTGTGTGTTTAAAAGGGATGGATGGTAAATAAGTTTGCATAAGAGAATCGATACTATGCCACTAGGGGTGATAGTAGAGCTTTAAACTAGACAAAAGATGGCTTTTGTAGGGAATGATCCTAAAAATGATTGAAATCTGGGCTGATTACAGTTTTGAGATGCAAATATGGCTTGAGAGTAAAGTTTGTGTGTTTGTTTGTTTGATTGGTTGAGTGTCTTTGTCTCTGAGGCTTATTCCTCCTTTTATAGACATTTTATCTTGACTGTTGCAAGCTTTGCCCGAAAGCACTTCAGTGAATCATCACATTTTTTTACATGTTCTGCCATTAGAAAGTGCTTTTGGGATGCGAGTAGGTTGATTTCCATCAGTTCTCACTTCCCATGTTAGCACATAACCTTTTCATTAATGAGGGGTCGCCATATTGTCTTGAGATGGATGGCTGGGCTTGGTGCTGGCATTCCTTTAAGTCCAAAGTTCAAATATTAACCCAAACAGTGCCTTCTTCAATCGTTGTTGAGTCTGTAAACCGAGGCGTAAATAATGATTGAATAGCTGCCCGTGCCATCACTCGGGACTCGGACCGTTTTAAAGCAATTGTTGGTTAACAAGAACCTTTCCACTAACTCACTATCTCTATCAATAATCAACTGCATAGTCCTTTTTAATCCCTTGGTAAAATACTTTAAGTCATTTCAAACCTTCAAATTCTTGAAACTTCCCATAATTCCCAGAATTCCTAAAAACCTTTTTTTTGGCTTCTTCCTTCCTTCTAACTTAAATTCTTCTTATCCCTTAACCTCAAACAATGGCCCCAAAAACTACCAATACTTGATCAACCACTCAAACTCAATCTTCTTATGAATTTGGTAAGGGTATTATCACCATGCGCCGTTTGCTCAACAACCTTCATTGCGCTCGGGTAGGCCTGCATTCTGAGCTTTTCTTTGAAGAGGGGGAAGTACACTCACTAGGACCTGTGTGGACTTCTTAAATTCCAATTGTAGTAGAAACCAACATGCCGAAGGCCAATTGGTTTACTCCGAACCCGTTTATGGTTGAGTCGAGCATTTCCTCTTCTAAATGGTCAAACCACCGCCGCGGCTTTCCTCTGATGAATGATGATGTCTGGGTTAAGTGGATAGACGAGCTCAAACCTATCTTCAAAAGGAAATGGATGAACAATGGCATCTACGAACTGATAATGCTCTCAAAGACCACCGTGGATGTTAAGCCCGAGCTACTGACCACCGCTCTCCTCTTCTAGAACTCAGGCACCAACACCTTTGATTTCAGGATGGGCCCCATGTCTCTAACTATCCTGGATATGGCACAAGTTTTTGGGCTGAGACCATGGGGCATAATCTTGGATGTGACTCATGACTAGGCTCTACCTTCTCATCCGACTGCTGAGACTTCAGGCACTTCAGCTAGAATATAACTCTGCAACTTTTAAGAGTTATGGGACCTCTTTTAAGGGTTTCATCCCTTTTGTGAAAAAGAATTTTGGTGCAGACTCTTCCAATGCCAACTTAGATCAAGAGCACATGTACTTCCTTTTGTATTGGTTTAACAAGCATGTCTTCCCTAACAAATCTAAGGGAGTGAAGGTTGAGTAGATCCCTTTAGTAGAAGCTCTTCATAATTTTGACGATTTCGCCACGGGCCCCTTCCTTCTCTCTCATATTTACCACTCATTTTTAAGATGACTTAAGGCGAACCATTTGAGACCAACCTTAATGGACCAATCTGGATGGTCAAATTATGGTTACAATGGTATTTCTCAAAGTTTCGGGTAACTAACCTGGAGTTCTGATGCGAAATATATTAAGCACACAAATTTTTCCCTCTTCTGACAATTGTAGCAAAGTATGTAAGTAGGGATCGTTCAAAACCGGGGATTAGGAGGGATTGCTAAACTCTTGAAAACTGACCTAAGAACTCCAAAACAAAGTTAAAAACACTAATTTGGACTCAAAGAATGAAAAACCAAAGTTAAAACACTAAAACAAAACAAAAACTCAAAACTGCCTAAAAACCACTTTCTGGGCAGTTTTGAGCACCTACACTAATTTGGACGAAATTGGTTGAAAACTTGACTCAAAACACTTAAAAACATGAACCAAAACAATTTCTAACTAAATTGAGACTTCAAAGTAAAGGGGGATTTGATTTGGACGAAATTAAAGTTGAGAAAACAGATTGCAAAGTAAAACTGATTTTGAAACGTTTTTGGGGTTTTTAATGGATGATGGACTAGTTAGGGGTTCCTTCTCCACACATGACAAGTATGCAAATGACTCGATTTCCAGTTATTCCTTCATAGAATTATGAATGACAATGCCCCAAATTAACCATGACATCACTAGTTAATTCTCAAGTTTTCCTTGTGTTATTGAATTGGATGACATCATACGACAACCCAAAGCATTCTTCAAAAGTTCCTTACATGACATCATAATAAAGATACAATCAAAGATCATTACGTTCAATGAAAACTATAAGCATTGACAAAGCACTTGTGACTATGACATCATGACACTTATGCTAGGAATTGAACTTAACGCGATTGTGACTAGCAACCTTCACTACTTGTGAATATAAGTGTGTGACAATTATGTGAAACAAACTTATATTCTAGCATCATATTCATGCAAGCCAATTAAGTGTCGACCCCTAATTAACAAACACAAATACGTTATTACTCTCACAGTTAAGCCAATTGCATTCACGATTCAAGAACTCATAACTGGAATTTATCAAATCAACTTGCACACATAGTTATGGCTTCGAAATCACCCCTAACCAATAGGGGTTTAGCCACTCATGTTCATAGCAAAATGAAAGGAAAATAAATTAAACATTGAAATCATAAAACGAATTACACCTAGAATGCACCAACGACGAAGCTTGAGCATCCAAGAGTCTTTCCTTCTTTCTCCTTGCTACGGCACAAAGGTGGATGGGATGGTTGGGATGTGTTTTAGGATCAGGGATTATGGAATTGGATGGAGGATAGGCACGGCAAGGTGTAGTGTTTGGCTGGAATTGTGTTTTTAGGATTTTAGGATGTATAGAGTGGTGTGGCTAGATGATTGGACGAAAATTGGGTGAATGAGTGATCCCCCCAAGTTCCTTGCTGCAAAGCCTTATTTATAGGGCTAGGAAAGGTTTTTGAACTTAGTTGAAACACTTAAAGGATATATGTGTGTAGCTTGGACAAGGTAGGAGACAAGGTAGGACGGCTAGGAGACAAGGTAGGACGGCTAGGAGACAAGCTAGGACGGCTAGGAGACAAGCTAGGACGGCTAGTGACAAGCTAGGACGGCTATGAGACAAGCTAGGACGGCTAGTGACAAGCTAGGACGGCTAGGAGACAAGGTAGGACGGCTAGGAGACAAGGTAGGACGGCTAGTGACAAGCTAGGATGGCTAGTGACAAGGTAGGACGGCTAGGAGACAAGGTAGGACGGCTAGGAGACAAGCTAGGACGGCTAGGAGACAAGCTAGAAATTAGGCACCATGTGTGATTAGATAAAGCCTTCTAGAAATAAGGTTTTTTAGGCCCCCTTGCAGCTCCCTAACTGAATTCAAGCCTTCAAATTCGTCCATCCTCATGCCTCCATGCTTGCACTATCCAATCTTGGCCCAAAAATGCTCTAGAATGCTCCAAATTGCTTCTTTTTGCATACTTTGACACTAAAACCTGAAATTGCACGAAAATGACTTTAAACACTAAACTAACTAAGGAAAAACAACATAAATGCATGAGAACAAGCCAATTAAGTCGCATAAAAATGCTCCTATCAAATTCCCCCACACTTAGCTTTTGCTAGTCCTCGAGCAAAACAAAGAAATAAAACAAGACAAAACAAACAAACATAATCTAAACCTTCCAACGTTTGCCTCAGGGATTTCCAATGCACATGACATGTTAAAGATTATCATTCCCACAGATTTGAGTCAATTTAACACTTAAGCACATGCTTAATCATAGTCACTACTTACTAGTTCACAATTAACCAATTAAAACAATGTTTTGAATGTAGTAACATGCCTTAGAGAATTCCTTCTATCCTTAATAGATTTGCACTCTATTTTCACTCAGATTTTCTAACTACACACCCTATACTAGTTATATGTGAGAGAATTGATGTAGATATAAAAACGAATGCTCACATATACGTATCACAAAGAATGCAATTTCCGGAGTTAATAGGCATGTTTAGATATGATCTCATGAATGGAATGCTACTACTTAGATGCGAGAACCAGTGACACCATATGCTCATACCAAATTCAAACTCAACAAATTGAAACACATAACACTCAAGATAGAAGTTTAAGGGTTGCAACGGGGCTTGGGGTATTGGTTAACAAAGAAAAGATAGGGAAAACAAACGTTACTTCAAGCATTAGTAAGCAAAGTAATGAAATTAAGACTTAGAATTCACTTAGTTTGCAGAAATTAACTTAAAAACACAAGGGGAAGACTTTAAACAACTTCTTAGGGCCGAATTCAACTTTTTGGACCCTTTCTTCAACAAACAACACCTTGGAACTCTTTTTCTCATGTTGTTCAACTCTTTTCATACTTTTTTTTTTTTTTTTTTTTTTTACGAATTTTTCTTTTCTTTTCTTTCTACTTCCCCCACACTTGGTTTCTGCCATAAAGGAATTCCATTTGAATCATGCTTACTATACTTTAAGAACGAGGGTATGGATAGTCCTAATCTAGGCTAGGTGAAGGTAATGTGGGTTAACAAAGAAAAGGCTAAACAAGGCTCAATGGGGTTAAAACCTAAACATATAATGGAGTAGGGCACACGGCTTTTTGGTTAAAGTGGTGGTCACTACACAACTTCATCTTGAATATGTGTTATGCTAATCAATACCATGCTTTGAATGAAATGGGCATGACTTCTAGTGTTTGGAACTAAATGATGAAACGCCTTCTAAGTAGCAACCAAGCAAAGAATAATGAGATCATGCAACGATTTTAGAAAACAAAGAATGCACAGATTTTAACTCTCCAAATAAACGTTTACGTTCAAGTCTCACAAGGTTGTAGCGTTAATTTGAGTTCCTTCCTTCAAGCATGTTACAAAAACTGATTTTTTTCTTTTATGATTGCATGTGAATTCATAAGTTATAACCACAACCAAGCATAAACATAGAGTAAATCAAACTTTCATCCATGTTAATCACTCTCTTTAACAGCCATGTATTTAAAAACCAAATCCTCATCATTGTGTTGGAAGGTACCCTAAGACACAAACAAACACACAAAAACAACTCTTTTTTGGGTTTTTTAAAACAAATTTTTCAAATTTTTCTTTGATTTTCGGATTTTTATTCAAAACATACTAAAACACACCAAAACTGCTTAAAAACACTTAAAAACAGTAAGGAACAAGTTTTGAAATAATGGGTGATAAAATCCCACGAATTTGCATGAAAAACACTTAGTTACCCCCCCACACTTAAAATCAAACATTGTCCTCAATGTTTTAAGCATAAAATCACACAAAGAAACACACAAACAGCAAGTAAAACAACTAAATAGGCAGATTAGAAAGAATCAACAAAGATAAGGGTTTAGGAACGCAAATCTGGAATTGGAGTGCTTTCTAGGTCTTCCTTTGTTGAATGGCATGGGTTGCCTCCCAAGTAGCGCTTTCTTTAACGTCTTGCAGCCGGACGAAGAACATGTTCAGGCACCATTGGTGCCCACGGCATGGAGTGAGATCTCTTCCACAACCTGCCCCACGGCATTCTCATAGTATGGCTTCAATCTATGTCCGTTGACCTTGAATTCCACCCCATTCCTTAAGCTTTGGACTTGAACTGCACCATGTGGAAAAACATTAGTAACAACAAAAGGTCCAATCCATTTAGAACGTAACTTTCCGGGAAATAAACGTAGACGAGAATTAAAAAGTAAAACTTTCTGCCCAATTGTGAAGGTTTTGCCCCTAATCATCTTGTCATGAAACGCCTTCGTCTTTTCCTTGTAAATGCGGGCATTCTCGTAGGCTTCATTCCTTAGTTCCTCAAGCTCATTCAATTGGAGCTTCCGATGCATTCCAGCAGCATCTAAGTCCAAATTGAACGTTTTGATGGCCCAATGTGCCTTATGCTCTAGCTCCACGGGTAAGTGACAAGGTTTTCCATAAACTAGCCGAAATGGAGACATCCCTAGGGGTGTTTTGTAGGTAGTGCGATATGCCCATAGTGCATCGTCTAAACGTATGCTCCAATCCTTCCGGTTAGGCCCCACGGTCTTCTCCAAGATTTGCTTGACCTCTCTATTTGATACTTCGGCTTGGCCACTTGTTTGTGGGTGATAAGGTGTTGAAACCTTATGCTTGACATTGTACTTCTTGAAGAGTGCCTCAATGGTCCTATTGCAGAAATGTGAACCTCCATCACTTATAAATACCCGCGGCATCCCAAATCTAGAGAAAATGTTAGTCTTGATGAAATCTGAAACCACTCTAGAATCGTTAGTACGGGTAGCTTTTGCTTCTACCCATTTAGAAACATAATCAACCGCAAGCAAAATATAAGTGAAACCAAATGAAGAAGGAAAAGGACCCATGAAATCAATACCCCAAACATCAAAGATTTCAACATTGAAGATGGGTGTTTGCGGCATTTGGTCTTTTGCACCAATAGAACCTGTTCTTTGACATCTATCACATGTTAAGCAAAACATTCTAGCATCTTTGAACAATGTAGGCCAATAAAAACCAGATTCTAACACTTTACGAGCTGTCCTTTGGGTACCAAAATGGCCTCCACATGCATAAGAATGACAAAATGCTAGAATTGAGTTAAAATCAGAAGTTGGCACACATCTTCTAATAATCTGATCTGGGCAATATTTCCATAGATATGGATCATCCCACACATAAAATCTTGCATCATGTATCAATTTATCACGTTGAACCTTGCTTAGGGTGTTAGGAACTTGCTTAGTCACCAGGAAATTGACCAAATCGGCATACCAAGGGGTACTTACCTCAATGGACAGAAGTTGTTCATCCGGAAACGTCTCAGAAATGGGGAGGGATTCTTCTTCACGCACCAATCTACTCAAGTGGTCAGCCACCACGTTTTCACAACCTTTCTTGTCCCTAATTTCAATATCGAACTCTTGAAGTAGGAGCATCCAACGAATGAGCCTTGGTTTGGCCTCCTTTTTGGTGAAAAGATACTTCAAGGCTGCATGGTCAGTGAAAACAATTACTTTAGTTGCAATAAGATATGATCTAAACTTATCTAAAGCAAATACAACCGCCAAGAGTTCTTTTTCGGTTGTAGAATAATTCAATTGAGCATCATTTAAAGTGCGGGAAGCATAATAAATAACATGTGACTGTTTATTTTTCCTTTGACCCAAAACAGCCCCAAGTGCATAATCCGAGGCATCACACATCAATTCAAATGGAATGGACCAATCCGGGGGAGTTATGATGGGTGCCGTGGTTAGGAGCTCTTTGAGATGCTTGAATGACTTCTCGCATGCCTCGTTGAACTCAAAAGACACATCTTTTTGGAGGAGGCGGCATAGGGGTTGTGCAATCTTGGAAAAGTCCTTGATAAATCGTCTATAGAATCCTGCATGACCAAGAAAAGAACGAACCTCTCTAACCGAAGTAGGAGAGGGTAAGTAGCGTACAAGATCTACTTTAGACTTATCAACTTCAATTCCTTTCTCAGAGATTATATGACCCAAAACAATACCTTGTTTAACCATAAAATGGCATTTTTCCCAATTTAAAACAAGGTTTGTTTCAACACAACGTTTCAAGATTAAAGTGAGATTATCCAAGCATTTATCAAAAGAATCACCAAAAACACTAAAGTCATCCATGAATATCTCAATAATCCTTTCAACATAATCAGAAAATATGCTTACCATACACCTTTGAAACGTGGCAGGGGCATTGCACAAACCAAATGGCATGCGTCGATATGCAAATGTTCCAAAGGGACAAGTAAAAGTGGTCTTTTCTTGATCATCCGGGGCAATGACAATTTGATTATAACCTGAATATCCATCAAGAAAGCAATAAAAAGAATGACCCGCTAACCTTTCCAACATTTGATCTAGGAACGGCAATGGGAAGTGGTCCTTCCTTGTGGTGGCATTTATCTTCCTATAATCGATGCATACACGCCAACCGGTTTGGATTCTCATGGGTACAAGCTCATTCTCGGCATTTTCCACAACCGTCACTCCGGATTTCTTAGGCACACATTGGATAGGTGAAACCCAACGACTATCGGAGATAGGATAAATGACTCCACAATCAAGAAGTTTGATTATCTCCTTTTTCACAACTTCCATCATTGGAGGGTTAAGACGGCGTTGAGCCTCTCTAGTTGGTTTGGTCCCCTCCTCAAGAAATATGTGATGCATACAAGTTGTGGGGCTTATACCTTTGATATCGGCCAATGTCCATCCTAGGGCAGATTTGTACTCCTTCAACACATGCATGAGTTTTTCCTCCTCTTGTGCCGTGAGGGATGATGATATGATGGCAGACAGTGTCTCATTTTTTCCCAAGAAAATGTACTTCAAATGGCTTGGCAAAGGTTTGAGTTCAAGGATAGGTGCCTGAATTATGGATGGAAGCAACTTGTTAGTCGAAATGGGAATGGACTCTTTGTTAGGAAACTTACCATCATGTATTGGTGATGACTCAAGGGCAGCAACTACTTCAAGAAAATCCTCACTAGGAGGCACGGCATAGGATAGTGTATTTGTGCCGTGGGGTTGCATGGATGTTGCTCCCTTGGTTTTGACTTCTACACCACTTGTAATGACTTTTTCAAGCATATCATCATTCAAATCTTCAAGGTATCCCTGCGCCAAAGAGTCAACAGTATCAATAGAGAAACATGAATGATCTTCACTAGGATACTTAATAGAATCAGAAAGATTGAAATTAACAACTTCCCCATCAAATTCCATGGACAAAGTTCCATTAAACACGTCAATCTTAGTCCGGGCCGTTTTCATGAATGGCCTTCCAAGTAGAATGGGCAGCGAGGGTGCATGATCCGATTCATCCATCTCAAGGACATAGAAATCCGCCGGAAAGATCAAATGATTAACCTGCACCAAAACATCTTCCAAAACTCCCTTTGGATAGGCATTAGATCTATCGGCCAATTGTATGATAACACCATCCTTTTTCAATGCTCCTAGGTTCATAGAGACATATATGGAATATGGCATAACATTTATAGAGGCACCTAAGTCAAGCATGGCAGATTCAAATCTAGTGTTACCTATGACACAAGGAATGGTGAAACTACCCGGATCTTTGCATTTGGGAGGTAGTTTGCGTTGCAAGATGGCGGACACATTCTCACCTACTTTTACCACTTCCTTGGTCGACATCCTCTTCCTAGTGGTGCACAACTCCTTCAAAAACTTGGCGTATCTAGGGACTTGCTTGATTGCATCCAACAAGGGTATGTTCACTTGAACTTTCCTAAATGTCTCAAGGATGTCCTTTTCAGCTTCTTCCTTCCTTGTTTGCATAAACCTACTAGGAAAAGGAGCATTCGAAGGAAAAGCATTAGTAGAAACCGAATTTGACACATTCTTACCCTTTTTGGCCGAATTAGACAGTTTTGGGGCACTAGGAACTTGCGGCAAAGACTCTCCCACCTTTGTCGTGGGTTTGCTTGATTCTTCCTCTTCAATTTGCAAGTTTTCATCACCTTTGGGACCTGATTGTGATGGTGTAGGATCTGCCCCAATCTCTTTTTCACTTCTCAAGGTTATGGCTTTTGCACTTTCGAAGCTTCCCTTTGGATTTGGAACGGTGGAACTAGGGAGCTTTCCTTGTTCACGAAACTGCCCCATAAACTCGGCAATTTGCCCCATTTGTTTCTCCAATTGATCCACCCTTTTGTCTTGGTTTTGCATAGCCTTAGCTTGATCGTCCTGCCCATTAGACAACTTAGTTAGTATCTTAAGAAGTGCATCATTGTCAAGAGACGTACCTGAGGCACTTGGGCCGGATTGGGCTTGATTTTGGGGTGGGCCGTAGGTTTTGGGAAAGAACCCAGGGGGTTGTTGCCTAAAGCCTCCTTGGTTTTGAGATTGTTGGGGCTCCCTCCATTTGAAATTTGGGTGGTCTCTCCAACCGGGATTATATGTGTTGGAATAAGGATCGTTCCTTGGTTGGTTTTGGCCTTGAAACCCAATTGCATTGGCGCTTTCCCATCCACCATTTTCAATCAACTGTGGACATTTTTCAGAGGCATGTCCATGCATAGAACATACGCCACATACAATTGGTCCTTGCATCTTCATGCCCTCGGCCAACTGAGACACAATAGAAGTAAGATTAGCCAATTGTGAATTAATGTCGGAAGTAGAACTTACCTCATGAACATGTTGCCGTGGGGGTCCTCTTTGGCCTACTCCTTCGTATTGTTGATCGTTCAACGCTCGATTAGAAATCAAGGTCTTGGCAGCCATAGGTGTTTTGTCCACTAATGCTCCACCTGCCGAGGCATCGAGCATTTGACGTTCTAATGGTAGGAGGCCCTCGTAGAAGTATTGCAAAAGTAGCTCCTCCTTCATCTGATGCTGTGGACAAGAAGCAACAAGTGATTTAAAACGTTCATAGTATGCAGGAAAAGACTCACCTTCATCTTGTTGAATTCCACTTATTTTTTTACGAAGAAGAATGATGCGAGAAGTTGGGAAAAACTTCTCCAAAAACGCTCTTTTCATACTCTCCCATGAAGTGACAGTGCCAGGAGCCAACTCGTATAACCAATCCTTAGCTTTATCCATTAAAGAGAACGGAAAAGCTTTCATCTTCAAAATACTTCCGTCAACATTGACGGGAGTCATGCTTGAACAAACTACTTCAAACTCTTTAAGATGCTTGTTTGGATCTTCCATGGAAAGCCCATGGTATTTAGGAATGTGGTGCAACAGGCTTGACTTCAACTCGAATTCATCGGTCTTGCCTTGGGCAGCCGCGGGGTATTGAATGCATAATGGTGCGGCATTGGCCAACCCTGAGGCCGAAAGCTCTTTAATGGTCCGATTGTCTGCTGCCATAACTTCTTCTTCCACTTCTTCAAACTCAGATTCGGCCTCTGAACTTGAACTAGGTTCACTACGTTCGGGATGCCTCCTCTTTCTTCTCAAATCACGTTCAAAATCGTCGTTAAAGTCTAAGATATGTGCATGCACAGTTTGAGAACTCCGCGTCATGCACTAGTACCTAAAAAACAAGAAACAAAAATAGGTCAGAAACTAAAACAAAATCAGAAACAAAGTGAAATAAATGAAACAAAAACAATCCAAGGGATTTAGCAAAGTTGCTAATCCCCGGCAACGGCGCCAAAAATTTGATGCGAAATATATTAAGCACACAAATTTTTCCCTCTTCTGACAATTGTAGCAAAGTATGTAAGTAGGGATCGTTCAAAACCGGGGATTAGGAGGGATTGCTAAACTCTTGAAAACTGACCTAAGAACTCCAAAACAAAGTTAAAAACACTAATTTGGACTCAAAGAATGAAAAACCAAAGTTAAAACACTAAAACAAAACAAAAACTCAAAACTGCCTAAAAACCACTTTCTAGGCAGTTTTGAGCACCTACACTAATTTGGACGAAATTGGTTGAAAACTTGACTCAAAACACTTAAAAACATGAACCAAAACAATTTCTAACTAAATTGAGACTTTAAAGTAAAGGGGGATTTGATTTGGACGAAATTAAAGTTGAGAAAACAGATTGCAAAGTAAAACTGATTTTGAAACGTTTTTGGGGTTTTTAATGGATGATGGACTAGTTAGGGGTTCCTTCTCCACACATGACAAGTATGCAAATGACTCGATTTCCAGTTATTCCTTCATAGAATTATGAATGACAATGCCCCAAATTAACCATGACATCACTAGTTAATTCTCAAGTTTTCCTTGTGTTATTGAATTGGATGACATCATACGACAACCCAAAGCATTCTTCAAAAGTTCCTTACATGACATCATAATAAAGATACAATCAAAGATCATTACGTTCAATGAAAACTATAAGCATTGACAAAGCACTTGTGACTATGACATCATGACACTTATGCTAGGAATTGAACTTAACGCGATTGTGACTAGCAACCTTCACTACTTGTGAATATAAGTGTGTGACAATTATGTAAAACAAACTTATATTCTAGCATCATATTCATGCAAGCCAATTAAGTGTCGACCCCTAATTAACAAACACAAATACGTTATTACTCTCACAGTTAAGCCAATTGCATTCACGATTCAAGAACTCATAACTGGAATTTATCAAATCAACTTGCACACATAGTTATGGCTTCGAAATCACCCCTAACCAATAGGGGTTTAGCCACTCATGTTCATAGCAAAATGAAAGGAAAATAAATTAAACATTGAAATCATAAAACGAATTACACCTAGAATGCACCAACGACGAAGCTTGAGCATCCAAGAGTCTTTCCTTCTTTCTCCTTGCTACGGCACAAAGGTGGATGGGATGGTTGGGATGTGTTTTAGGATCAGGGATTATGGAATTGGATGGAGGATAGGCACGGCAAGGTGTAGTGTTTGGCTGGAATTGTGTTTTTAGGATTTTAGGATGTATAGAGTGGTGTGGCTAGATGATTGGACGAAAATTGGGTGAATGAGTGATCCCCCCAAGTTCCTTGCTGCAAAGCCTTATTTATAGGGCTAGGAAAGGTTTTTGAACTTAGTTGAAACACTTAAAGGATATATGTGTGTAGCTTGGACAAGGTAGGAGACAAGGTAGGACGGCTAGGAGACAAGGTAGGACGGCTAGGAGACAAGCTAGGACGGCTAGGAGACAAGCTAGGACGGCTAGTGACAAGCTAGGACGGCTAGGAGACAAGCTAGGACGGCTAGTGACAAGCTAGGACGGCTAGGAGACAAGCTAGGACGGCTAGGAGACAAGGTAGGACGGCTAGTGACAAGCTAGGATGGCTAGTGACAAGGTAGGACGGCTAGGAGACAAGGTAGGACGGCTAGGAGACAAGCTAGGACGGCTAGGAGACAAGCTAGAAATTAGGCACCATGTGTGATTAGATAAAGCCTTCTAGAAATAAGGTTTTTTAGGCCCCCTTGCAGCTCCCTAACTGAATTCAAGCCTTCAAATTCGTCCATCCTCATGCCTCCATGCTTGCACTATCCAATCTTGGCCCAAAAATGCTCTAGAATGCTCCAAATTGCTTCTTTTTGCATACTTTGACACTAAAACCTGAAATTGCACGAAAATGACTTTAAACACTAAACTAACTAAGGAAAAACAACATAAATGCATGAGAACAAGCCAATTAAGTCGCATAAAAATGCTCCTATCAAGTTCCCAGAAGATGCGGCCCCTGCCCGAATTCTGGCTGAAGCTCTTCCCACTAACCATTCCACCTTTGCCTACTTTTATTTCTTCAGAGTCTGCAAGACTCGGGCAGACTTGGAGTGGGGAATGTCAGTTCTTAGGAGGTATCCCTGGTTTTCTGATCAAGCCTTCCAAGATGCCTTTGGAGAAGATGCTAATCCTTTTTGCAGAGAAAAAAATTATCAACTTCATTCAACAACAAGATTTAGCCTAGGGAGTTCGCAGCGATCGTTATGAAGGCGAGCTGAAGGTTTATCATCCAAACTTCTGCAGTAGGCAATTAGGCTTCAGGCAAGCCGTTCCAATCTCATTCTTTGACTCTGTTCACTATGGTACCACTTACCGCCTCTATTCTCATTCGGAGTTTCTTAACGTAGCCTTGAGGTTATGAGCAAGGTAATCTGAAAGCCTTTATCCCTTAATTTTGAGTGTTCTTTGATTTTCTCTACTTGGTGGGAGGCTAAGTGGATCAAGAAGCATGGAGGACATCTGTGGGAAACTCATGACCGCCTCTTCAGCCACCTTTCTCTCAGATCTTATCCTAGCTCAGGTGAGCTTGATAATTGGAAGGAAATGATCAATCAAAAGAACCAGTTTTTCCTGATAGGTACTTCTTATTTCTTTAGTTTGTATTTTATTCTAACCTTAAGACTCTATCCTCTTTTTTATCCCATATTCATTTTTTAAACTTGTAGCTCAAGACAAACTGGTAGAGATGGATGTCGGGCAGGATGAGGATGCAACAAATGCCTTTGTGCTTCAAGAAGCTGCAGTCGAGGCAGAAAGAAGAGGTGCTGGGCCTGGTGGGGATATCTCTGAGCTATTTGGAGACTCAGAGGGCGAGGTTGAGTCTGAAGTAAAAACTCGGGCACTTAAGCAGGCACAAACAGTTATGGTGGATGTCAGTAATTAATATCGCATGTATCCGACATTGCCTCGATGTCACTTTTAACCGAAGCTACTATCCTTTTTTATTTTATATTGTTTTCCTTCTTTGTGGCAGATTAAGGGGACTAACTGACATCAAAAACCTTTTTGTGATGCTAGCAGTGGTGTCAGTTCTACTATCCGGCATTGCATGATTTGATGTTGAATTTTTACCAAATATCTGACAGAAATTATGTTTATTGTCGGTTTCTGAACTGCCAGTTATAGCCACTTTTGTACTAGTGCCATGCAAAAAATCATGGGTTTATTCCCTTTTTATTGTACAAGTGATTGTATCAACAGTCTCACATAATAGTCACTAAAAGTGTAAATTTAATGTCAAATTTTGCATTTGTTAAACTGTAGTTAGGAAATTTCCTATTAGGATATCTTGGACGCAAGATATTTGGATTTGTGTTTCCTAGTTGGTTTGAGATTTGGTTTTAGTATAGGATTTGGTTTCCTATATTCTAGGGACTTTGTGTAAACCTATGACATCTATTAGTATAATTAGATGGATGTGGGATAGAGTTTTGTGTGTAAAAGTTGTGAGAGACATAAGTTTGTATACTTAAGAACACTTTGTGTTTGTGAGTTCTCTTCTATTTGTTGGTAATCAATAAAGCTTCAGTTATTAGATAGATACTCCTATGTTGGAGGAACTTTGAAATCGTTGTGTTTTGTTTATTGCTTGATTCGCTTTTGGTTTAGTTTACAATAATGGTATCAAGAGCTTAGGTTCTTACATGGGTTGTGACTATCAAGCAATGACGAAGACTGGTGATTTCACCAGTAGTAATGATGTTGAAGAAAGTCTGGCACTAGTGGAACCAAGATGACGGTTCAGAGTGCTAGGTTTGAAATTGAGAAATTTGATGGAACAAACAATTTTGCTATGTGGTAATGTGAGGTTCGAGATGTCTTGATAGAACAAGGTTTGGTTGTTGTGTTAGGAGACATGTTGTTTTCGATGAAAAAAGAAGAATGGGAAAGATTGAATGCTCATGCATGTTCTACAATTCGGCTATGCTTGGGAAAGCAACAAAAGTATGGTGTGATTAACATAACTTTTGCGAAGAAATTGTGGGTTGCATTAGAGACAAAATATATGAAGAAGAGTGCAGAGAATCGGCTGCATCTTAAGAGCAAGTTGTACATGTTCTAGTACAAAGAAGGCACGAAGATGATTGG